>NC_132796.1:66643486-66950014 GCF_048418805.1 Vulpes vulpes
TTTGACTGAACTTATATGGAATTCGTCTTTCTCTGACTGACTTATTTTAGTAATTATTGATAGATATGTACATATTGCCATTTCGTTATTTGTTTTTATGGTTGCTTTTGTAGTTCTTTTCTATTCCTTTCTTCTCTTCTCCCTTCCCTTGTGGTTGATGGTTTTCTTTAATAATATGCTTAGATTCTTATCTTTTTATTTTTTGTGTATCTATTATAGAGTTTCAATTTATGATTAACATGAGATCATGTATGACATTTTATGCATATAGCAGTCTATGTTAAGCTAATGGTTGCTTACACTTGAATACTTCCTAAAAGAACTAAGTTTTGACAACCTCCAATGTTTTGTATATATGATGTTATACTTTACATATTTTTATTTTGTGAATCCCTTAACTGATTTTTATAGATACAATTGATTTTACTGTTTTGTGCTTTAATTTGTATATTGGTTTTAGAAATAATTAATCTACTACTTTTATTATGTTTGCATTTACCTGTGAAATTTTTTCTTTTACTAATTTTCTTACTCTTGATTATTGCCTTTTGTTTCCACTCAAATGAACTAGGGGTGGTGGAAGGGGAGGAGGGTGGGGGGTGGGGGTGACTGGGTGGCGAGTACTGAGAGGGGCACTTGACAGGATGAGCGCTGAGTGCTATTCTGTATGTTGGCAAATTGAACACCAATAAAAAATAAATTTATTATTAAAAAACAAAACAAAACAAAATTGTAACATCTGATCATGTTTCTGCCATGTTAGGGGGGTATATTTTAAAATGTTTATGTATATGTTATAATTAAATCAATACAGTAATATCTGAAAAAAAAAAGAATTCCCTTTAACATTTCTTGTAAGGCTAGTCTAGTGATGATGAACTCCTTTAATTTTTGTTTGTCAGGGAAACTCTTTATCTGTTGGTCTATTCTAAATGATAGCTTTGCTAGGTAGAGTATTGTTGGCTGCAGATCTTCCCCTTTTTAGCAATTTGAATATTTTATTTTATAGACCCCTTCTGGCCTGTAGATTATTCTGAAAAGTCAGCTGATAGGGTTATGAAGTTTTCCTTGTATGTAACTTTAATTTTCTCTTGCTGCTTTTCACAGTCTCTTTATCATTACTTTCACTCATTTTATTTTATTTAAGATTTTATTTATTTATTCATGAGAGACACAGAGAGAGGAAGAGACATAGACAGAGGGAGAAGCAGGCTCCCCACAGGGAGCCCAATGTAGGACTTGATCCCAGGACCCCGGGATCACGACCCGAGACAAAGGCAGATGCTCAACCACTGAGCCACCCAGGTGCCTCACTTTTATTCATTTTAATTATTATGTGTATTGGTGTCTACCTCTTTGTACTAATTTTGCTGGGGTCTCTCTGTGCCTTCTGGATCTGGATGTCTTTTTTTCCTTCTCCAGATTAGGGATTTTTTTCAGCTGTTATTTTTTTTCAAATAAATTTTCTGCTCTCTTCTCTCTCTCCTTCTGGAATGTCTATAATTCCAGTGGAGTTATGCTTGATGATGTCCCTGAGTTCCCTTACCCTATTCTGATTTCTTATTATTCTTTTTCTTTTTGCTGTTCAGCTTCATTTGTTTCTTTTATCCTGTCTTCCAGGTTGCTGATCCATTTTTCTGCCTACTCTAACTTACTATTGATATGTATTAGGAAAGTCAGCTATGTCTCCTGATTCAAAACTAGTGGCCTTATGAAGAAGAGGTCTTGTGGTGCCCTATAGTACAATGTCCCCTGTTCACCAGAACTTGGAACTTCAGAGGTGTCTCCTATGTGGGTTACACATGCCCTACTATTGTGGTTGAACCATGTTTGCATTCAGTCCAGTGGGCTGTAGTGGCCCACTTTTCTGTGGGCAAAGCTTGTTCCTTGTGCCATTAAGGGGCCCTTCTGGGTCACCTGTGAGCTTGTAGTTTGGAGGTGTCAGCAGTCAGACCAGATACCTGACCTCAGTTTGTCAGCTGGGGCTGTGGTTGCATGGAACTACATGGTGCTCTCCCTGTGTTGTTCCTGAAAAAGCTTTTATTGGTGGGTGGGGTATGCAGTCAAACCAGATGCTTGCCCCCAGTCTCTTAGCTGAGACATTAATCAAACTGGTATGTGTGTTTATCTTTCTCTCTCTTCAGAGCTGGAGTCACTGTGGAGTGGTCCTGTCCTTGCTGGGGCTGCTTGCAGGATATGTCACTGCAGCAGCTACTTAGGAGGGATACCTGATGAGTGGGACTGGTTGGACAGGGTGAATCTCCATGGGGGTGGGGTGCAAGGCTTTAGCAAAATATGTAGAGAGTGTTCATACTGGATCATGCAAGTGTCTGGCTATCTAGGGTATGGGGGTTAGGGGAGAAATGGCCTCCACCAGCAATTTCATTCTTCCAGAAGTCTCCTAAAGATCTATGGCCCTCCAGCACACATCCTGAGATTAGTCCATAAATCTTCATATATACCCCAGGCTTTTTTCAAACTGTTGCTTCTGTGCTCTATTTCAGTGGAGTTGTTTGTTATGCTGTCTCTTTAAGGGCAGAAACTCAATTTCTTATTGCCTTCAGGCTCTTCCAGGTCTAAACCAAATGATTTTTAAAGTAGTAGGAGTTTACCCCCAAAACACAAAAATACTAAGTCAAAGGGATACATGCACCCCTGTGTTTATAGGAGCATTATCTATAATAGCCAAACTGTGGAAACAGCCCAAATGTCCATTGACTGATGAATGATAAAGGAGATGTGGTATACATATACAATGGAATATTACTCAGCCATCAGAAAGGATGAAATCTTGCCATTTGCAGCTACATGGATGGAGCTAGAGATTATTATGCTAAGCAAAATAAGTCAGAAAGAGAAATACCACATGATTTCACTTATATGCAGAATTTAAGAAATCAAACAAGCAAAGTTGTAAGAGAGGGAGAGGCACAAACTAAGAAACAGGTTCTTAACTATACAGAACAGATATTTACCAAAGAGGAGAGGGGTCGGGGGATGGATGAAATAGGTGATGGGGATTAAGGAGTGCACTTGTGATGAGCACAGAGTGATGAATGAAAGTGTTTTATCACTATATTGTATATCTGAAACTAAAATATAACAGTGTATGTTAACTAACTGGAAATAAAATAACTAAAAAACAAAAAATACCTTTTATGTATCGTGAACACCCTGAAGAGAGTGAAAGGGCTATCCACATAATGGGAAGAAACATTTGCAAATCATATATCTGACAAGGGATTAATATCCAGAATATAGAAAGGACTCCTGAAACTCAACAACAAAAATAAAGAGCTCAAAAAAAAAAAATAAAGAGCTCAGTTCAAAAATGGGCAATGGACTGGAACACACATTTCTCTGAAAAAGAAACAAATGGCCAATGAGCCTATGAAAAAGATGTCCAACATCACTAATCTTTAAGAGAAATGCAAATAAAAAACAGAATTAAGTACTATTTCATACCTATTAGCATGGCTATTATTAAAAGAAACAGGAGGGAGGTGCGCGGGGGATGGGCCAAATGGGTGATGGGTCATAAGTAGTGCACTTATTGTGATGAGCACTGGATGTTATATGTAAGTGATGAATCACTAAATACTAACCTGAAACCAATTTTACCATATATGTTAAGTAACTTTAATTTAAATAAAAATTTGAAATAAAAAAAGAAACAGAAAATAAAAAGTGTTAGTAAGGATGTGGAGATACTGGTACCCTTATGTCTTGCTGATAAGAATGAATAATGATGCAGATGCTGTGAAACACAGTATAGCCACATCTCAAAAATATAAACAGAATTATTAGATGATCTAGCAATTCTATTTCTGGATATATTTCCAAGAGAATTGAAAGCAGAGGCTCCAAAAGATATCTGTACATTAATATTCATAGCAGCATTATTCACAATAGCCAAAAGGTTAAAACAATTCAAATGTTAATTGATGGATGAAAGAATGAGCAAAATGTAACATATTCAGACAATGGAATATTAGTCAACCTTAAAAATGAATACATTTTAATATATGCTATAACCTGAATGAACCTTGAAAACATTATGCTAAGTGGAATAAGCCAGATATAATGAACAAATATGTATTATTCTACGTATATAAGATACTTAAAGTATAACATTCATAGGGATAGAAAGCAGAATAGTGGTTACCAGTTACTGAAGGAAAATAGGTACACAGAGTTATTTAACAGAAGTTACTCTATAATGATTGGAAATTATTTTGTATATCTTTTTTATTAGAGGTGGATATGCCAACATATAGCATAACACCCATTGCTCATCCCGTCAAGTGCCTCCCACAGTGCCTGTCACCCAGTCACCCCAACCCTGTGCCCACCTCCCTTTCAAAGAATTGTGGTGTGAAAATATTCAGGGGACATTCCCAATCTTTTGGTATTGGTTGAGTCCTGATTTGTGTCCCAATATATTTTCTATTCTCAAGAAAGTTCCATGTGTTTTTGAGAAGAATGTGTATTCATTTTTGTTTTGATCAAATGTTCTGTATATACCTGTGAAATCTATTTGGTCCAGGGTAACATTCTTTCTTGGGTGATGTTCTACTTATGTATCTGTCATTTTCGAAAGTGCTGTGTTGAAGTCTCCTAATATTAGTGTACTATTATCTAATTATCTCCTTACTTTGGTTATTAATTGATTGCTGTACTTGGCAGCTCACAATTGTTAGGTCTTCTTGTTGGGTAGACCCTTTAAGTATGATATAGTGTCCCTCTTCATCTCTTACTACAGTCTTCGGGATAAATTTTACTTTATCTGATATGAGGATTGCTCTTCAGCTTTCTTTTGAAGACCATTTGAATGGTAAATGGTTCTCCACCCTTTCATTTTCAGGCTGGAGGTGTCCTTAAATGTAAAGTGAGTCTCTTGTAGACAACATACAGATGGGTCTTGCTTTTTTATGCAGTATGCCCTGCGTCTTTTGATGGGATCTTTTAGCTCATTCGTGGTCACAGTAACTACTGAAAGGTACGCATTTAGTGTCATCATATTACATATTCAGTCCCTGTTTTTTTGTAGATTGTTTCTTTGGGCTCTCTCTTTCTTTTACAGGGTCTCCCTTAATATTTCTTGTAGAGCCTGTTTTGTGGTCACACATTCTTTCAGTTTTTGCCTATCCTGGAAGCTCTTTATCTCTTTCTATTCTGAATGACAGCCTTGTTGTGTATAGTATTCTTGGCTGCATGTTTTTCTCCTTTAGTACCCTGAATTTATCCTGTCAGCCCTTTCTGGTTTGCCAGGTCTCTGTGGAGAGGTCTGCTGTTAATCTCATATTTTTCCCCATATAACTTATGTATCTCTTGTCTCCTGCAGCTTTAATAATTTTATCTTTATCTTTAAATTTGCAAGTTTCACTATTAAATGTCGAGGTGTTGAATGGTTTCTATTTACTTTTGGGGGATCCTCTCTGTCTCTTGGATCTGAATGCATGTTTCCTCCCCAGATTTTGGAAGTTATTAGCTATGATTTATTCAACTATACTTTTTGGTTCTCTCTCTCTCTCTCAGCCTCTTCTAGAGTCCCAATTGGACATACATTCTTCCTTCTCAAGCTATCATTTATTTCCCTAAGCCTTTCTTTATGACATCTTAATTGTTTTACTCTTTTTTCCTCAGCATCCTTCCTTGCCATCAACTTCTAGCATAGAGAACAAAATAAATTCAGAACCGAGAGAATCACCCTCTAGGACTCATCAGGTAGACTACATTATCTCTCCACTACCACTTCACCACCACCATCACCCCCCCTTTTTTTTTCTTTTTCTCACTTTTTCTTTATTTTTTTCTTTTTTCCTTTTTTCTTCTTCTTTGTTTTTAGTTTTTAGCTTTTTATTTTTACTACTTCGTTTTTGAATTTGTTTTTCCCTTTAGTGGTCCTTTTATTTTACTTTGTTTTGTTCTTTTCCTTTGATTTTCTGGTCTCTGTCCTCTTCAGAATCATCTAGGGTGAATTTTACTTAGGTCGTGGTTGATATTTTTGACTCACCCCACTCATACACCTGCTCTGCACTGGACAAAATGACTAGAAGGAAGAATTCACCACAAAAGAAAAAACTGGAAACTGTAGATTCTGCCAAAGAGTTACAGAATATGGATTTCAATACGATGTCAGAAATTCAATTCAGAAGTACAATTAAAAAGCTACTTGTGGCTCAGGAAAAAAAGCATAAAAGACTCTAGAGATTTTGTCACTGCATAATTGATACCCAATCAGGCCAAAATTAAAAATAGATTAAATGAAATGCAATCCAAACAGGATATTCTAACTGCTAGGGTTAATGAGGTGGAAGAGAGAGTGACATGACAGGATCTACAGTTTCCAGTTTTTTCTTTTGTGGTGAATTCTTCCTTCTAGTCATTTTGTCCAGTGCAGAGCAGGTGTATGAGTGGGGTGAGTCAAAAATATCAACCATGACCTAAGTAAAATTCACCCTAGATGATTCTGAAGAGGACAGAGACCAGAAAATCAAAGGAAAAGAACAAAACAAAGTAAAATAAAAGGACCACTAAAGGGAAAAACAAATTCAAAAACGAAGTAGTAAAAATAAAAAGCTAAAAACTAAAAACAAAGAAGAAGAAAAAAGGAAAAAAGAAAAAAATAAAGAAAAAGTGAGAAAAAGAAAAAAAAAGGGGGGGTGATGGTGGTGGTGAAGTGGTAGTGGAGAGATAATGTAGTCTACCTGATGAGTCCTAAAGGGTGATTCTCTCGGTTCTGAATTTATTTTGTTCTCTATGCTAGAAGATGCTGAATCCTAAATTTATATAACCCAACAATACTTAAAGAAAGCCCCCAAATTGACCACCAAACAGAAACAAGATAAAAGAGGGGGGCAGAATGGCAAGGTAAAGAGAATATAATTTCACAAAATGAACCAATAGGGTGTTCCACTTGGTTCTGGGTGTATGTTGGTCATTTTTTAGAAGGTACTAACTTCCACCACTGTAAAGTAGAATGAGGGAGAAAAAACAAAAACAAACAAAAAACCCCCCATATCTCATATATCTACCAAAATTAAGTTGAATATGTTGACGGGACTCCAGAAGTGAAAAATATATCTAAGACTTGTAATTGTAGATATATGAAAATCAAAAAGTTAAAAACTTAAAAATGAAAATTTTGTAAAATATTGTATTTACAGTGGGGAAAAGGAAAATATATTGGAAATTTTTAGTCTGATATAAAACAAGTCATAATGGAAAAAGAAAAAAATGAAAAGAAGGGAAAAAAAAGACTCTCTAGTTCTATATACTATTTTCTCTCACTCCTGGAGCTTTCCAGTGATGCTTCGTCCATAAACTTGCTCTTCCCTTGTTTTTCCATTTGGTCTTCTCAGGGAGGGGTCTTATGTGCTCATGCTCAGCTCTCCATGCCTGGGTGGAGATGCTCCACCCCTTCCCATGTGCTGGGCTCAGTGTGAGCTGTTTATCCTGTGAGGCCTTTGTTCCCATTGAGGCCCCACTTTTCCCAGATGTAATGTGAAACAAGGAGGAAAAATAACAATAACTTTGGCCAGATTTCCAGCTCTGGAGTGGAGCTCCCTGTGAGTAACTTCAATCTTCTAGGTCGCACTGGCCTATATGCTCCTGGGGGCTGGGGCGGATGCACTGATCTGCATAGCTTGCAGGGCGCCCAGTGGCAGAAGAATTCTTGATCTTCTGTGTTCTCCCCTTTTTTTCCTGTCCCAGGGGGGAGCAAAAGGCTTTGTCACTCTTGGGAGCCCTGGGTTCCATGTCTCTGTGCCACTGGACCTGCCCTCCCAGGGCACACCTCTCCTGAAGGGAATGGGGCTCAGCCACCTCTGTCCAAAGCCAGACCGCCTAACCGACTGGCTTCTCTCAAATGTCTTGGAGGGCTGTGCACTTCAGCCTTTTACTGATATTGGACCACGGTTTACGGTGAGCTTTCTCCTGGGTTCCCCTCCTCTTATAGTGACTACGGGAATCTTGAGGCTTCACTGGCCCTCCTGCGATTCTGCCTGACTTCCCTGCTAAGCATTTTTCCATCAGGGGAAACTCTGGTGTGGATTTTTAAAGTTCCCACTTCTCCAGGGCTGGGCTTTCCTGCCCTGGAGACTTTTGCTGCTCTGCTTTACCCAGGCTACTCACAGGTCCCCTCCCCCACTTTATTCTTTTTTATTTTTTTTCACCTTCCCATCTTGTTAGATGTGAAAACTTTTCTCTCTGTAGCATTATAGCTGCTCTCTCTTTAACTCTCAGGTCCGATTCCTCAGTGTTCAGGATGTTTTGAAAGTTATCTAGGTAAGTTTGTGGGGCCAGGTGAGTTGAGGACCCCTACTCTTCTGCCATCTTGCCTCTCGGGCCAGTATTATTTTGATACCAAAAGCTGATAAAGTCGCTCGTAAAAATAGAACTACAGGCAATTACCCTGATGAACACAGATGCAGAATTCCTCAAATATTAGTCAACCAAATTTAACAACATATTTAAAAAATCATTCACCATGATCAAGTAGAATTTATTCCTGTGATAAGAGGGTGGTTCAATATTTGCAAAACATTCAGTGTGACAATGAATTCATTCATCAGTAGGATGAAGGATAGTAACCATGTTATTATTTCAGATACGGAAAAAGCATTTGACAATGTATATGTCAACTAATGATTAAAACCGTCAGAAATGTAGATTTAGAGGGAATATACCTCAACATTATAGAGGCCATATATGAAAACCCCACAGCTAACATCATCCTCAATAGTGAAAAACTGAAAGCTTTTCCCCTAAGCTCAGGAATAAGACAAGGGTGCCCACTCTCACCACTTCTTTTCAACATAGTACTGGAAGTCCTAGCCACAGCAATCAGACAACAAAAAGGAATAAAAGGCATCCATGTTGGTAAAGAAGAAGTGAAACTTTCATTATTTAGCAAATGATACTCTATATAGAAAACCTGAAACACTTCACCAAAAGCTGCTAGAACTGATACAGAAAAACAGTAAAGTTGTAGTATGCAAAAGCTTCTAGAACTGATATAGAAAATCAGTAAAGTTGCAGGATGCAAAGTCAATGTATGCATTTCTATACACCAACAATTAAACCACAGAAAGAGAAATTAAATAAATAATCCCTTTTACAATTGCACCACAAATAACAAGATATGTGGAATTAAACCTAACCAAATAAGTGAAAGATCTTTACTCTGGAAACTAAAACAGAAATTGAAGATGACACAAAGAAAGGGAAAGATATCATGCTCATGGATTGGAAGAACCAATATTACTTTTTTAAAAAATATTTTATTAATTTTTTCATTTGATACACAGAGAGACAGAAGCAGAAACATAGGCAGGGTTAGAAGCAGGCTACTTGCAGGGAGCCCTATGTGGGAGTCAGTCCCCGTACCCTGAGATCACGCCCTGAGCTAAAGGCAGATGCTCAACTCCTGAGCCACCCAGGTGCACAGAAGAACCAATATTGTTGAAATGTATATACTACTCAAAGAAATCTACACATTTAATTCAATCCCTATGAAATACAACCACATTTTTGACAGAGCTAGAACAAACAATCTATGGAACCACAAGACTTTGAATAGCCAAAGCAATCTTGAAAGTGAACAGCAAAGCTGGAAGTATCACTCTTTTGGACTTCAAGTTATATTACAAATTTGTAGTAATTTAAACAATATGGTAATGGCATAAAAATAGACACATAAATCAATAGAGCAAAATAGAAAACCCAGATATGTTCAATTAATCCTCAACAAACCAGGAAAGAATAACCAATGGGACAAAGACACTCTCTTCAATAATGGCATTGGGAAAACTGACAGAAAAGGAAATACACTGGACTTCTTTCTTATACCATACACAAAATTAAATAAAAAATGAATTAAGGACTGAAACACGAAACCTGAAACCATAAAAATCCTGGAAGAAAATATATGCAGTAACATCTTCAACATCATCTGTCATCACTTTTTTCTAGATATATCTCCTAGGCAAGGGAAATAAAAATGAAAATAAACTATTGGGACTTCATCAAAATAACCAGCTTCTGGGATCCCTGGGTGGCGCAGCAGTTTAGTGCCTGCCTTTGGCCCAGGGCGCGATCCTGGAGACCCGGGATCAAATCCCACGTCGGGCTCCCGGTGCATGGAGCCTGCTTCTCCCTCTGCCTATGTCTTTGCCTCTCTCTGTGTGTGTGTGTGTGTGACTATCATAAATAAAAACAAAACAAATCAAAACAAAAAAACCCAGCTTCTGCACAGAAAGGAAACAATCAACAAAACTAAAAGACAACCTACTGAATGGGAGAACATATTTGCAAATGAAATATCCAATAAAGATTTGCTGTGTATAATATATAAAGAACTTATAAAACTCAAAACTCCAAAAACAATCCAATTAAACAGTTGGTAGAAGACATGAATAGACATTTCTCCAAGAAATACATCCAGATGGCCAACAGACTGATGAAAAAATTCTCATCATCAATTATAATCAAGGAAGCACAAATCAAAGTACAATGAGATATACCCTCACAGGTGTCAGAATGGCTAAAATTGAAAAGAAAATAAACAGGTGTTGGCACCTTTTCTTGCACCGTTGGTAGGAATGTAAACTATTGCAGCCACTCTGGAAGACCATATGTAGTTTCCTCAAAAAGTTAAAATAAAACTACCCTGTGATCTGGTAATTGCACTACTGGATATTTACACAAAAAATACAAGAACACTACAAATGGATACATGAACCCTTATGTTTATTGCAGCACTTATTTACAATAGCCAAATTATGAAGCAGTTCAAGTGTCCATTGATAGATTAATGGATACAAAAGAGGTAGTACATATATAAATGTACAACCATAAAAAAAGAATGAAATCTTGGCATTTTCACTGACATGGATGGAGCTAGATAATATAATAATATAATGCTAGGCAAAATAAATCTGTCAGAGGAAGACAAACGCCATATGATTTCACACATATGTGGAAGCACCATATGATTTCACCTATATGTGGAATTGAAGAAACAAAAGAAATGAAGAAAGGAAAAAAAGGGAGAGAGACAAACTTAAAAAAATAGACTCTTAATTATAGAGAACAAACTGATGGCTACCAGAGAGGAAGTGGATGGGAAATGGGTGAAATAAGTGATGGGAATTAAAGAGTACACTTATCATGAGGAGCACTGGGTAATGTATAGAATTGTTGAATCACTCTATTTTACCTGAAACTAATATAACACTGTATGTTAACTATATTGGAATTAAAATTTAAACGACTTAAAAAGGACATTTAGCAAAATTAACAATCATCAAAAACCATCTAAAAATCCCAATATGACAAATGAGTACTTGGGCAATACTATTAAAATCAACCCAAGTAAAAGAAAACCTGATTATAATTGAGACTTGTCATAGAAAACACCTTGTAGATAGCCATCTGACAAGACAGTTGCCTTGAAAGTTATTTCAAACACCCAAGTAACAAATTATAAAGAAAGAAAGAATGAAAACTTCTCAGAGCATTTTACAAAGCTAGTATAAATCTCTTGTTAAAATTTGACGGTAAAAAATATTAAAAAAAACAACAACAACTGTTCAACCCTAACTGGACATATTGGTGCAAAAATCCTAAATGTCAAACAATTAAACACAGTAATATATTCAAAGGATAAAACTTGATGATTAAATAAATATTATACCATTACTGCATAGATGGCTCCACATTAAAAAAACTAATAATAAGTCATAATAACAGGTCAAAGGAGAAAAATATTTGAACAGATGCTTAAATATCTTTGTGGAGGCCGAGAAAATTAAGGCCATTCCACCTCAAGTTTAGCGTTAGCGCAAGTATAGCCATCTCAGGCCCCTGTGAATAAGAGCTGAACTTTACAGGAAAAACCACAGAGCACCCTTGACAGAGAGACCCATAAGAGAATTAGAACAGAACTTAATGCCCTTGACAGAAAATCCCATATCAGAATAAAAACAGAGCTCAGAACGCCCTTGACAGAGACAGAAAGTCCCATATTGGAATGAAAACATAGCTTAAGAAATTCCTCCACCCCTTCTGAAAATTCCCTAGACCAGCCCATAAAAACCCAGCTGAAACCCCCCTCGGGGTCCAAGTCCCTGCTCTGCTATGTTGGGTATACTTGGACCCAAGCTGGGGCTTGCTAATAAGACCCACCTGTAACTCACTTCGGGGACCAAGTCTCTGCTCCGCTATGTCAGGTATACGTGGACCCAAGCTCGAGCTTGTTAATAAACCCTCATGTACTTGCTTCAGGGTCGGCTCCTTGGTGGTTTTCTCGGATTCGCAATCTTGGGCACAACAATCTTCTGGTGGGGGTTGGAAATCAACAGACATTTCTAAAGAAAATTCCTGATAAAATTGAAATAATTTCTTCACTAGATAAATAATACAAGTTCAAAGCCAGCATCAAGCTTAATGAAGAAATACCAGAAACATTCCGATTAAAATTCAGAAAAAACAGAATTGTTTACTATTATCTCTATTATTCAACATAATATGGAGATGTTTGTGAAAGAGTTAACAAAATTTTAATCTACAAATCAAATATAAATAAAAATAAGAAAATTTCATTGTAGATGGTGTTATTCTCTGTAATACCTTAGAGAATCAAGTCTCAAAACATAATATATTAAAATCAGTATTTTTTATATTTCAGCAGTTCAATTTGATAATAAAATGAAAAATCTTAACAATACTAAAACATATAATTATAAAATTAACAGAACTATATGCATGACCAAATTAAGATAACTACAAAACTTGATTAAAGACAAAAGAAGACTTCGATAAATAGAACATACTATAGGAAGTGCATCTTTAGGAAGAGATCTATCTATACATGCAACATACTTTCAATCAAAAACCATATCACAGTATCTTTTTTTAAAAAAGATTTTACTTATTTATTCATGAGGGACACAGAGAGAGAGAGGCAGAGACACAGGCAGAGAGAGAAGCAGGCTCCATGCAGGGAGCCTGACATAGGACTCGATCCCAGGACTCCAGGATCATGCCCTGGGCTGACAGCAGGTCCCCAACCGCTGAGCCACCCAGGCATCCCCATATAGCAGTATCTATCTATTATAATATCTATGTGTATGAGGAGAGAGAGATAAGGTGATCAGAACATTTTAAAGTTCATCTAAAAGAATAAACATGAGAAGATATCCAATTAAATTCTGATAAAAAAAGAGTAAAAGAATGGGGGAGATGACATGTCTATCAGATATAAAAAACATTATAGAGCTGCAGGATTGAAATAGGGTAATGCTGGTGCCAAAACTGAAGTATGAATGGAACGGATATATAAGGAATTTCAAACCAGTGGAGAAGGCGTGACTATTCAATAAACGACTCTAAACACCTGGATGACCATTTACACAAGAATAAATTCTAGATAAATTGAAGAATAAAATGCACCAAGTAATAAATCCCAGCATATGAGAAGTTAATATGTAACAAAGATGGCATTTCAAATTCAGTGGGAAAAGAAGAAATATGTCATACATGGCGCTGGGACAACTGAGTATTCATATGGAAAAATATTAAATTGATGCCTATCATACATCATATTTTTAAAACAGACACCAGATAAACAGATGGGTTAAATACAAACTATAAACACATAAAAATAAAAGTTCTGGAAAAAAAAATAAATCGACTACCTTTCCAGCTTAGGAACAGAGACATTGGTAAGGCTGGAGAACCTGAAGTTATAAAAAAATGTAAACTTATTTGACTATATAAAAATGATAATATTTGTCATGGGAAAATATCCAATGAGTGAATGCACAAATTATAGGTTTGGGAAAATTCTGAAGATGATAGAGTTAATATATATTATATATATATGAGAATTATTACAAAATGGCAAGTAAATGAAAATGCCTAAAAAGAAAAATGACAAAGGATGTATAAAAGTGAATCAAAGAAGAATAAATCTTCACCCCAAAATGTAGCTATGCTAAGTTTACTGGTAGTGAAGGATTTTAAAAAAAAATCAAAATAATGAGTCACCCTATTCTATTAGTTCAAAAACACATCCTTTCCGCTTTCCATTTTTAAAATTGGAATGTGCCTTAGTATTGATGACATTCTATAGACACTATAGGGCTAAGTAACAGTCGTGCTTTAGTTACCCCTGCTGCACATATCTGAATATGATTCTTGCCCCTGAAGTCATGGTTGGACAACTACAATCCCTGTGTTTCACTCAACGCAATCATTGCAGAAAAGGATGAGTCTTGGCTTTTTAAAAACTCTCTCTATATATCTCTCATGAATAAATAAATAAAAATATTTAAAACAAACACAAAACGCCTCACTACTGATGTTCTTGATGACACAGAAAATAATATTGTGTGCAAAAAACATGGAAAATGATGAGTCTGACTTGAAGATGTACTGAGTTGGACTCAATGTGAGAAAGCTTTTTTTTAGGATTACTGTAACCAATTTAGTTCTGTTATAGTTTTTTAAACAATATATGCACTAGAATAATACACCATGAAATTCTCTGTGTAAATATCTCTTCAAAGTTTTGTTAACTGTTCACGTAGGGCTCCCGGTGCATGGAGCCTGCTTCTCCCTCTGCCTCTGTCTCTGCCTCTCTCTCTCTCTGTGTGACTATCATAAATAAATAAAAAAATAAAAAATAAAAATAAATAAAAAGAAAAGAGAAAAGACTCAAATTAATAAAATCATGGATGAAAGATGAGGCATCACAACCAATACAAAGGAAATATAAAAGATTTTAAAATGTATTATGAGCAACTAAACGCTAACAAATTGGGCAATCTAGAAGAAATGAATACATTTCTGGAAACACACAAATCATGAAAACTGGAACAGGAAGAACTAGAAAATGTGAACAGGCCAATAACCTGAGAAGAAATTGAAGCAGTCATCAAAAACATCACAAGATACAGAAGTCCAGGGCCAGATGGATTCCCAGGGGAATTCTATCAAACATTTAAAGAAGAAACAATACCTATTCTACTAAAGCTGTTCAGAAAGATAGAAAGGGATGGAATACTTCCAAACTTGTTTCTGATGCCAGCATAACCAGACAAAGACCCCACGAAATGGAGCATTATAGACCAATATCCCTGATGAAAACAGATAAAAAAATTCTCAAAAACATAATAGCCAATACGATCCAACAGTACATTAAGAAGATTATTCACCTTGATCAAATGGGATTTACCCCGGGATGCAAAGCTGGTTTAACACTTGTAAAGCAAACAACATGATAGATCATATCAACAAGAGAAAAAACAAGAACCATATGATCCTCTCAATAGATGCAGAGAAATCATTTGGCAAAATATAGCATCCATTCCTGATCAAAACTCTCCAGCCTGTAGGGATAGAGGGAACATTCCTCAGCATCTAAAAAGCCATCTGTGAAAAGCCCACAACAAATATCATTCTCAATGGGGAAACACTGGGAGCCTTTCCCCTAAGATTAGGAACAAGACAGGGATGTCCACTCTCACCACTGCTATTCAACAGAGTACTAGAAGTCTAGCCTCAGCAAGCTGGCAACAAAAAGAAGTAAAAGGCATTCAAATGAGCAATAAAGAATTCAAACATTGCCTCTTCACAGATGACATGATACTGCACATAGAAAACCCAAAAACTCCACCCCAAGATTGCTAGAACTCATATAGCAATTTGGCGATGTGGCAGGAGACAAAACCAATGCCCAGAAATCAGTGGCATTTCTATCCCCAATGATACTGAAGAAAGAGAAATTAAGGAGTCAATCCCATTTCCAGTTGCACCCAAAAGCATAAAATATCTAGGAATAAACCTATCACAAGAGGTAAAAGGATCTATACCCTAAAAACTACAGAACCCTTCTAAAAGAAATGGAGGTAGACACAAAGAGACGGAAAAATATTCTATGCTCATGGATTAGAAGAATTAATAATGTGAAAATGTTAATACTACCCAGGGCAATTCACACTTTCAGTGCAATCCCTATCAAAATACCATGGACTTTCATCAGAGAGTTGGAACAAAGCATCCTAAGATTTGTGTGGAATCAGAAAAGACCCGGAACAGCAAGGGGAATACTGAAAAAGAAAATGAAAGCCTGAGGCATCACAAGGCCAGATTTCAAGTTACACTAGAAAGCTGTGATAATCAAGACAGTGTGGTACTGGCACAAAAAACAGACATATAAATCAATGGAACAGAATAGAAATCCCAGAAATGGGCTGTCAACTCTATGGTCAACAAATAATTGACAAAGAAGGAAAGACTATCCACTGGAAAAAGGATAGTCTCTTCAAAAAACGGTGCTGGGATAATTGGACAGCCACGTGCAGAAGAATGAAACTAGACCATTTTCTTACACCATACACCAAGATAAACTCAAAATGTATGAATGATCTAAATGTGAGACAAGATTCCATCAAAATCCTAGAGAAGAATACAGGCAACACCCTTTTTGAACGTGGCCACAGCAACTTCTTGCAAGATACATCTATGAAGTCGAGGGAAACAAAAGCAAAAATGAACTATTGGCACTTAATCAACATTAGAAGCTTCTGCACAGCAAAGGAAACAGTCAACAAAACTTTGAAGAACCTCCCCACAGTTTTCCAGACTGGCTGTACCAGTTCACATTCCCACCAAAACTGCAAGAGAGTTCCCGTTTCTCCATACGCTCTTCAACATTTGTTTTTTCCTGTCTTGTTAATACATATTTTACATTAATTTATAATTCTTATACAATTTTATTTTCCTACTTATCTAACATTCCTTTTTTAAATATTTATTTATTTATGAAGGTCACACAGAGAGAGAGAGAGAGAGAGGCAGAGACACAGGCAGAGGGAGAGGGGGAAGCAGGCTCCATGCACCGGGAGCCTGATGTGGGATTCCATCCTGGGTCTCCAGGATCGTGCCCTGGGCCAAAGCCAGGCGCCAAACCGCTGCACCACCCAGGGATCCCCTCTTTTCTTTTAAATAAAGGTGGCTAATCATTTGTCGATCTTATTAATTCTTTCAAAGAAGCAACTCCTGGGTTTGTTGATCTGTTCTATATTTCTTTTAGTCTGTATTTCATTGAGTTCTGCTCACATCTTGAATATATCTCTTCTTCTGCTTGGTGTAGGGTTTAGTTGCTCTTCTTTCTCAAGTTCCTTTAGGTGCGAGGGTAGCCTGTGTGGTTGAGTTTTTTTCCAATTTTTGAGGGATGGTTGTATTGCAATGTATTTCCCTCTTAGGACTGGTTTTGGTGTATACCAAAGATTTTGAATGGGTGTATCTTCATTTTCATTGGTTTCCATGAATCTTTTTAATTCTTCTCTAATTTCCTGGTTGACCCATTCATCTTTTAGCAGGATGCTCTTTTACCTCCATGTGTTTTAGTTCTTTCCAAATTTCTTCTTTTATTGAGTTCTAGTTTCAAAGCACTGTGGTCCGAAAATATGCAGGAGACAATCCCAATCTTTGCTATTGGTGGATTCCTGATTTATGACACAGTATGTCCTGTATTCTGCAGAAAGTTCCAGGTACACTTGAGAAGAATGCGTATTCATTTGCATTTAGATGGAATGCTCTGTATATATATCTGTGAAATCCATCTGGTCCAGTATATCATTTAAGGACCGTTTTCTTTGTTAATGTTGTGCTTAGAATATCTCTCATTTGCAGTAAGTGCCGTGTTGAAATCTTCTAGTATTAGGGTATTATTATCTAAGTATCTCTGTACTTCAATTATATTTTTTTTTTTTTGGTGACATGTATTTTATTTTATTTATTTTTTTAATGAATTAATTTTTATTGGTGTTCAATTTACCAACATACAGAAAAACACCCAGTGCTCATCCCGTCAAGTGTCTCCCTCAGTGCCCATCACCCATTCCCCCCCACCCCCTACCCTCCTCCCCTTCCACCACCCCTAGTTCGTTTCCCCGAGTTAGGAGTCTTTATGTTCTGTCCCCCTTCCTGATATTTCCCACACATTTCTTCTCCCTTCCCTTATATTCCCTTTCACACTTATTGATATTCCCCAAATGAATGAGAACATACACGGTTTGTCCTTCTCCGATTGATTTATTTCACTCAGCATAATACCCTCCAGTTCCATCAACGTCGAAGCAAATGGTGGTTATTTGTAGTTTCTAATGGCTGAGTACTATTCCATTGTATACATAAACCACATCTTCTTTATCCAATCATCTTTCGATGGACACTGAGGCTCCTTCCACAGTTTGGCTATTGTGGACATTGCTGCTATGAACATCGGGGTGCAGGTGTCCCGGCATTTCATTGCATCTGAATCTTTGGGGTAAATCCCCAACAGTGCAATTGCTGGGTCGTAGGGCAGGTCTATTTTTAACTCTTTGAGAAACCTCCAGACAATTTGCCAGTGTGGCTGCACCAGTTCACATTCCCACCAACAGTGTAAGAGGGTTCCCTTTCCTCCGCATCCTCTCCAACATTTGTGGTTTCCTGCCATGTTAATTTTCCCCATTCTCACTGGTGTGAGATGGTATCTCATTGTGGTTTTGATTTGTATTTCCCTGATGGCAAGTGATGCAGAGCATTTTCTCATGTGCATGTTGGCCATGTCCAAGTCTTCCTTTGTGAGATTTCTCTTCATGTCTTTTGCCCATTTCATGATTGGATTGTTTGTTTCTTTGGTGTTGATGTAATAAGTTCTTTATAGATCTTGGAAACTAGCCCTTTATCTGATATGTCATTTGCAAATATCTTCTCCCATTCTGTAGGTTGTCCTTTAGTTTTGTTGACTGTATCCTTTGCTGTGCAAAAGCTTCTTATCTTGATGAAGTCCCAATAGTTCATTTTTCCTTTTGTTTCTTTTGCCTTTGTGGATGTATCTTGCAAGAAGTTACTGTGGCCAAGTTCAAAAAGGGTGTTGCCTGTGTTCTCCTCTAGGATTTTGATGGAATCTTGTCTCACATTAAGATCTCTCATCCATTTTGAGTTTATCTTTGTGTATGGTGAAAGAGAGTGGTCTAGTTTCATTCTTCTGCATGTGGATGTCCAATTTTCCCAACACCATTTATTGAAGAAACTGTCTTTCTTCCAATGGATAGTCTTTCCTCCTTTATCGAATATTAGTCGACCATAAAGTTCAGGGTCCACTTCTGGGTTCTCTAATCTGTTCCATTGATCTATGTGTCTGTTTTTGTGCCAGTACCACACTGTCTTGATGACCACAGCTTTGTAGTACAACCTGAAATTTGGCATTATGATGCCCCCAGCTATAGTTTTCTTTTTTAAAATTCCCCTGGCTATTCGGGGTCATTTCTGATTCCACACAAATCTTTTTTTTTTTTTAAAGAATTTTTTTTTAATTTTTTTATTATTATTATTATTTATTTATGATAGTCACAGAGAGAGAGGGAGGCAGAGACATAGGCAGAGGGAGAAGCAGGCTCCATGCGCCGGGAGTCCGATGTGGGATTCGATCCCAGGTCTCCAGGATCGCGCCCTGGGCCAAAGGCAGGCGCCAAACTGCTGTGCCACCCAGGGATCCCCTGATTCCACACAACTCTTAAAATAATTTGTTCTAATTCTCTGAAGAAAGTCCATGGTATTTTAATAGGGATTGGATTAAACCTGTAAATTGCCCTGGGTAACATTGACATTTACACAATATTAATTCTGCCAATCCATGAGCATGGAATATTTTTCCATCTCTTTGTGTCTTCCTCAATTTCTTTCAGGAGTGTTCTATACTTTTTAGGGTATAGATCCTTTACCTCTTTGGTTAGGTTTATTCCTAGGTATCTTCTGCTTTTGGGTGCATTTGTAATTGGATTGACTCCTTAATTTCTCTTTCTACAGGCTCATTGTTAGTGTATAGAAATGCCATTGATTTCTGGGCATTGATTTTGTATCCTGCCATGCTACCAAATTGCTGTATGAGTTCTAGCAATCTGGGGGTGGACGCTTTTGGGTTTTCTATGTAGAGTATCATGTCATCGGTGAAGAGGGAGAGTTTGACTTCTTCTTTGCCAATTTGAATGCCTTTAATGTCTTTTTGTTGTCTGATTGCTGAGGCGAGGACTTCCAATACTATGTTGAATAGCAGTGGTGAGAGTGGACATCCCTGTCTTGTTCCTGATCTTAGGGGAAAGGCTCCCAGTGCTTCCCCATTGAGAATGATATTTGCTGTAGGCTTTTCGTAGATGGCTTTTAAGATGTCGAGGAAAGTTCCCTCTATCCCAACACTCTGAAGGGTTTTGATCAGGAATGGATGCTCTATTTTGTCAAATGCTTTCTCTGCATCTAATGAGAGGATCATATGGTTCTTGGTTTCTCTCTTGCTGATATGATGAATCACATTGATTGTTTTACGAGTGTTGAACCAGCCTTGTGTCCCGGGGATAAATCCTACTTGGTCATGGTGAATAATTTTCTTAATGTACTCTTGGATCCTATTGGCTAGTATCTTGTTGAGAATTTTTGCATCCCTGTTCAGCAGGGATATTGGTCTGTAATTTTCCTTTTTGGTGGGGTCTTTGTCTGGTTTCGGAATTAAGGTAATGTTGATGCTGGCCTCATAGAACGAATTTGGAAGTACTCCATCTCTTTCTATCTTTCCAAACAGCTTTAGTAGAATAGGTATGATTTCTTCTTTAAACGTTTGATAGAATTCCCCTGGGAAGCCATCTGGCCCTGGACTCTTGTGTCTTGGGAGGTTTTTGATGACTGCTTCAATTTCCTCTCTGGTTACTGGCCTGTTCAGGTTTTCTATTTCTTCCTGCTCCAGTTTTGGTAGTTTGTGGCTTTCAAGGAATGCGTCCATTTCTTCTAGATTTCCTAATTTATTGGTGTATGGCTGTTCATAATATGTTTATAAGATCATTTGTATTTCCTTAGTGTTGGTAGTGATCTCTCCTTTCTCATTCATGATTTTATTAATTTGAGTCTTCTCTTCTTTTTAATAAGGTTGGCTAATGGTTTATCTATCTTATTAATTCTTTCAAAGAACCAACTCCTGGTTCTGTTGATCTGTTCCACAGTTCTTTTGGGCTCGATTTCATTTAGTTCTGCTCTAATTTTAATTAACTCTCTTCTTCTGCTGGTGGTGGGGTCCATTTGCTGCCTTTTCTCTAGTTCCTTTATGTGCAAGGTGAGCTTTTGTATTTGAGTTCTTTCCAGTTTTTGAATGGATGCTTGTATTGGGATGTATTTCTCCCTCAGTACTGCTTTTGCTGCATCCCAAAGATTTTGAACGGTTGTATCTTCATTCTCATTAGTTTCCATGAATCTTTTTAATTCTTCCTTAATTTCCTGGTTGACCCTTTCACCCATTAGCAGGATGGTCCTTAACCTCCACGTGTTTGTGGTCCTTCCAAACTTCTTGTTGTGATTAAGTTCTAATTTCAAGGCATTATGGTCTGAGAATATACAGGGGACTATCCCGATCTTTTGGTATCGGTTCAGACCCAATTTGCGACCCAGTATGTGGTCTATTCTGGAGAAAGTTCCATGTGCACTAGAGAAGTATGTGTATTCAGTTGAGTTTGGATGTAAAGTTCTGTCCATATCTGTGAAATCCATCTGGTCCAGTGTATCATTTAAAGCTCTCGTTTCTTTGGAGATGTTGTGCTTAGAAGACCTATCTAGTATAGAAAGAGCTAGATTGAAGTCACCAAGTATAAGTGTATTATTATCAAAGTATTTCTTGAGTTTGGTTATTAATTGGTTTAAATATTTGGCAGCTCCCACATTCGGGGCATATATATTGAGGATTGTTAAGTCCTCTTGTTGGATAGATCCTTTGAGTATGAGATAGTGTCCCTCTTCATCTCTCACTATAGTCTTCGGGGTAAATTTTAATTTATCTGATATGAGGATGGCTACCCCTGCTTTCTTTTGAGGACCATTTGAATGGAAAATGGTTCTCCAATCTTTTATTTTCAGGTTGTAGGTGTCCTTCTGTCTAAAATGAGTCTCTTGTAGACAGCAAATAGATGGGTCCTGCTTTTTTATCCAGTCTGAAACCCTGCGCCTTTTGATGAGGTCATTAAGCCTGTTCACGTTCAGATTTACTATTGACAGATATGAGTTTAGTGTCATCATGATATCTATTCTTCCTTGTTTTTGTGGATTGTTCCACTGAAGTTCTTCTTAAAGGGGGAATTTTAAGAGTCCCCCTTAAAATTTCTTGCAGAGCTGGTTTGGAGTTCACATATTCTTTCAGTTCCTGCCTGTCTTGGAAGCTCTTTATCTCTCCTTCCATTTTGAATGAGAGCCTTGCTGGATAAGGTATTCTTGGTTGCATGTTCTTCTCATTTAGGACCCTGAATATATCCTGCCCGCCCTTTCTGGCCTGCCAGGTCTCTGTGGAGAGGTCTGCTGTTACCCTAATATTCCTCCCCATAAAAGTCAGGGACTCCTTGTCTCTTGATGCTTTAAGGATCTTCTCCTTATCTTTGGAATTTGCAAGCTTCACTATTAAATGTCGAGGTGTTGAACGGTTTTTGTTGATTTTAGGGGGGGATCTATTTCCTGGATCTGAATTCCTGTTTCCCTTCCCAGATTAGGAAAGTTTTCAGCTAGGATTTGTTCAAATACATATTCTGGCCCTCTGTCCCTTTCGGCGCCCTCGGGAACCCCAATTAAACGTAGGTTTTTCTTCCTCAGGCTGTCATTTATTTCCCTTAATCTATCCTCATGGTATGTTAATTGCCTGTCTCTTTTTTCCTCACTTTCCCTCTCTGCCATCAACTTGTCTTCTATGTCACTCACTCGTTCTTCCACCTCGTTAAGCCTCGTCCTTAGGACTTCTAGCTTGGATTGCATCTCATTTAATTGATTTTTAATTTCTGCCTGATTGGATCTAAATTCTGCAGTCATGAAGTCTCTTGAGTCCTTTATGGTTTTTTCTAGAGCCACCAGTAGCTGTATAATAGTGCTTCTGAATTGGCTTTCTGACATTGAATTGTAATCCAGATTTTGTAACTCTGTGGGAGAGAGGACTGTTTCTGATTCGTTTTTTTGAGGTGAGGTTTTCCTTCTATTCATTTTGCTCAGTGCAGAGTGGCCAAAAACAAGTTGTATTGGGAAAAGGAGAAACAGAGAGAGAAGGAAAGAAAAGAGAAAAAGAAAAATGAGAAAGAAGAAAAAAAAGGGAAAAGAGAGAAGAAAAAGAGAAAGAAAAAGAAAGGAGAAAAAAAAGGGGGTGGGGTGGGGGAAGCAATCAGAAATCAAAAGCAAGAAAGAAAAAAAACACAAAACAAAACAAACAAAAAAACAAAACAAAAAAACACTGGGGAGTATCTACTGATTCTGCGTACTTTGATTCCCTTGACTTCCTCTGGAACTGGTCTGTCTAGTTGGTCTTCTGGGGGAGGGGCCTGCTGTGCTGATTTTCAGGTGTTAGCACTTGGGGGAGCTGCTCTGCCCCCGCCTGGTGCAGGGCTCAGTGGGGGTTGTTTACCCCGTGAGGCCCCGGGAGGAAACCACAGTGGCGGGGGCAGCTCTGGAGCCCTGGAGTCAGCTCCCGCAGTAACTCGGGGCTCTCTGTCTGCAGGGCCTGGGGGCTCTGGAGCGGGGCCGCTGATCTGCTCAGCTCGGGCAGGAGCGTCCTTGCTGTCCTGGGCCCTCCTGGTCTCTGCCTGTCCCGGGGGGAGGCCGGATCCTGGGCTGTGTCCCAGCGCCCTGTGCTTTGGCGCCTGTACTGTTGGATTCGCGCTCCCACCCTGCAGCCCCCTCCGCGGAGCCACTGCCCGAGCCCCTCCAAGCTGCTCCGGGTCCCGCTGTGCGCGCTGCAGCCCTTAGGGAGCTCGGCGCACTCTCCTGAGCGCCGCAGGTGCCTGTTAGTGCCCCAGGGAGCCTGAGGGCATCCCCGCCCTCCTGGGTCCTGCTCTAACTCCCTCCGGGCGTCTTTCCGCCCGGGAAGGTTGGTGCAGCTCCTGCTTCTCCGGGATGGGGCTCTCCTGTCCTGGGGGCACTCGCCCCGGCCTCAGCCCGGCTCCTGGGGGGCCCTTGGAGGCCTTTTGTGTCTTTATTTCTTTTTCCCCGTCTTCCTACCTTGATAGAAGCGCGAACTCTTCTCACCTGTAGCATTCCAGCTGTTCTCTCTTTAAATCTCTGGCCAAATTCGTAGATTTTCAGGATGATTTGAAGGTTATCTAGGTCATTTGGTGGGGACAGGTGATTTGGGGACCCTACTCTTCCGCCATCTTGCCCCTCCTCTGGTCTCAATTATTAATTGATTGAAATACTTGTCAAGTCCCACACTAGGGGTATAAATATTCATGATTGTTAGGTATTCTTGTTGTATAGACCCTTTAAGTATGATATAGTGTCCCTCTTCATCACTTACTACAGTCTTTGGGATAAAATTTAATTTATCTGATATGAGGATTGCTAACCCAGATTCCTTTGAGGACCATTTGAATGGTAAACGGTTCTACAACATTTAATTTTCAGGCTGGAGATGTCCTTAGGTCTAAAATTAGTCTCTTGTAGACAGCAAATAGATGGGTCTTGCTTTTGTTTCCAGTCCAAATCCCTGCATCTTTTGATGGGGTTATTAAGCCCATTCACCTTCAGAGTAAATATGCAAGACCTGAATATAGTGTCTTTGTAATACCTACTCAGTCCCTGTTTTTGTGGATTATTTCTTTGGGCTTTCTCTTTCTTTTACAGGGTCCCCCTAAATATTTCTTGCAGAGAAGGTTTGGTGATCACAAATTCTTTCAGTTCCTGCCTGTCTTGGAAGCTCTTTATCTCTCCTTCCTTTTTTAATCAGAGCCTTGCTGGATAAAGTATTCTTGGCTACATGTTCTTCTCCTTCAGTGCCCTGAATATATCCTGCTAGCCCTTTCTGGCCGGCCAGGTCTCTGTGGAGAGGTCTGCTGTTAATCTGATATTTCTTCCTACATATGTTAAGAATCTCTTGTCTCTCACTGCATTAAGGATTTTCTATTTAATTTTGGAATTTTCAAATTTCATTATTAAATTTGAGGTTTTGAATGGTTTTCATTGATTTGGTTTTCATTGATTTCATTGATAAAGTGAACCCCTTTATCTCCTGGATCTGAATGCCTCTTTCCCTCCCAAAATTAGGGAGATTCTCAGCTATGAGCTGTTCAAATATATTTTCTGGCCCTCTCTCTATCTCACCATCTTCTGGAACCCCAATTATATGTAGAGAGTTCCTTCTCAGGCTATCATTTATTTTCCTTAGCATTTTCTTATGGTCTATTAATTGTTTTTCTCTTTTCCTCAGCTTATTTCCTTACCCTCAACTTGTCTTCTATGTTGCTCACTCTTTCTTTCTAGCCGTTAGGACATCCAGTTTGGAATGCATCTTATTTAATTTATTTTCTTTTTTAAATTTAATTTTTTTTCAATTTTGTCCTGATCAGATCCCAATTTTGCAGTAATGAAGTCTCTAGAATCCTTTACTCTTTTTTTCCAGACCCACTAGTAGCTTTTTAATTGTTCTCCTGTATTGGCTTTCTGACATCTAATTTTAAACCATATTCTGTAACCTGAGGCAGAGAGTACTGTTTCTGATTCTTTCTTTTGTGGTGAATTCTTCCTTGTAGTCATTTTGTTCAGTGCAGAGTGGCTGTATGAGCGGGCAGAGTCAAGAATATCAACCACGACCTAAGTAAATTTCACCCTAGAGGATTCTCATGAGGTCACAGACCGGAAAATGAAATTGAAAATCAGAACAAAATAAAATAAAAGGACCGCTAAAGTGAAAAATAAATTTGAAAATAAAGTAGTACAAATTAAAAAGCCAAAAATCCCGAAGATTACAAAATAGAAGAAAAAGAAAAAAAGGAGAAAAAATATCAAAAGTGAAGTACAAAAAGAGAAAAAGAAAAAAGGGGGGCACTAGGAGATGGCGGTGATGAAGACGTTGTAGTGGAGCGAGAATGTAGTCTACTTGAGGGGTCCTAGAGGGTGACCCTCTTGGTTCTGAGTGTATTAAGTTCTGAATGTTAGAATAGATGCTCAATAACAAATTTATATAAAGCAGTGATACGTGTAGAAAGCCCCAACATTGACCACCAAAACATAAACAAGATAAACAAGGGGGGCAGAATGGGAATGAAGAGAGAATATTATCTGACAGAGTGAACCAGCATGGTATTCCACTTCGTTCTGGGTGTATATTGGTCTTGTTTTAGAAGGTATTAACTTTCACCATTGTAAAACAAAATGAGGCAGAGAAAACAAAAAACAGAAAACAAAAACCCGTATCTCATATATCTCCCCAAATTAAATTGAGCATGTTGGAAGGAGTCCAGAAGTGAAAAATACATCAGATATGTAATTGTAGAAACATGAAAGTCAAAAAGGAATAAACTTAAAAATGATGAGGTGGTAAAATATTGTAGTTAAGGTTGGAAGAGAGAAAAAAATTGGAAATTTATAGTCTGATAGTAAAACAAGTTGTAATGGAAAAAGGAAAAAAAAGTAAAAAAAATTTTAAAAAGAGGGCGGACCCTCTAGTTCTATATACTATATTCCCTCAATATCCCCTTGTTCCTAGAGCTTTCCAGTGCTGCTTTATCAAGAACTTGCTCTTCCTGTGTTCTTCTACCTGGTCTTCTGGGGGAGGGGTTTGCTGTGCTGATTCTTAGGAGTCTTTTCCTGGGTAGAAATACCCTGCCCCCTGCCCAGTGCTGGGCTCAGTGTGAACTGTTTATCCTGAGAGGCCTTTGTTTACTGGTGGCCTGGCCTCTCCTAGGCATAGGTTCAAACAAGGAGGAAGAACAATGGTGGTGGCCATATTTCCAGCTCTGGATTCTGCTACCCACTAGTAACCAATGCAGAGTCCCAGTCCACACTGGCCTAGATACTCCCATGGTCCACATGGGTGCACTGATCTGCACATCTTGGGGATGCCCAGTGGCGGGAGAGTTCTTGGCTGTCCTGTGCCCTCCCGGCGTCTGTCTGTCCCACGGGGGACGCAGGATCGCTGTCTTTATCTGCTCGAGTACAGTGGGGTCTGAGGCCCTGTGCTTCTGGAACCATGCTTCCGGGGGCTGTGGCTCCCAAAGGGAATGGGACACAGCCACCTCCATCCAGAGCAGGCCCGCCTAACCAACTGGCTTCTCCCAAATGCCCCAAAGGCTGTGTGCTCTAGCCCTTTACTGGTATCGGTCCGGGGTTAGCAGTGTCCTTTTCCCGGGGCACACATCCTCTAAGTGACTGGGAATCTGGAGGCTTCACTGCCCCTCCTTAGATTCTGCATGATCTCCCTGATAAGCACTTTTCTGTCCAGGATAAATCCAGCACGGATTTTTAAGGTTCCTGCTTCTCCAGGGCTGGGCTCTCCTGTCCAGGAGGCTCTCAGGCCTCCTCTTTAGCCTGGCTCCTTGTGGTGCTTCTCCCCCAATTTATTCTTTTTTGTTTATTTATTTTTTTCCACCTTCCTACCTTGCTAGAAGCGAAAACTTTTCTCTCTGTAGTGTAACTCTCTTTACAATCTTTAAATCTCTCTTTAAATCTTTAAATCTCTCTCTCTCTTTAAATCTTCTCTCTTTAAATCTTCATGTTGAATTCATAGGTTTTCAGGATGGTTTGAAAGTTATCGAGGTAAGTTGGTGGCACCACGTGAGTTGAGGCCCCCTACTCTTCTACCATTTTGCTTCTCCTCCAAAAATTCTTAATATTTGTAGACTGCCTCTGTGAATTTAGCTAAGGAAAACAACTTTTAGATTGAAGGATGAGAAAATTTATTTATTCATTTAGCTTTGAATTTGTTATGATTTAACTTCATTTGTAAGTAGGGAAGTCTTTTTGTTCTAAGATGAAATTCCCCTATTAAACAGTTGAATCATGGTTCATTTAGCCTTGGAAGGTATTTTAAATGAGCCTTGAGTTTGTTTTTTAACCTGTGAAATGGTGAAATGCTTACCTGACAAGGCTATTGGGAGAATTAAATAAGATGTTGGGTGGATAAGTACTTTATAATCCATGGAATAGTGTACAAATAATTATTTTATAAAAGATTAACTGTTGGTTCAATTTGTTCATGGATAAATATGCCTTGCTTTGTATTTTAGCCTATTCATTTCTAAGACATTGAAATAACTTTACACACAATGCTACATTAGTTTCAGGTGTACAGCATAGAGATTTGACAAGTTTGTACATTCTGTGGTTACTATCTGTCACCATACAATACTATTACATCATTGACTGTATTCTCTAACTATGCCTTTTATTCCCATGACTTATTCATTATATCTCTTACTTCTCTTCACCCATTTGGCTCATTCCCTACAGCCTCCCCTTTGGCAACCAGCAGTACACTCTCTGCATTTATGGCTCTGATTCTGCTTTTTGCTTGTTTATTGATTTGTGGGTTTTATTTTAGATTCCACATATGAGTGAATTCATATGGTATTTTTCTTTCTCAGTCTGACTTATTTCACTTAACATTTCAAATGACATTATATCATCCTTTTTATGATTGCATTACATATATATTATACATGTTATATATATATCACATCTTTTTATCCATTTGCAGATGACCTCTGTTTAATATATAAAAAGAATAGAATAATCTTGTGATTTTAAGCTTAATGTTTTTTAATTTTCACAATTCATTTCTATATTTTCTTTTGGTTCATCTTTGATAATTTAGAGAAGCTTTAAGTTCACATTAGAAAGCATATGAATATCTAAATTGTGTATTTACTGAATGTGGTTTTGTTTTTCCTCTGTAACATCTAAAGTACCGGTTTTACCATTATCTTTCCCTCAAAGATGTGTGACTGGTGTCACCAATTTGTCCTTTTTGAATCAAATTCATTTTTTTGGCTTGTTAAGCACTGAGCCATGAATGGAAGAGTAATGAAAAAGTTACAAAATCACAAATATGGACCAAGCTTTTCCACTTATCCATGGCCAGTGTCAGGAATCTGTCTTCACTGTCACAAACACATGTTGGAGTGCTAAAGTATCAGAGCATGAAAGAAGAGGCTGGTAATGCTGTCTCTATAGTCTGAATCAAAACCACCTGTCCCTAATTTGAAGAGGCAGAACTTGCCACTACAGGCAGCTCAGGACCAGGCAAGGGTAGCTGGGAAATCATCTAAAAGTGGTTTTCCTTTTACGGTTATTTTTTCAAGGCAAGGATGTAATTTATTGGCCAACCAATTGAAGTTACACATTGAAGAAAGAACAAGTAGTGTCAAGCAAATGGGCTTGTCACTTTCATAATGTTAATGGACTATTCATCAAAAGTCTCATACCTTTTTTCCCTAAAAGTCTACACTAAATTAGTCTTCCATATAGCTACTAATCGCTTAAAACAAAAAAAAACTTGTGAGAAAGCTACATTCTCTTGATCTTTTTGCACTGTAAAATTCCTAAAGGCAAATATCACAGTCTTTAAATGAAAATATATAATTTTATATAATAAAAATGTATTAGCTATTTCTACAGAGACAGGTTAGGTAGTGGGTTATTCAGATCAAATCATCTGGCTGAAAACAATTCTGGATAAATCACCTTAAAGCACTGAGGAGTTGAAAAGAGAGTGCAGCCATGTCAGGCCAATTTTGGGAGGGAAGCTTGAATCCAAAGAGACTAGAGGATTACTTGAGTGTAAAAGTTGCTTTTCCCTTAAAACCATCAAAGAGGTAAGGGTGAAAGAAATGAAGGCACAGAGCACAGTCATTGTAAAAACTCTTACAGGATACCTTGTCCTGCATTGAGCTGGGCCCCAAAGGGCTACACTCTTGAGTTAAAATGACCCAGAACTAACCTGTCATCTCCTGATCCTCCATAGAGAATACTGCTCTGAACCTAAGCACAGCAGAGGAAGGAAAAGGAAGTGGGACAAAATAGCCAAGAAGTTGTGCCCATGAACCTGCCCTCATATAGATTTATACCCTGAGAACATATAGCATAGATGGACAATGAATTTGGTTTTAAGTGGTGTCCTAAAGGCAGCCAGAAGAAGGAGGAGAGTGCCCTTATTACAACCTCAGGGAATCACCACAATTAGTTTTTTAAGGGCAATAACCAGTGAAACAGTTGAAGAAAATCAAATGTCTTGGGAAATTTTTTAAAAAATCAGACATGGACAATTTATATTACATTTATTGGTAATTTTTGTGAATATTGTGACAAAATCAGCAATCCAATATGGAGTCCTCTCTTCTAATGCACAGATTATCCTGACCATCATCTTTATATTTTTTAATATGGCAAATATAAATGTTCTTTAATAAGTATTACAGAAGCAGTTGCATGTTGTATGCTTTTCAGTGGAGTGTTGAAGATTAGTTACTAGTACTCATATTTAATTATACAGAACAGTTATCTGTTTTAGTGCAATGTCTGATGTTTCCAAAATAGACATTGATGATTGGTATTTAAACAGATATTTCCGGGGGAGGGGCAAGATGGCAGAAGAGTAGGGTCCCCAAGTCACCTGTCCCCACCAAATGACCTAGATAACCTTCAAATCATCCTGAAACTCTACGAATTCGGCCTGAGATTTAAAGAAAGAAGAGCTGGAATGCTACAGTGAGAAGAGTTCGCGCTTCTATCAAGGTAGGAAGACGGGGGGGGGGGGGGGGGGGAGGTGGGGGGGGTGGGAATAAAGACACAAAAGGCATCCAAGGGGGAGGGGCCCCGCGAGGAGATGGGCTAAGGCCTGGGCGAGTGCCCCCAGGACAGGAAACCTCCATCCCAGAGAAGCAGGAGCTTCAGCAATCTTCCCGAGCGGAAAGGCGCTTGCAGTGAGTTAGAGGAAGACCCCAGGAGGAAGGGGATGCCCTCAGGCTCCCTGGGACACTAACAGACACCTGCACCCCGGGGAGAGCGCGCCACACCCCGCGTCCGAGCTCCCTAAAGGGCTGCAGCGCTTGCAGGGCTGGACCCGGGAGCAGCTCTGAGGGGCTGGGGGTGGAGGCTCTGCGGAGGGGGCTGCGCAGCCCCGGGAGCAGCTCCGGGGCTGCTCCCGCAGAGGAAGAGGCTCCGTGTGGAGGGGGCTGTGCGGCTCTGGGAGCAGCTCGGAGGGGGCTCGGGCGGCGGTTCCGCAGAGAGGCAGCTGCGCGGCCGGGAGTGCGAATCCAACAGTGCAGGCCCCGGAGCACAGATGGCCGGGGACACAACCCAGGATCCGGCCTCCCCCCGGGACAGGCAGAGGCCAGGAGGGCACAGGACCACAAGGCTGCTCCTGCTCCGAGCTGAGCAGATCAGCAGTCCCGCCCCTGGAGCATCCAGGCCCCTGGAGCGTGAGAGCTCTGTAGTTACTGCCAGAGCTGAATCCAGGGCTTCAGTGCTGGCCACTGCCACTGTGGTTGTTCCTCCTGGGGCTTCACGGGGTAAACAACCCCACTGAGCCCTGCACCAGGCAGGGGGCAGAGCAGCTCCCCCAAGTGCTAACACCAGAAAATCAGCACAACAGGTCCCTCCCCCAGAAGACCAGCTACACGGACAAGTTCCAGGGGAAGTCAAAGGATTTAAGTATACAGAATCAGAAGATACTCCACCGTGGGTTTTGTTTTGTTTGTTTGTTTGATTGATTTCTTTCTTTTTCTTGTTGATTTCTGTTTGCTTCCCCACCTTTTTTCCTCTTTCTTTATCTTTCTCTTTTTCTTCTCTTTTTTCTTTTTTCTTTCTTCTTTTTCTCTTTTCTTTCCTTCGTTCTGTCCTCTCTGTTTCTCCTTTTCCCAATATAACTTGTTTTTGGCCACTCTGCACTGAGCAAAATGACTAGAAGGAAAACCTCACCTCAAAATAAAGAATCAGAAACAGTCCTCTCTCCAAAAGAGTTACAAAATCTGGATTACAATTCAATATCAGAAAGCCAATTCAGAAGCACTATTATACAGCTACTGGTGGCTCTAGAAAAAAGCATAAAGGATTCAAGAGACTTCATGACTGCAGAATTTAGAGCTAATCAGGCAGAAATTATATCATTCTCAATGGGGAAGCACTGGGAGCCTTACCACTAAGATCAGGAACAAGACAGGGATGTCCACTCTCACCACTGCTATTCAACATAGTATCGGAAGTCCTCGCCTCAGCAATCAGACAACAAAAAGACATTAAAGGCATTCAAATTGGCAAAGAAGAAGTCAAACTCTCCCTCTTCGCCGATGACATGATACTCTACATAGAAAACCCAAAAGCCTCCACCTCAAGATTGCTAGAACTCATACAACAATTTGGTAGGGTGGCAGGATACAAAATCAATGCCCAGAAATCAGTGGCATTTCTATACACTAACAATGAGACTGAAGAAAGAGAAATTAAGGAGTCAATCCCATTGACAATTGCACCCAAAAGCATAAGATACCTAGGAATAAACCTAACCAAAGAGGTCAAGGATCTATACCCTGAAAACTATAGAACACTTCTGAAAGAAATTGAGGAAGACACAAAGAGATGGAAAAATATGCCATGGTCATGGATTGGCAGAATTAATATTGTGAAAATGTCAATGTTACCCAGGGCAATTTACATGTTTAATGCAATCCCTATCAAAATACCATGGACTTTCTTCAGAGAGTTAGAACAAATTATTTTAAGATTTGTGTGGAATCAGAAAAGGCCCCAAATGGCCAGGGGAATTTTAAAAAAGAAAACCATAGCTGGGGGCATCACAATGCCAGATTTCAGGTTGTACTACAAAGCTGTGGTCATCAAGACAGTGTGGTACTGGCACAAAAACAGACACATAGATCAATGGAACAGAATAGAGAACCCAGAAGTGGACCCTGAACTTTATGGTAGACTAACATTAGATAAAGGAGGAAAGACTATCCATTGGAAGAAAGACAGTCTCTTCAATAAATGGTGCTGGGAAAATTGGACATCCACATGCAGAAGAATGAAACTAAACCACTCTATTTCACCATACACAAATATAAACTCAAAATGGATGAAAGATCTAAATGTGAGACAAGATTCCATCAAAATCCTAGAGGAGAACACAGGCAACACCCGTTTTGAACTCGGCCACAGTAACTTCTTGCAAGATACATCCATGAAGGCAAAAGAAACAAAAGTAAAAATGAACTATTGGGACTTCAATCAAGATAAGAAGCTTTTGCACAGCAAAGGATACAGTCAACAAAACTAAAAGACAACCTACAGAATGGGGGAAGATATTTGCAAATGACGTATCAGATAAAGGGCTAGTTTCCAAGATCTATAAAGAACTTATTAAACTCAACAGCAAAGAAACAAACAATCCAATCATGAAATGGGCAAAAGACATGAACAGAAATCTCAGAGAGGAAGACATAGACATTGCCAATAAGCACGTGAGAAAATGCTCTGCATCACTTGCCATCAGGGAAATACAAATCAAAACCACAATGAGATACCACCTCACACCAGTGAGAATGGGGAAAATTAACAAGGCAGGAAACCACAAATGTTGGAGAGGATGCGGAGAAAAGGGAACCCTCTTACACTGTTGCTGGGAATGTGAACTGGTGCAGCCACTCTGGAAAACTGTGTGGAGGTTCCTCAAAGAGTTAAAAATAGACCTGCCCTACGACCCAGCAATTGCACTGTTGGGGATTTACCCCAAAGATTCAGTTGCAATGAAACGTCGGGACACCTGCACCCCGATGTTTCTAGCAGCAATGGCCACAATAGCCAAACTGTGGAAGGATCCTCGGTGTCCATCGAAAGATGAATGGATAAAGAAGATGTGGTTTATGTATACAATGGAATATTACTCAGCAATTAGAAACGACAAATACCCACCAGTTGCTTCAACGTGGATGGAACTGGAGGGTATTATGCTGAGTGAAATAAGTCAATCGGAGAAGGACAAACAGTGTATGTTCTCATTCATTTGGGGAATATGAATAATAGTGAAAGGGAATATAAAGGAAGGGAAAAGAAATGTTGGGCAATATCAGGAAGGGAGACAGAACATAAAGACTCCTAACTCGGGGAAACGAACTAGGGGTGGTAGAAGGGGAGGAGGGCGGGTGTTGGAGGGGAATGGGTGATGGGCACTGAGGTGGACACTTGACGGGATGAGCACTGGGTGTTTTTCTGTATGTTGGTAAATTGAACACCAATAAAAATTAATTAAAAAAATTTTAAAAAATAAAAATAAAAATGGGCAGAAGACATGAATAGACATTTTTCCCAAGAGGACATACAGATTGCCAAAACACACAAGAAAAAATGCTCAACATCATTCGTCTTCAGGGAAATATATATCTAGACTACAATGAGATATTTACTCACACCAGTCAGAATAGGTAGAATCAACAACAGAAATCAACAGGTGTTGGGAAAGATATGAAGACCACGAACACTCTTAACACTCTTGGTGGAAATACAAACTGGTGCAGCCCCTCTGGAAAACAGTACGGAAGTTCCTCAAAAAGTTAAAAATAGAACTACCCTATGATCCAGCAATTGTCTTGTAGATAATTACTCAGAATATGCAAAAATACTGTTTTTTAAGATTATTTATTTATTCATGAGAGATAGCGAGAGAGAGAGAGAGAGAGAGAGAGAGAGAGAGAGAGAGAAGTAGAGATACAGGCAGAAGAAGTAGGCTCCATGCAGGGACCCTGATGCAGGACTCAATCCCAGGACTCCAGGATCATGCCCTGGGCCAAAGGCAGGTGCCATACCACTGATCCACCGAGGAATCCCTCCAAAAATACTGTTTTAAAAGGATACACCCACCCTGATGTTTATAGCAGCACTAACAATAATAGCCAAATTATGAAAAGAGCCCAAATGTCCATTGACTGATGAATGGATAAAGAAGTAGTGGTACATATATATAATGGAATATTACTCATCAAAATGAATGAAACCTTGCCATTTGCAATGACATGGATGGAGCTAGAGAGTGTTATGCTAAGCAAAACAATTCAGTCAAAGAAAAATATCATATTATTTCACTCATATGTGTCATTTAAGAAACAAAACAAAGAACCTAGGGGAAAAAAGAGACAGAGGCACCTGGGTGGCTCAGTCAGTTAAACATCTGCCTTCAGCTCAGGTCATGACCTCGGAGTCCTGGGATTAAGCCCTGCATCGGGCTCTCTGCCTGCTTCTCCCTCTCCTTCTGCCTCTCCCCTCTGCTCTTGCTCTCTCTCTCTCTCTCAAATAAATAAATCCTCTTAAAAAAGAAAGGGAGGGACAAATCAGGAAAGAGACTCTTAACTACAGAAAACAAACAGGATTACTGGAGAGGAGGTGGATGGGGAGATGAAATGGATGAGGGATATTAAGAAGGGCTCTTGTGATGATCACTAAATGTTGTATGTAAGTGATGAAATTCTACACTTGAAACTGATATTACACTCTATGTTAACTAAGTGGAATTTAAATGAAAACTTGACAAAAAATACTGGCAAATAATTAAATAAAAAATAATACACTGTAAAAAGTAATGTGATAAGGATAAATGCAGAGTGCTACGGGAACCCATTCTGAAGAATCATGAAGACTTTCTCAAAAGCCCCAGCAGAAACAGGAAGAATGGTAAGAGTAGTAAAGGTAATGCACTGGAGTAAGAATTATGCAAATATCTGAAAGTAAGAGCCATCATGATGAATGGGAAAAATGCCAAGTGGTTCTCAACTCAGAAAAATTTTACCTCTCACAGGACATTTGGCAATGTCTTAGACATGGTTGGTTGTAAAATAGGAAAGGAATGTTACTGATGGGTAGAGGTCAGGAATGCTACTAAACTTCCTATAAGGCACAGGACTGCCCCCCATATCAAAGAATTATCCTCTCCAAAATGTCAATAGTGCTAAGGTTGAGAAACTCTGTGTTAGGTAATTAGAATAGGAGATTTTAGGGACTCCTGTGTGGCTCAGCGGTTGAGCATCTGCCTTTGGCTCAGGGTGTGATCCCGGAGTCCGGGATCCAGTCCTGCATTGGCTCCCTGCATGAAGCCAGCTTGTCCCTCTGCCTGTGTCTCTGCCTCTCTCCCCCTCTGTGTCTCTCATGAATAAATAAATAAAATGTTTAAAAAAAATATGGGATTTTAAATTTTTGGTCTTTGTCAATTTGATAAGCAACCATAACCAAATGTGTTGCTTAAATTTACATTTTCTTGAATTCTAATGAGCTTAAACATTTAAATATATCAACTATGCATTTCTTCTTTAGTATTTTGTTTGTGTCCTTTGGAGCAACTGGTTTTTGGTCTGTTGCTTAGTGACCTGAAAGAACTTTATATATTACAGATAGAAAAGTCGTGTGATATATTTTGCAAAACTTTTTCTTACTTTATCATTTTCCTTGAAGATTCAGTTTCCTTTCTCTGTGGTTTCTAAGTATCATGTAGTCAAATCTATTATTATCTTTTCACATTTTCTGCCTTTATATGATAAAAGCTGTTTTCAACCCAAACTGCATAAACTGATTATTTTAGTACACTGTGATAAATGGTGTAATAGAATAGTATGTCCCATACCAACAGTGGGGAGATACAAAAAAGTGGTCAAATAAAATGAGGAAATGGGGCAGGATTAATTAATTAATTTTTGTCCTTTATATCCTAAGTGCATAGAAAAGATTGTGGCACACAGTAGGCTGTCAATAAATATTCATTAAAGGATGAATGAATAAATAAGTCACAATTTATTGTTCATACAATTTCAGTTTATAAAATAATGTATATATACACTTTCAAACATTCTTTGTGAAATTAGGTAATGAGTAGAAGAGATCATACACTTTTGCATTATTCCTAGTTTACCCCCTTCAAAGCTACGTCTGAATCTAGGGTTTCCAGGCTCTCAAGCCATCCTCGGAATAAACATCAGGCTTAGGGCTGCTCCAGATGAACTTGGAGATTGCCATGCATCTCCATATCCTCTTCTCAAACAAAAATGATTTTTATTTTGAAAGGAAAAGATTATTCTTCCTTCCCCCAGATACACACACATGTACACACACATTTTAAAGTATATTTTCAGGAGGGGAGGGGGCAAGATGGTAGAGAAGTTTGCACTTCGATCAAGGTAGGAAGATGGAAAAAAAATAATAAAGAAATAAAAAGGCATCCAAGAGGAAGGGGCCCTCACGAGGAGCTGGAAAAAGACCCAGAGGCAAGAGCCCTCAGGACAGGAAAGCCTCGTCCAGGAGAAGCAGGAGCTTCACCAATCTTCCCGGAAGGAAAGGCCCTGGCAGGGAGTTGAAGCAGGATCCCAGGAGGGGCAGGGATGTCCACAGGCTCCCAGTACCACTTAAAGAGGAACTGCACCCTGTGGAAAGCGTGCCACACCCCGCTGCCGAGCTCCCTAAAGGACTACATCACTCGCCCGGGTGGGCCCCGGGAGCAGCTGGGCGGCTCCGTGCAAAAAGGGCTGCCCGGCATGGGGAGCACAATTCCCAAGGTGCAAGGCCCGCAACTCAGGGCTCCGGGGGACACTGCTCAAGATCCAGGGCTCCCCCCAAGACAGGCAGAGGCCGGGAGGGCCTAGGACACCAAGGACTCTCCTGCAGCTGGGTGGCCCTGAGCTGTGCATATCGGCGCACGAGCCCCCGAAGCATTGAGACCCCTGCAGACAGGGAGCTGTGGTAGTTACTGCGGAAGCTGACTCCAGGGCTGGAGAGCTGGCCGCCGCCACTGTTGGTATTCCTCCTGGGGCCTCACAGGATAAACAACCCCACTGAATCTCACAGTGGCCTCACAGGATAAACAGGATAAACAACTCCCACTGAGCCCTACACCAGGCAGGGGGCTGAGCAGCTCCCCCAGGTGCACACACCTAAGAATCAGCACAGCAGGCCCCTCCCCCAGAAAACCAGCTAGAAGGACAGGGGAAAAGCAAGTTATTGACCAAGCTGCACTGGCCCCTTCCCCTTGGATGCTTTCTTATTTATTTTTTTTTTCCGTTATCCTACCTTGAGAGAAGTGCAAATTCTTCTCACTATAGCATTCCAGCTGTTCTCTCTTTAAATCTCAGACCGAATTTGTAGGTTTTCAGGATGATTTGAAAGTTATCTAGGTAAGTTGGTGGAGACAGGTGACTTGGGGACTCTACATTTCTGCCATCTTGCCCCGACTCCCCATCAGATAAAGGGCTAGTATCCAAGATCTATAAAGAACCTATTAAACTCTACACCTAAGAAACAAACAATCCAATCATGAAATGGGCAAATGACATGAACAGAAATGTCACCAAAGAAGACATACACATGGCCAACAAGCACATGAGAAAATGCTCTGCATCACTGGTCATCAGGGAAATACAAATCAAATCCACAATGAGATACCCCCTCCCACCAGTCAGAATGGGGAACATTAACAAGGCAGGAAACCACAAATGTTGGAGAGGATGTGGAGAAAAGGGAGTCCTCTTGCACTGTTGGTGGGAATGTAAACTGGTGCAGCCACTCTGGAAAACTGTGTGCAGGTTCCTCAAAGAGTTAAAAATAGATCTGCCCTATGACCCAGCAATTGTACTGCTGGGGATTTACCCAAAAACTACAGATGCAGTGAAAAGCCGGGACACCTGCACCCCGATGTTTATAGCAGCAATGTCCACAATAGCCAAACTGTGGAAGGAGCCTCGGTGTCCATCGAAAGGTGAATAGATAAAGAAGATGTGGTCTATGTATACAATGGAATATTACTCAGCCATTAGGAACGACAAATACCCACCATTTTCTTCGACATGGAAAGACCTGAGGGTATTATGCTGAGTGAATTAAGTCAATTGGAAAAGGACAAACATTATATGTTCTCATTCATTTGGGGAATATAAAAATTAGTGGAAGGGAATAGAGGGAAAGGAGAGAAAATGAGTGAAAATATCAGTGAGGGTGACAAAACATAAGAGACACCTAACTCTTGGAAATGAACAAGGGGTAGTGGAAGGAGAAGTGGGCGGAGCATTGGGGTGACTGGTTGATGAGTACTGAGGGGGGCACTTGGCGGGATGAGCACTGGGTGTTATGCTATATGGTGGCAAATTAAACTCCAATAAAAAAAATTTTAAAAATAAAATATTAAAAAGCAAAAGGCTTGTTATTCTTTGAGGGGTATGTTTTGAAACCATTGGTAACTGTGCCTAGAAAAAAATACACTGTGAAAGAAATATGCTTTTTTATTCTCTATATGCCAATTTTCCACTGAACATACTAGACTGTATTCAAGTTCTTTTTAACATCACTTTGTTAAATATCATCAAGTAGAGCCAAAAATATAAATCCCAGAGGATGGCAGCACATTCAGTAACTGAAAGGTATGGGTGGCAAATTAGAAATATTAGAAACATAGAGGATTCTTTTTTTAAGATTTTATTTATTCATGAGACACAGAGAGAGAGAGGGAGAGAGAGAGAGGCAGAGACACAGGCAGAGGGAGAAGCAGACTCCATGCAGAGAGACTGATGCAGGACTCGATCCTGGGTCTCCAGGATCACGGCTTGGTCTGAAGGCAGCGCTAAAATGCTGAGCCACCCGGGCTACCCAACATAGAGAATACTTATTCACTCCTTTGGATCAATGGATCATAGAATTGAAAGGAATTTGAGAATAAACCACCTTCATTTAAAAAAAAAATTGCAACTCAGAAAAATTGTGAAATGCTTGAGGATATTTAACTAAAACATGGTAGAGTTCCGTCTGAAATAAAGTTCTGACTTCCAGTCCAATGCTCATTCTACTGCACCATACTGTTTATACTAATCCCCATAACTTGATTAAATGAATGAACCCAAAAGTAATTATTGAGTTCCTCCTATGTGCTAACTAATGTGATATGTGTTGAAGGCGAAGCTAAAGGTTTTTTAAGAAAGGATTTTTAAAAGTTAAGACATTTGCCTTTTGCTAGGAGCTTTGAAATTTATGTGAAGTCAAAAATACAAGAAACAGTTAAGTAGTATCAAAATTAATTTAAAATCAACTGTTCAATAGCAGTAGAGTGTTGACTAGGGAAGATAAAATGGAATGGAATTGGATAGGACAGGAATAGAAAAGCATCTATTAAACTTCAAAGCTACTAGACAAGCTCTGAGAAAACATTGTTTTTGACAAGGCTATGTGTCACCACCACTATACCAAGAATTAAAAAGTCATTTTCTGTTTACCTTCATCACAGGGAAAATATGAAAAGCTGATGAGAGTTAAAGGTTGCTGAAGAATTTGCTCCCCCCAAAATAAGATATATTCACTCCTACAGTGAGATTATTAAAATTCCTGCCTAAATATTAAAAGGTACTTTCCTCAAATATAAGATATTAGATCTCACTAACATATGATACATATTGTAGTTTTCTTTCTATGGAAAACAGCATATAACTACAGAAAAATGTAGCATAAGTTTTGAGCAGAAGTCCTCTTTGAGGTAAAAAGATTCAGTACAAAAGATTGTTTTAAATTAATGGTCACTACAAAAAGGCAAAACTGTATACTTAGGAAATGATCTGAGGCAACCAAAACAGAAATTGGGAAAATGGGCAAGAAATATTACTATTTATATTACTCAATTAAAATAAAATTATTATCCTGCAGATATTAAACCCACAAATGTGTATAACCTGTTTCAAGGAAAAATTAAATAATCTATTGGGGAATTTTAAAATGCATTTTTCATTGTGACTGACAAAATCAGTTTTTTGTATAAATATACCTTGTATTTTGCTTTTATTGTATGTTTTATTCACTATTGTGTTTCCACAAGGCCTATAACTATGCTTGGTACATACTAGGCACTCAATAAATATTTGTTGAATTTTTTTAGATTCGGGCCCTTTCTTTCTCTAAATGCACAAACAATTATTCTTGGTTGCTGCTTAAGCCATAAGAGTTACAAAAACTAAGGCAATTTGAAAACATTCTTTCAAAGTCACTGCATAAACAATGCTAAAATTAGATATAGTCCTGTAACAAAAACCTATTTCTCTTCTTCTCATGAAAAATTTAGGAATTAAAACTGGCAAGAACTTTCAGACCTTCAGGATGACTGAGAATAACAACAAAAAAAAGAGAAAGAAGAAATAAAGAAAGAAAGAAAGAAAGAAAAGAAAGAAAGAAAGAGAAAGAAGAAGAAAGAAAGAAGAAAGAAAGAAAGAAAGAAAGAAAGAAAGAAAGAAAGAAAGAAAGAAAGAAAGAAAGAAGGAAAAGAAAGAAAGGAAAAAAGACAGCATGACATAGAAGAAAAAAAATCAAGAACTGCATTTATAACTAACCAGCACCCCCCACCAAAAAAAAGTGAATAAACGGAGCAAAATAGGATAAAAACTATTCCCCAAGAACAAAAAAATAAAATTGTATGAGGCTACTGCCAGCTGCTATTCCTTACCAACTTGGCTTAAAACAAATTAAAAGCAAAGAAATTGAGTTAAGAGTGCTAGTTTTGGGGCCAATTAAACGAGGATATGCATTCCAGTATTGTACTTTAACAGATGTGAGACTTTCAGGGTTGTTCTAGGGGTTTTCTCCCCTAGAATTTTGATGGAATCTTGTCTCACATTTGGATCTTTCATCCATTTAGGTTTATCTTTGTGTATGGTGTAATAGAATGGAATAGTTTCATTCTTCTGCATGCGGATGTCCAATTATACCAGCACCATTTAATGAAGAGACTGTCTTTTTTCCAGTCGATAGTGTTTCTTCCTTTGTCAAATATTAGTTTACCATAAAGTTGAGGGTTCACTTCTGGAATCTCTATTCTGTTCCATTGATCTATGTGTCTGTTTCTGTGCCAGTACCACACTGTCTTGATGCCCAGAGCTTTGTAGTACAACCTGATATCTGGCATTGTGATGCCCCCAGCTATGGTTTTCTTTTTTAAAATTCCCCTGGCTATTCGGGGTCTTTTCTGATTCCACACAAATCTTAAAATAATTTGTTCCAACTCTCTGAAGAAAGTCCATGGTATTTTGATAGGGATTGCATTAAATGTGTAAATTGCCCTGGGTAACAATGACATTTTCACAATATTAATTCTCCCAATCTATGAGCATGGAATATTTTTCCATCTCTTTGTGTCTTCCTCAATTTCTTTCAGAAGTGTTCTGTAGTTTTTAGGGTATAGATCCTTTACCTCTTTGGTTTGGTTTATTCTTATCTTATGCTTTTGGGTGCAATTGTGAATGGGATTGACACTTTAATTCCTCTTTCTTCAGTGTCATTATTATTGTATAGAAATGCCACTGATTTCTGGGCATTGATTTTGTATCCTGCACACCGCTGAATTGCTGTATGAGTTCTAGGAATCTTGGGGTGGAGTGTTTTGGGTTTTCTATATAGAGTATCATGTCATCTGCAGAGAGGGATAGTTTGACTTCTTCTTTGCCAATTTGAATGCCTTTTATTTCTTTTTGTTGCCTGATTGTTGAGGCTAGGACTTCTAGTACTATGTTGAAGAGCAGCGGTGAGAGTGGCCATCCCTGTCGTGTTCCTGATCCTAGGGAAAAGGCTCCCAGTGTTTCCCCATGGAGAAAGATATTTGCTGTGGGCTTTTTGTAGATGGCTTTTAAGATGCTGAGGAATGTTTCCCTGTATCCCTACACTCTCAATAGTTTTGATCAGGAATGGATGCTGTATTCTATCAAATGCTTTCTCTGCATCTTTTGAGAAGATAAGGTGGTACTTGATTTTTCTCTTGCTCATATGATCAATCACAGTGATTGCTTTACGCGTGTTGAACCAGCCTTGCATCCCAGGGATAAGTCCCACTTGGTCATGGTGAATAATCTTCTTAATGTAGTGTTGGATCCTATTGGATAGTATCTTGTTGAGAATTTTTACATCCGCGTTCATCAGGGATATTGGTCTATAATTTTCCTTTTTTGGTGGGGTCTTTGGTTTTGGAATTAAGGTGATGCTGGCCTCATAGAACGAGTTTGGAAGTATTGCATCTCTTTCTATCTATCCTACAAGCTTTAGTAGAATAGGTATGGTTTCTTCCTTTAACGCTTGATAGAATTCCCCTGGGAAGCAATCTGTCCCTGGACTTTTGTGTTTTGGGAGGTTTTTGATGACTGTTTCAATTTCCTCCCTGGTTATCAGCCTGTTCAGGTTTTCTATTTCTTCCTGTTCCAGTTTTGGTAGTTTGTGATTTCCCAGAAATGCGTCCATTTCTTGTAGATAGTCTAATTTATTGGCGTAAGCCTGCTTATAATAAATTTTTAAGATCGTCTGTATATCCTTGGTATTGGTGGTGATCTCTCCTTTCTCATTCATGTTTTTATTATTTTGAATCTTTTGTCAGTTCTTTTTAATAAGGCTGGATAATGGTTTATCTATCTTGTTAATTCTTTGAAAGAACCAACTCCTGGTGTTGTTGATCTGTTCCACAGTTCTTCTGGTCTCGATTTCATTGACTTCTGTTCGAATCTTTATTAACTCTCTTCTTCTGCTGGGTGTAGGATCTATTTGCTGTTTTTTCTCTAGCTCCTTGAGGTGCAAGGTTGGCTTTTGTATTTGAGTTCTTTCCAGTTTTTGGATGGATGCTTGTATTGCGATGTATTTCCCCCTCAGGACTGCTTTTGGTGTATGCCAAAGATTTTGCACAGTTGTATCCTCATTCTCATTAGTTTCCATGAATCTTTTAAATTCTTCCTTAATTTCCTGGTTGACCCTTTCATCTTTTAGCAGGATGGTCCTTAACCTCCACGTGTTTGAAATCCTTCCAAACTTCTTCTTGTGATTTAGTTCTAATTTCAAGGCATTATGGTCTGAGAATATGCAGGGGACGATCCCAATCTTTTAGTATCGGTTCAGACCCGATTTGTGACCCAGTATGTGGTCTCTTCTGGAGAAAGTTCCATGTGCACTTGAGAAGAATGTGTATTCAGTTGAGTTTGGATCTAATGGTTTGTAGATATCTGTGAAATCCATCATTTAAAGTTCTCATTTCTTTGGAGATGTTGTGTTTAGAAGACCTATCGAGTGTAGAAAGCGCTCGATTGAAGTCACCAAGTATTAAGTGTATTATTATCGAAGTATATCTTAACTTTGGTTATTAATTGATTGATATACTTGGCAGCTCCCACATTCGGGGCATAAATATTGATGATTGTTAGGTCCTCTTGTTGGATAGATCCTTGAAGTATGATATAGTGTCCCTCTTCATCTCTTACTACAGTCTTTGGGACAAACTTTCATTTATCTGATATATGGATGTCTACCCCTGCTTTCTTTTGAGGACCATTTGAATGGTAAATGGTTCTCCAACCTTTTATTTTCAGGCTGTAGGTGTTTATGTCTATAATGAGTCTCTTGTAGACAGCAAATAGATGGGTCCTGCTTTTTTATCCAGTCTGAAACCCTGCGCCTTTTGATGGGGTCATTTAAAAGTTATATGTCCCGATTTCTTATAGATAGGATTGCAGCCATTATGCAACCATGAGGATGAGAATCACATGCTGTAGTGATGGCCAATGAAAACAATAAGGGAGACTAATATTCTGATGACATTTAAAGCTGGCATTTAACCCCTGGCATAAAAGTCTACAAATTTTTAATTACACAAAAGGGAAAGAAAACTCATATAAACTAATATTTCTTTTTAGTTTTCTAGTACTAATAGTAGGGCATAATTTCTAATTCGTATATTTCTAATGTTATATTTCCCATATTTTCAGGAATCCTATCCATTATCACCCATTGGCTCTTCCTGACACTACCTGTCCATCTATCTGCATTACCTTCTATGGCTTGATACTTGGATATCTGTTATTTACTTGTGAATCATTCTTGTCTCCTGATCCTAGGTCATCTCCAGTTGATATGTCTTGCCTTGAATAGTAATCTCTCACATTTGATCAAAGTTAGAGTGAGTATATGGCAATCAATTCAAGGCAGACTCTAAAATGCTTCCCAACTAATGTGAACGCAACAGCTTGAATCTCTCAACATGTTTTCTATGTTCACTTATCTTAAAATCAAATTTAGATGGTCTTGCCAGCTCCATTTTTAGGTGAAAATGTCAAGCAATAGATTCAGAATTTCAGTTTGTTCTACATGGAGCTAAAGATCGATTTGAAGTAAAACTGAAGACTTTTATAGTCAGCTAAAGGTTGACACCATCCATACCTATAGTAGAAATTTTAGGATTTAAAACATTAATACTTTTAGATTTAGACAAAGGGTCTTTTTGTTTTGGGAGTTTTATCTGGTAGTATCATAACTTTTATGGCTTCCACCACTACATTTGTTGATCCTTTTTTGTGAGTCATTGGGAAAAGAAAGAAAAAGATGATAGTATTTCAAGAATATTTGAACTGGATAAAATGTAATAAACTAAACCTATCCAATTAAAGAATAGTTTTTAAAATGACAAAATATTTGAATGTCACTAAAACAAACAGGAAATATAAGATAAACACATTAAATGAAAACAAAATTCCATTTCAAAGAGGTCATTGGCTATCATATTAGGCAACAAGAAAAAAATTAAAATATTTAATTTTGGTTATCAACTTAAGATAAAATAATATTTATGGTAACAGAACTTGTGGAGGAAGTTGTGGAGCAAGAAGGAATGGGCACACTTGAACCAAAGCATGAACCAACCCCAGGTTTCCCTCATTTACCCTTCTGCTGGGTGTCCCTTCAGTCACCTTTCTCTTCCTTTATTCCAGCCCCCAACTGGAGGAGTTCAAATGGGAACTTCCCTTGTGGTCCTGACAGGTACACTTCTCCTTTGTCACCCTTTGGTATAGAAGGCCCTTGGTACTCTGGCAATCCCAGAGGTCCAGGGCAGCCAGACTCCATAAATGCATTGCTATCATATACAGGAATCCTGGAAGGGCCTGGGCCTTAGAGGCCTTGAGGGACCAGGTGGACCTCTCATACCAAAGCAAAGCATACAGACATGCCCATCATTAATATGAACCATGTTCATGCATTCATGGATGAGGTGCTCTTTCTTAGCTGAGAGGACTTGTTCTTGGGCTCTGAGGGCCACCTAAAACCCAGGCCACATCTTCTTTTTCTATGGCAGAGATGTTCTGCACCACCTCACCTGGGCCCAGAAGAGCATATGGCATGGCTCAGACTCCAGCAGACATCAGCTGATCAATAGCTACTATAAGATGTGGCAGATGGAGGCTGCAACAGCCACTGGCCAGGACTCTTCTCTTGCTGGCAGGCAGGTTGCTGGGACAGAAAGCTGCAAGCTGCCACAATGCCTTCATTGTACTTTGCATCAAGAACAGCTTCATGACCTCCTCCTATAAGCTACAAGTAGGGTCTCTGCCAGCGGGGATAGACAGATGGACAGGTTGACAAATGACCAGAGTGGGGCCAGGAGACAGCAGAGCAGAGTAGGAGCATTTGCCCAAACCCCCCATGGTAGGGAACTTTCCTGTATGGCTCACATTTCATGTAATCCTCAAGAATTAAAGGAAGCATCAAAGAGTGTTTTTAATTTTTTTTTTTAATTTGAGAGGATTTGCTTCATTCTGCTGTGATAATTATGCACACTTTTGTGCACAAATTTGAATACAGGGGCTCGTATTTGAAGGGGAGAGTCTCAGTTTGAGTCACTATTAATCTGATATGAAGGTCTGTTGACTTGGTGATGAGCAGAGGGCAGGGAATACACACTGATCCAGGTAGGAGAGGGGCTGGGCTGTGGATTTCGGACTGACAGGCCAATGGTACCATGTGCAATGGGAAAGTGACTGATTTTACTCCTGGTGGTCACGAATGCCTTTAACTTATTTTAGTCTGGAAAATTATCTCTTCTATTCTGAATCTTAGCCTTGCTGGATAGAGTATTCTTGACTGCAGACTTTTACCTTTTAGCACTTTGAATATTTGAAGTTTCAGACAAAAACAAATATTTCATTTTTTAAAAGATTATTTATTTATTCATGAGAGACAGAGAGAGAGAGAGAGCGCCAGAGACACAGGCAGAAGAAGAAGCAGGCTCCATGCAGGGAGTCCGATGCAGGACTCAACCCTAGAACCCCCGGACCATGCCCCAAGCTGAAAGCAGACCCCCCAACTGCCAAGCCACCCAGGCATCCCCCAAAAATATTTTAAAAGGTCACTTAAATAGATTTTACATTGATTAATCAAAGATAATAAAATAGAGTCTACAGAATTGGCACATCATCAGATCTTTGAATATATCATGGCACTCCCTTCTGGCCTGTAAAGTTTCTGCTGAAAAATCAACTGGTTAGCTTTATGGGATTTCCCATATATGTTACTGCATTCTTCTGTTGCTTTTAAAATTCTCTTTTTTTCACTACTTTTGCTATTTTAATTACTGTATGTCTTGGTGTGGACCTCCTTGGGTTGATTTTGTTGGAGAATCTCTGTGCCTCCTGGATCTGGATTTCTCTTTCCTTTCCCAGATTAGGGAAGTTTTCAGCTCTTATTTCTTCAAATGAATTTTCTGCCCCTGTTTTCTCTCTTCTTCTGTGAGATCTCTATAATCCAACAGTTATTACACTTGATGTTGTTGCTGAACTCTCTAGGTCTATTCTCATTTTGAATAATGATTTTTCTCTTACCTGCTGAGCTTGATTGCTTTCTCAATTATTCCATCCTCTAGGTTGCTGATCTGTTCTGCTTTCTTTTGTCTACTATTTATTCCATGTAGTGTATTTTTCATTTCATTTATTGTGGTGTTCACCTCCGATACATTCTTGTTTATTTCTATGTTAAAGGTCTCACTGATGTCGTTCAATCTTTTGTCAAGTCCAATGAGTATCTTTATGACCATTACTGTAAATTCTCTATCAGGCATATCACTTATCTCCATTTTGTTTAGCTCTCTTTCTGTGATTTTGTTCTGTTCTTTCATTTGGGACTTACTCCTCTGTCTCCCCATTTTATCTACTGCTATGTCTGTTTCCATCTGTTTGGAAAGTCAGGTATGTCTTTTGCTTTTGAAAGTAGTGGCCTTATGAAAAAGAGGTCCTAAAGAGCCCCCACAGTGCAATGTCTCCTTTTCACCAGAAAAGGGCACTTCAGGGTTGTCTCCTATGTGTATTATCTGTGCCCTACTGTTGTGGCTGAGCAGATTTGCCTTCAGCCCAGCTGTCTACAATGGCTTTCGTTGCCTGTTGTGGACAGGGTCTACTCCCTGTGTTGTTAGTGGGCCATTTGGTGGCTGCCTGAAGCTTGAGTTGAATCTGATCAGGCATATACTGGAGATGAAGTACTACCAAACTGTAGGGCACTTTCCCTGTGTTGTCCCCTGAGAAGCTTTTGCTGATGAGTAGGGCCTGTAGTCAGACCAGCTGTCTGCCCCCAGCCCACTATTGGGTCCACAGTGACACTAATGTATGTGGTCATCTTCCCCTCTCCCTGGGGCAGAAGTCCCTTTGGAATGGTGCTGGTCCCTGTCTAGGCTGCTTGCACCCTGCCAGGTGTGTGGTACTGCTTTGGATGGGCTTGGGCCAAGAGCGTATTGGAGGGGGTGGATCTGCAAAGAGCACAGGGGCTGGAGGAGAGGGTAACAAAGCTTGTGGCCTGGTAGTCCCTTACAGGAGGGGCCCTGCAGCACCAGGACTGAGGCAGGTCAGTCCTTAGAGGTGGATCCACAGAAGCACAGCACAGGGATGGGATATGGCAAGGTGGTGGTGCAAGCAAGTTAGGTGGTGATTGCTGGCATTGGTTTACGCAGGAAGCTGCGTATCTGGGCTGGGGGAGGGGGAAAGGAAGTGGTGCCTGCCAGCTCTTTTGTTCCTGGAGGAGTCCCCCACCAATCTCTGTTCCTCTAGGACACACTCTAAAATAAATAAAAAACTCTCCTTCCCATATACCCCAAGCATTTTTCAAATTGCCCGTTCTACGTTGTATCTCTGCAGGCTTATTGTCCTGCTATCTCTTTAATGGTGGGGACTCAGTGTCTCACCTTTCAGCTTAGCAGAAGACAAGCTGCTTATTTTTTAGATTCCAGGTTTTAAGTCCTGCTGGTTGTAAGAACTCAGGAAATTCAGCCCCTCTGGTCTTCAACGCCAAATGTAATGGAGATTTATCTTTCCTTTGTGGACTCCCCTGGTGTGAGGGTCTGTTTCTTTCCCTTGTTCTTGCCCACAGCACCCTCCCTCCCAAGGACAGCTCCATGAATCTATCTTGCACCCAAAGGCTTCTCCTTCTCTGCCCTTCCTACCCTCTTCTAGATGGCCTCTTGTCTATGTTTAGCTGTGGAGAGTGTTCTGCCAGTCTTTGGGTCATTTCCTTAAGAGTGTATTTTTTTTTTTAAATTAGACAAAAACAAAAGATAGAACTGATTTCCTCATGAATTAAAATATAGAATTTTAATGATCAGTTTTAAATATTGTGTCTCAGAAATTAAACTCTACTCATAAGCTGATCAATATATAGCCCCATGTTCATTCAAGGACTAGATTTATAAATGTACTATATCAAACACTTTATTATTCAATATAAATGTCACAAAATGAAACATTTGTAATGTGGGCTAAATACATCTTCATTCTAAGTATCACATTGCCAATATTAAAATTATGGTATTGAGTTAAGATGTTATCATTATCAAAATTAGTCATAGTGCGGGCACTGAGGTGGACACTTGACGGGATGAGCACTGGGTGTTTTTCTGTATGTTGGTAAATTGAACACCAATAAAAATTAATTAAAAAAAAATTAGTCATAGTGCATTTAATTATTTAAAAGAATTACAATATCATCAAGGGTAATTAGATAGGGAGGAAAACCAATTAAATAAGATCCCCATGTAAAGTTTTAAAATGAGAAGAGCGGTTAATATATATCCAGTATAAGTGTACCTGGTTCTGAGCCAAGACAAAAGCGTCAAGGTGATTCCTGTCAAGATTTATGTAAAATAAAATTACATGATACCTAGTTGTATTGTAATGGTGACATAATAAATGGAGTTTAATCTGTTGGAGTAAAAGGCAAAAACATTTAAAAGCATGTAGCATTTTATGTGGGTACCTTATGACCTACAATATGAAGATAATCAGACTGAAAATCTCATGGAAAAGATTACTTAAATGAATAGCCTCTATTACCTCTATTACCATACCCAAAAACCAGCAGAGCAAAAAGTCCTCTTTTATGTTGATATATTTTGCATTTGAATGAAAATTCTTTACTAGAGATATAATAATTATATATAACAAAATTATAGACGCTCTGAGTTGAAAGGAACCTGATTGAAATCTTTAGTTTGTTGAGGCAAAGCAGGAACTCTGTTTGACTTTCCCAAGGCCACAAGGCAGATCTGGGACTGGAATCAAGAATTTTTTTTCTCTCTCCTGTTCCAAAACTCATTCCTCTGTAGCATATTGCTTCACATTTGAGAAAAAAGCTCAACTTTACAAAGCACTCAAGATTTTTAGAAGTCAAATTAAACATAAAGATGACAATTTCCAGAATGCCAAACATATTAGTGCTCCCCTTACACTGATGGGCAATGAAGCATGGTTATAAAAAAAAAAAAAAAAAAAAAACTCTATCCTTCATACGACTGTTGCATCAATTCACCTTTATTTCCCAAAATCAACTGAAGCAAACTCTGTCCTTATTTTGATCTGGATGATCTGATAGGAAACAAGACACATGTTTAATGAAACTTCTTTTTTTAAAAGATTTTATTTTTTTGACTGAGAGAGCACAAGCCAGGGAAACAGCAAGCAGAGCAAGAGGGAAAAGCAGGCTCCCTGCTGTGCAGCAAGCTCAGACATGGGGCTCGATCCCAGGACCCTGAGATCATGAGCTGAGCAGAAGGTAGCCACTTAACCGACTGAGCCACCCAGCCGCCCCTAATGAAACCTTTTCAATTTAGTCAGTGAAATACTTTGCTAGTTTTAAGAAAGCAATTGTTTTAACCATTTTAAAGATTAATATTTGGATCAATTCATCTGCATTGTGAAGATGACTGAAATGATTGAAATTACTACATTTTGATTCATATAATCATGACTGAAGCTATATTTTGTCCTATGTTCAGAGGGTCTTTGATATTCCTCTGAAATTCAACTACTTGCACCTATTCATGAACATGATTTCATGTTTTCACAGTCCTCCACATTTCTCTTCAATCATATTTCAATTTCTTTGACGTGTCCTCATATACAGGCTTTTCAAAATTCATTAGAATTTTATCCTAGATTGATGGCCATCCCTCCTGTCCTTCCCCTCCAACATACCAAACATTCTCAAGAATAGTTAATAACAAAGTCAGTTAAAATACAGATGCTTGTAGATAGCTAGTTACCCTCACCAGTCCTCACTCTATTATGCGCATTTCAAGGTTATTTGAGAAGAGTCAAAACATCATAAAATGTTAATTCAGCAAATGTCAAGTATTTCCCTCTATATGCAATAGTAAGAAATCAAAAGGGATAGGTTATGCTCATAAGCCTTAAAGGTAATTACTTAGAAGATGCTGTTTGGGGTTGAATTATGATCCCTCAATAATTCATGTGTTGAAGTTTTAACCCCTAGTATCTAAGAATATGACCTTACTTGGAAATAGGATCACGGCAGTTAGGGTTATGTAAGATGAGATCATTATAGTAGGTCCTAATCTAATGACTAGTATCCTTATGAGAAAGGTAAATTTAGACTTAAAGATAGGTATGCATAGAGGGAAGACAATGTGGACCTATAGAGGGAGAAGACAGTAATCTTTGAGCCAAGGAGAGAGGCCTGGAACAGATCCTTCACTCATAGCCCTCAGAAGAAACCATCCCTGCTGACATCCTGATCCTGAATTTCTAGCCTCCAGAACTGTGATACAATACATTTCTGTTTTTCAAGCTTCTCAGTTTATGGTACAACAGCTCTACCAAATTAATATAGTTACTATATATTTGAAGTTTCAGACAAAAACAAATATTTCATTTTTTTTAAAGATCATTTATTTATTCATGAGAGACAGAGAGAGAGAGAATCAGAGACACAGGCAGAAGAAGAAGCAGGCTCCATGCAGGGAGTCCAATGCAGGACTCAACCCTAGAACCCCAGGACCATGCCCCAAGCTGAAAGCAGACCCCCCAACTGCCGAGCCACCCAGGCATCCCCCAAAAATATTTTAAAAGGTCACTTAAATAGATTTTACATAGATTAATCAAAGATCATAAAATAGAGTCTACAGAATTGACACATCATCAGATCTTTAGAGTATATGATAGGTTTTTTAGTTTAACTAAGATCTCTAAACTGAGAAATTTAGTTAAACAAAACCTCAACTTCTTAACTAATCTGGTTTTATAGTTCAAACTATATTTGAGGATCCCCTAGAAAAGATACAATAGGGATAGAGTGGTAGTCAAAAATCAGCTTGATCTCTGCTGTCATGAAGCTTACAGTCATGTTGAATATAACTCTGTGTGTGTGTATGTGTGTGCCTCTGTGTGTGTATGTGTCTGTATTTTTTAATTGAAGAGACAAAGGCATGGAAAGGAACAGAAATGGAACCAAAATTTAAATACTCACATAAAATTATTTCATTTAATTATCACACAATTCTATGGGATACTTTTTATTTTCTACATTTTAGAGATGAAGAACCTGAGGCACAGAGAAAGTAAGAAACTGAGTAGTGGAACTGAGATTCAAACCTGGATCTGTCTAAATAAAATTCTGTTTGTTCCATTAATTTACATTTTATAAAGAAAGGGAGAAGGAGAAAAGGAGAAAGGGAGACTGTGTATGCACCTACATAATCCATATGGTGCACAGAAGGTTATTTGGGATTACACTATTACTACATCTATATCTGAGGTAAAGTACTATATCTGGAGATTGGATTCAGACCAAAGATATAATTAATAGCTGAACACCATTTTTATTTTAACTTACTATCTGAAACCATTCTCACTTTTTAGCACCACATTTCTGTCAATGGCACACACAGATTCCATTAGTCATCCAGACTTTTCATGTGGACCATATAGCAATTATTAAGGCATTGATTATGTACACCTCATCCTCTTCAAGTGTGAGTAAAAGGCACTTTCCAAGATTGGTGTTGAGAATTAAGAAGGTAGCCTCAGAAATTTGGTTTGTCTACACTTAAAGTTGAGCTCTGTGAGCAAGATAAAATCATATTGCCTAAATTCACAAGCAACAATCCAGAATGCTGAAAAATTGATTGACAACAAAAAAAAATACAACTTTCATAGTGGATAGAATGCTCATGCTGACATAATCAAAGTGTTCTCGGACGAGCACTGGGTGTTATGCTATATGTTATGCTATATGTTGGCAAATCGAACTCCAATAAAAAATATACCAAAAAAAGTGTTCTCTCCTGATTGGAAGCCCTAGCAAACAAAGATTGCTTGAGTAGCAAGTAAAGACTGTTAGTGGGATGAAATTAATGACAACTAACTCTGAAGGACCAATGTATCCATTTGTGGAATAAGTATATATCTGCTAAGGGACCTAAAGTGCCCTATGGCCCTGAATACTCTCTCCCCTTAGCAGTGCTAACATGAGTTAGTTAGCACTCTATCGCCAAGGCCTTTGCCCTTCTCTTCTTAAATTCTGTCTTCCAGAACCCCATTCTCAGGTTCCCATTCTCTCTTTAGATATGTGAATATATTTTGTTAGTCTTGCTCTAGCCTTGGATTCATTCTTTTCCTTTAGCTTGTCCTTGCCTATCTATGACACATACCCAGCATCATTAAAGAAGTCATCTCCTGCATCAAACTATGAACAATTTCTTCTATTAATTAATTCTTCGAATATGTAACCACAAGGTTCAGACTTTTTTTCGTCCTGCACCCAATGATTAGGCCTTGATTTTACAGTTTTAACTCTTAAAGGGTAAAACAGTTTTCAAGTTACTGGGAAGTACATTACTATTGCCTATACACATTCCCCCCTTTCTTCCATTGACTTTCTACAGCATCTCCTTATTTTTCAGACACAAGTTTTCTCTTTAGTAGTTTTTGCCTTCAGAAACCCCCCTGGCTGTTTCTAAGAGTATATTGTGTCACTTTAATAGAAATTTGAAGGTCAAGAGGGAGGCAAGATGGCAGAAGTGTAGGGGTCCCCAACTCATCTGGTCCCACACACTTACATAGATAACTTTAAAAAACATCTTAAATACCTACAAATTCAACCTGAGATGTAAAGAGAGAACAGCTGGAATGCTACAGAGAGAAAACTGTTCACTTCTGACAAGGTAGAAAGGTGAAGGAAAAAAAAGTTGGGGGAGGGGAACCACAAGAAGCCAGGCTGAAAGCCCAGCCCCAGAAAACCCAGGCATGAAATCTGAGCCCTAGAAAAGCAGGACCTTTAAAAATCCATGCCTGAATCTTCCCTGATTGAGAAAGTGCTCAGTAGGGAAATAGAACAGAATCACAGGAGTGGCAGTGAAGCCTCAGGATTCCTAGAGACACGATAAGAGTAGGGGCACCTGGGAGAAAGCTCACCACAAACTGTGGTCCCATCTCCGTAAAGGACTGGAGCACTGCAACCCTCTGGGGCATTTGGGAGAAGCCTGCTGGTTATGCTGGTCGACACCAGAGCTCGCTTTACCCTAGAGCCCAGCAATGAACTGAAGTGGATGTCCTCCATTCCCTTTGGGAGATGAGAACCCTGGGAGGGTACAGAACAGTGAGAACTCTCTTGCAGCTGGGTGCCCTTCAATTTGTGCAGATCAGTGCACCCATGCCTGCCCCCAGAAGTATCTAGTCCAGTATGGACTGGGAGACTATGGTTCAGTATTCACTGGGAGCTCTTGGCTCCAGAGCTAGAGATCTGGCCGCTACCATTTTTTTCCTCTTCTTTTCACCTTTCAAGTGGGAGAGGCGGGGCCTCTAGGGAACAAAGGCCTCATGGGATAAACAGCTCACACTGAGCCCAGCAACTGGCAAGGGGCGGGGCATCTCCTCCCAGGCACAGACAACTGAGAATCAGTGCAACAGACCCCTATCCCATAAAACTGCTAGAAGAACAAGTGAAAAGCAAATTTACTGAACAAGAAGCACTGGAAAGCTCTAGGACTGAGGGAAAATACTATACAGGTCTAGAAGGTTGATTATTTTTTCATTAATAGTCATTTTTATTTCAGGCTAAAAATTACCACTATCTTTTCTCTTTTCCTGCCTTAATTACAAAATTTTACCAACTCTTCTTTTTTAAGCTTTTTCCTTTTTGACTTCCATATTTCTACAATTACATGTCTTAGATATATTTTTCACGCTGGTTCCCTTCAACCTTCAACATACTCAATTTAATTTTGGTAGATATATGAGATAGAGTTTTTGTTTCTTTTGTTTTTTTTCTGTCTCATTTTGTTTTACAATGATGGAAGTTAGTACCTTCTAACACACGGACCAAATACACCAAGAACCAAGTGGAATACCAAGTTGGTTCATTCTCTGAGAATGTATTCTCTCTTTCTTCCCATTCTACCACCCTCTTTTATCTTGTTTACATTTTTGTAGAAGGTTGGGACTTTAAGTATTCCTGGTTAATATAAAACTGGGATTCATCCACTTCTAACATAAGGAACAAAATACACTCAGAATCAAGAGGATCACCCATTAGGTCCCCAGGGGACATTATTTCTCTCTCCACCACCACTTCCACAACACCACCATCCGCTTTTTCTTCTTATTTTCTTCTTTGTTTTTCATTTTGTATTCTTACTATATTGTTTTAAAATTTGTTTTTCATTAGTGGTCCTTAGTTATATTTGTTCGGTTCTTCTCTTTCTTTTATTTTCTGGTCTCTGACCTCTTCAGAATCTTCTAAGGTATATTTTACTTAGGTCATGGTTGATATTTTTGACTCTGCTCACTCATGCAGCCACTCTGCATTGGACAAAATGGCTATGAAGGAAGAATTCAACACAAAAGAAAGAACTGGAAGCAATACTCTCTGCCACATAATTGCTGAACGTGGACTTAAATACAGTGTCAGAAATTCAATTCAGAAGTATGATTATAAACTTACTGATGGCTCTGGAAAAAAGCATCAAGGACTCTAGAGACTCTGCTACTGAAGAATTGAGATTTATTCAGGCCAAAATTAAAAATACTTTAACCGAGATGCAGTCCAAACTGGATGCTCTAACTGCTAGGGTTACTGAGGGGGAAGAGAGAGTGAGTGACACAGAAGACAAGTTGATGGAAAGGAAGGAAGCTGAGGAAAAAAGAGAAAAACAGCTAAGAACACACAAGGAAAGGCTTAGGGAAATAAATGATAGCTTGAGAAGGAAGAATATACGTCTAATTGGGATTCCAGAAGAGGCTGACAGAGAGACAGAGAACCACAAAGTATATTTGAACAAATCATAGCTGAGAACTTCCCAAATCTGGGGAAGGAAACAGGCATTCAGATCAAAGAGATAGAGAAGACTACCCCCCCAAAATCAATAACAACCATTGAACACATCGACATTTAATAGTGAAACTTGCAAATTTCAAAGATAAAGAGAAAATTGTTAAAGCAGTATGAGACAAGAGATTCTTTACTTATAAGAGACGAAATACCAGATTAACAGAAAACCTCTCCACAGAGACCTGGCAGACCAGAAAGGACTGGCAGGATATATACAGGACACTAAATGAGACAAACATGCAGCCAAGAATACATTATTCAGCAAGACAGTGACTCAGAATAGAAGGAGAGATAAAGAGCTTCCAGGATAGGCAGAAACTGATAAAATATGTGACCACCAAGCTGGCTGTGGAAGAAATATTAAAGGGAATCCTGTAAAAGAAAGAGGGAGCCCAAAGAAACAATCCACAAAAACAGGGACTGAATAGGTATTACGATGGCACAAAATTCATATCTTTCAATAGTAACTCTGAACGTGAATGGGCTTAATGATCCCATCAAAAGACGCAGGGTTTCAGACTGGATAAAAAAAGCAAGACCCAAACAGATTTGCTGTCTACAAGAGACTCATTTTAGACCTAAGGACACCTCCAGCCTGAAAATGAAAGGGTGGAGAACCATTTACCATTCAAATGGTCGTCCAAAGAAAGCTGGGGTAGCAATCCTCATATCAGATAAATTAAAGTTTATCCCAAAGACTGTAGTAAGAGATGATGAGGGACACTATATCATACTTAAAGGGTCTATCCAACAAGAAGACCTAACAATCATGAATATTTATGCTCCTCATGTGGGAGCCACCAAGTACAGCAATCAATTAATAACCAAACTAAAGACATACCTAGAAAATAATACACTAATAGTAGGAGACTTCAACACAGCACTCTCAGCAAAAGACAGATCAACAAAGAAACAAGGACCTTGAATGATATACTGAACCAAATAGATTTCACAGATATATACAGAACATTCCATCCTAATGCAACTGAATACACATTCTTCTCAAGGGATCATGGAACGTTCCCGAAAATAGACCATATATTGGGTCACAAATCAGGTCTCAACCGATACCAAAAGGTTGAGATTGTCCCCTGCATATTTTCAGACCACAATGCTTTGAAACTAGAACACAGTCACAAGAAGAAATATGGAAGGAACTCAAACACTTGGAGGTTAAAGAGCATCCTACTGAACGATGAATGGGTCAACCTAGATATTAGAGAAGAATTGAAAAATATTCAGCAAACTAAGGAAAGTGAACATACAACCATTCAAAATCTTTGGGATACAACAAAAGTGGTCCTAGGAGGTAAATACATCACAAGACAAGCCTCCCTCAAAAAATTGGAAAAGATTCGAATATACAAGCTAAACTCACGCATAAGAGAATTGGAGAAAGAACAGCAAATAAAGCCTACACCAAGCAGAAGAAGACAGAAAATGAAGATTACAGCAGAATTCAATGAAATAGAGACCAGAAGAATTGTAGAACAGATCAAAAAGCCCAGGAGCTGGTTCTTTGAAAGAATTAATAAGATAGATACACCCCTAGTCAGCCTTATTAAAAGAAAAACGACTCAAATTAATAAAATCACGAATGAAAGAGGAGAGATCACAACCAATACAAGGAAATACAAATGATTTTAGAAATGTATTATGAGCAGGTATATGCCAACAAATTAGGCAATCTAGAAGAAATGGATGCATTCCTGAAAACCCACAAATTACCAAAACTGAAACAGGAAGAAATAGAAAACCTGAACAGGCCAATCACCAGCGAGGAAATTGAAGCAATCATCCCAAACCTCCCCCCACCCCCTCAAAAAAAAATTCCAGGACCGGGTGCCTTCCCAGGGGAATTTTACCAAACGTTTAAAGAAGAAATAATACCTGTTCTACTAAAGCTGTTTCAAAGGATAAAAGGTGAAGGAATACTTCCAAACTTGTTTTATGAGGCCAGCATTACCTTCATCCCAAGACCAGACAATGACCCCACTGAAAAGGAGAATTATAGACCAATATCCCTGATGAACATGGATGCAAAAATCCTCACCAAGCCACTAGCCAATAGGATCCAACAGTACATTAAGAGGATTATTCACCATGACCAAGTGGGATTTTTCCATGGGACGCATGGGTGTTTCAACACTCATAAAACAATCAACGTGATAGATCACATCAATAAAAGAAAAATCAGGATGTCTGGGTGGCTCAACGGTTGAGCATCTGCCTTCAGCCCAGTGCATGAAACTGCAGTTCCCGGATAGAGTCCCACATCGGGCTCCCTGAATGGAACCTGCTTCCCCCTTTACCAATGTCTCTGCCTTTCTCTCTCTCTCTCTCTCTCTCTCTCTCTCTCTCTCTCTCTCTCATAAATAAATTTAAAAATAAATTTAAAAATCTTAAAAAAATAAGAGAAAAAATAAGAACCATATGATCCTCTCAATAGATGCAGAGAAAGCAGTTGGCATAACATAGCATCTATTCCCGATAAAATTCTTCAAAGTGTAGGGATAGAGGGAATATTATTCAATATCTTAAAAGCCATTTATGAAAATCCCACAGCGAATATCATTCTCAATGGGAAAAAATTGACAGCCTTTCCCCTAAGATCAGGAACATGCCAGGGATGTCACTCTCACCACTGTTATCCTACATAGTACTAGAAGTCCTAGCCTCAGCAATCAGACAACAAAAAAATAAAAGGCATTCAAATGGGCAAAGAAGAAGTCAAAATCTCCCCCTTCTCAGATGACATGGTACTGTAAATAGAAACCCAAAAGGTGCCACCCCAAGATTGGTAGAACTCACACAGCAATTCAGCAATGTGGCAAGATACAAAATCAATGCACAGCAATCAGTGGAATTCTGTACCTTAACAGTGAGACTGAAGAAAAAGAAATTAAGGATTCAGTCCCATTTGCAACTGCACCCAACAGCATAAGATACCTAGGAATAAACCTAACCAAAGAGGTAAAGGATCTATACCCTAAAAACTACAGAGCACTTCTGAAAGAAATTGAAGAAGACACAAAGAGTTGGAAAAATATTCCATGCTCATGGATTGGAAGAATTAATATTGTGAAAATGTCAATGTTACCCAGGGCAATGTACACATTTAATGCAATTCCTATCAAAATACCCTGGACTTTCTTCAGAGAGTTGGAACGAATCATCTTAAGATTTGTATGGGATCAGAAAAGACCCCGAATAGCCAGAGGAATTTTGAAAAAGAAATCCAATGCTGGGGGCATCGTAATGCCTCACTTGAAGCTGTATTACAAAGCTGTGATCATCGGGATAGCATGGTACTGGAACAAAAAACAGACATATAAATCAGTGGAACACAATAGAGAATCCAGGAATAGGCCCTCAACTCTATGGTCTACTAATATTCAACTAAGCAGGAAAGAATACCACTGGAAAAAGAACCGTCTATTCAATAAGTCGTGTAAAAAAATTGAACAGCCACATGCAGAGTAATGAAACCAATACATTCTCTTATACCATACACAAAGATAAACTCAAAATGATTGAAATATCTAAATAGGAGACAAGAATCCCTCAAAATCCTAGAGGAAATAACAGGCAACAACCTTTTTCAACTCATCCACAGCAACTTCTTGCAAGACAGACTCTTGAAGGCAAAGGAAACAAAAGCAAAAATGAACTATTGGGACTTAAGATTAAAAGATTCTACACAGCAAAAATCAGTCCAAACAAAAGTAAAAGACAACCTTCAGTATGGGAGAAGATAATTTGCAAATGCCATATCAGATAAAGGGCTAGTACCCAAAATCTATAAAGAACTTATTAAACTCAATACCCATGACGCAAAAAATCCAGTCATGAAATGCTCAGAAGACATGACCAGATATTTTTCCAAAGAAGACATACACATAGCCAACAAGTACATGAAATAATGCTCGTCATCACCTGCCATCAGGGAAATACATATCAAAACCACAATGAGATACCACCTCACACCAGTGAGAATGGTGAAAATTAACAAAACAGGAAACAACAAATGTTGGAGAGGAGATGTAGAAAAAGGAACCTTCTTGCACTGTTAGTGGGAATGCAAACTGGTACAGCCACTCTGGAATACAGTGTGGAGGTTCCTCAATAAGTTAAAAATAGAGTATCCTATATCTGAATTGCACTACTGGGTAGTTACTGCAAAGATAGTGATGTAGTGAAACACTGGGACACCTGCACCCCAATGTCCATAGCAGCAATGTTCACAGTAGCTAAACTGTGGATGGGTCCACAATGTCCTTCAACAGATGAATGGATATACATGAGGTGTATATATACAATGGAATATTGCTCAGCTATCAGAAAGGACAAATACCCACCATTTGCTTCCAGGTGGATGGAACTGGAATGTATTATGCTGAGTGGACTACGTCAATTGGAGACGGACAATCATCATATGGCTTCACTCATATATGGAATGTAAGAAATAATGAAATGGATTATAAGGGAAAGGAGGGGAACTGACTGGGGAAAAGTTAGAGAGGGAGACAAATCATGAGAGACTTGTAACTCTTGGAAACAAACAAAGGTTTGCAGAATGGGAGGTGTGTGGCCAGATGGTCTTACTGTGATGGGTACTGAGGAAGGCACTTGATGGGATGAACACTGGGTGTTATACTATATGTTGGCAGATTGAATTTAAATAAAAAATAAAGAGAAAATAATTTTAAGGTACTTTAATGCTTCCATCTTATTTCAGTCCATCATTACATATTATCTGGATTATTATAAATCCCCACTCTGTTCACCCTCTTTCACTTGTTTCTAATCCATCTTCCATAACCCTGGAGAGTAATCTGAAACATTCTTCTGGTTATTCCCTATTCAGGGTCCTTATTGCCCACTAGATAGAATATAGTTCAACAAGGCTTTTCATGATTTGACTCTAACCAGCTTCACATTTCACTAGTTTACTGCAAATATGTTTTGGTCATACTAAACTACTTATAATTCCTCTAATCTGTCATGCTGTCTTTTGCTTACATATGTTGTTCTCTCTTAGAATAATCTGAATGTCCCTTATTTATCCATTTTTTTCTGCCCTGCTAACTCCTATCTGGCCTTTAAAATAGGTTATCTCCTCCTCCAGGAAGCCATCTTTAATATGTTTGTGTTTGCATGGCTTTGTGTATGCATGACTCCTTTAACACAATTTTTTTAAAAGACTTTTTTTGTTTATTCATGAGAGACACACAGAGAGAGGTATAGATGTAGGCAGAGGGAGAAGCAGGCTCCTTGCATGGAGCCTGATGCAGGACTCAATTGCAGGACCTTGGGATCATGATCTGAGCCAATGGCAGATGCTCAATCACTGAGCCACCCAGGCATCCCAACATAATACTTTTATAACACATTATATTACTATTGTTGATTAGTTCATCTATATCCTTCACTAGACTGCAATCTCCTTGATGACAAAGATTGTCTCATTCATCTTTGTATCACATAACATAAGAGCATGCTTTGCACATTTAAATAAACAAATGGATATAAACTTTATCATTAAGAATCTAACCAGTATACCATAGGGCAGAAATTGGAACATATGTAACTCAAACACTGATATTTAGGTTAGGGAAGCATAGTAATTTTCTAGGATCAATGTATCAGGAAGACAAAGCAGAGAAGAATATAATATGGTCACGATTAAGGCCCAGGTGATAGGATTAATATATTAGGGACATAGAACTCAAAAGCCAAAATCGTTAACCAGAGTAAAAATGTAATCTGGGCAAGATCGAGATTGTGAGTACCAAAACACAGAGACAAGGCAAGGAGGCTATTCATGAATCAGGTAAGGCTCTCTGCTTTAGGTGAGAATTCTTAAGTAATAGACTTGCTCTTAAGTGGGAATATGTCAAAAAATGTACTATGCCTGGCTTCTGGGTTTCTCATGACAAGCATTAAGTTAGACATAAAATCTTAGTGACTCTGAGTTAGATCCAGTGATCTGGCAGTTGCAAATGTACACTAACCACATTTTCATTCAGCATTGCTATGTAAGGATCAGACTGAAGTGCTCCTATTTGTGAAAGGATATGTCATGATACAACATGTGGTTAAAAAAATCAAAATTATCATATTAGATTGTCCTTTAAAAGTTTCTTTTAATGACAATTTTCATGGTTAATAAAGCCATTAAGTACCCACAAAGAGTGACTTTATGTACCTTACATTTTAGCTATAATGTGTAAATCAACGTACAATTGATTTAATTAAGGAAGCTACAGATAGGTTTTTCACAATTCTCATTTGTAAATATTTCAACTCCAAAGACTTTTGCAATGAATAGTGTGACTTATGAATCTTAAGCAATTTTTTTAAATAACTGTGGACTGTTTCTATATTAGTATAAATCAGAACATGTTGGAATGTGTTCTTAGGTCTGAAACTATTTTATTTTGCTCTCTGTTTTTTCCTTCACTAGACCTGCTTTTTAAGGCAATCATGGTAGCCCAATTAGCTTACTGTTGCTTCCAAAAAGCCTCTTTTTTTTTTTTTCTGTGGCAAACACAACAATTCTTTTACCACGGGGAGATATAGTAACAATAAAATGTGTAAACAAAGTTACTTGAGTAATTTTTGAAAGACACATTTGATAGCTTTTGGAAAACACCAATATAGTCTGTCATATTGCAGTGAAGAAACCCGCCCCCCTGGTGAGTAAAACCAGGCCTGACCCGGAGACAGCCCATCCAGGCACCTTCTTGGAATCTAAACAACGGAAAACATTCTGTTTTTCCGAGATAAGAAACCCACCCCCGCCCACATCCTGACTAGAAAGTCCCTGAACCTTCAAATGGATCAATCATGTCATAAAACCCAAATGCTATGCGACCCCCCGCGTTTTCTTTGGACCTTCAAAGGGATCAATCATGTCATAAAACCCAAATGCTATGCTACTCCCGCGTTTTCTTTACCTTTAAAAGATGCCTGTAATTGCTAATCAGGGCTCTCCTCCACCACTGAGGCGGAGAGCCCATTTGCGCAAACGTTCAATAAACCCTCTTGCTAATTGCATCTGCCTGTCTGGGGCCTGAGTCTCTGGGGCGTCCACCGGGACATGTTGGCACCCCTGAGCCAGGGTCCAACAGCAGTAAAATTTGACTTATCTGTTGTAGTATTTAATTTACCGTTTTTGCACTCTTCCTAAAGTACAAATAAGCTCCTTGAATACAGAAGTTATGTTTAGTTCATCCTGTGCATCATAATTCTTGGCACCTGACTGGTACTCAGTAAATATCTACTAAATGAATGTGGCTTTACATGGCAGTTTTGCTACTATAATGAAGACTGGCAATTCACTTATTTAACATTCTTCATATTCCATCTCTGCAATATTTATAATCAATTCTCCTTCCTCTAACTCTTTAAGTATTAATGCCCAAATGGAAATTTATATGACTGAAGCCTAAAATCATCAAATTTGGATTAAATCTTAGTCATCTATTACGGTGAATAATTTTTTGAAAATCTTTATTTTAGGCGATATGCTTTTACTGGGCACAAAACTATATAATTAGTATATGTGATATAATTTAAAATACCAATAAGCTTTACACAAAGCATTATGCTTCCTTTTTAGAACTTCTTTTTTAGGGGCATGGAGCCTCTAGGGGGGGAAATGGGTCATTTGCTGAATTGATAGGCTTGAAAATAAAAATAATCTTGAGGAATTATCCAGAACATTTCTTGGACATCGACAATAATTTCTTCTAATATTTCAGGACAATTTGTATTAATATTACTTTTAGATATTTCTCCTGCTGAGCAGGTTTCTTTAGTAACCCAGTCTAAAGTTTATTAAAAGTTCTGGTTTATGTGACAACTAAAACCTTTCTGAGAAAATGCCAACTTGTTTTCTATTTTCTATCTTCAGTGAAATTCAGAAAAGAAATTGGCCAGGAATTTTTTTTAAACAGTGCTTTATGTCATTGATGAAAGCATTGAAATTATTCTCAGTCTTCTTGGCTTTGGTTATCTTCTCTTGTATTCCTAACTCTATGTCTTTGCTTTTTCTGTCTCCACCATCTGGAATACTCTCTTCCATCCTTCCAGTTTGTTACTCACCATTTATTCATTCATTCTAAAAGTGGTTATTGGAATTTGAAGTCATTACTTGAAATGAGAAAAAGAGATAAGCCCCAGGTCTGCTCCTGGTGAAGAGTTTGTAATATGAAAAAAATAAGTGATAATATAAGGGAGGGATTGGCAAACTACAGTCCATGGATCAAATCAGCCTATCTCCAGTTATCATAATAAAGTTTCATTAGGACACAGCCAAACTCATTCATCTACATATTGTCTATGGCTACTTTTGGCCTACAAAAACAGAAGAGCTGTGACAAATTGTATGGCTTGCAGGGCCAAAACTATTTAGTTTCTGACCCCTATGGGAAAAGCTTGCTAATCCATGACTAAGATAGTAAATAATTAAGGGCTAACTGAGTGGTCAGGATTTAGTAGGTACAAGCAGGAAGCATGCACTAGAATAGTGCTTCTCAATCTATGTGAGGAAGGACCAGTTTTTCCCCCAATCTAATCTATTATGAACCAATACCTTTTAAATATACAATAAAAATAAATCAATAGAAAATGAAACCAAGACATGCAAAATACAAGCCCAAAGATTTTAAGTATTAGATTAAATCAATATAAAATTAATCTGTCAAATTGCAATAAAAGTTTCTAATTTCTTACCTCTTAATTTTGTTACCTCTTTTATCATGGCCCCAATACAAACAGTTTGCATATGGGCACCAGTTCAAGGATCATAGTTTGAGTAACACTTGTCTAAAAAGTGTCTGACTAAACCAATCTCTGTTTTGCTTTACACACTAGGTTAATGCAAAATTTACGGTCAGATTATGGTCAACAAGACTTGCAGGCCTATGATATAGTCTGTCTCTTTAAGGTATCTTTTTGTAATTCTGATCTGATACATTGTGCTGATGCAATTTAGATTTGAGAGGATAATTTTGTTTCTTACTTTCAGGAGTTTGTCAGTATATTAAGAATGGACTCATTCTAGCCAAGCTAAGTGTCTGTCAAAACTCACAGAACTATACCTCTAAAGGGGGTTAAGTTTACACTATGTAGGTTATTCTGGAATAAAGGTAACTTTAAAAAATGCACGTCATAAGTCACACTCTTCTGGAGTTTTTTGTTCAGTGGGAAGGGCATGTTGGTACCAGTGAAGTTATATATGTGACGTCTATGGACTGGAAGCACCTGCACTCTTTTCACATGATGTATGCTTTGCCTTAGGGAATAGAAATATTTAAGTCCAGCACCCAAGCATCTCTCTCCTCAGGAGGATACTGTTTGGATAAGGCCAGCTATAGCTTTTGAGATTTATTATCCCTTTATTGCTCAATCCTTGAGACATAGGCCAATTCAATTAGGATGTAGTTGAGTGTTGGAGGCCTGTAAATCATTCTATGTAAGGTGACTTTGCATGTTTCTGTTCTGATCTATTTTGTAAAATTTCCTCATTTATGATCAAGTTCTTGTGGTAGAGGTGTATGTTGCCAAGAGATATCAGACTATAGACTTTAGATAAATGGTAAGAGTATTCAGTGGGGGAAGAGGACATTAGGTGCTGTATCTATGAAAGTTTCATGGAAGAGATGGGATTAATATGGCTACTCTTGCTTAGGATTTTTACAAAGTATTCCAGACAGCAATCTAGAGGCATACTGCTTAAGCCATTCTAGGTGGACTGGAGGATTGTCACTGAGATACAGTGTGTGGGATAAGGTGAGAAACATAGGTTTATCCAGTTGATAAGGAGAAGCCATTACAAATTTTTCATAAGGGATGTATTATCCTTATTTAAAATCTGGCTAAAATATTTTGCATGTTACTGCCAGTTTTCCCATTACCATTTGTTGAAGAGATTGTCTTTTTCCTTTGGATATTCTGTCCTGTTTTTTGAAGATTAGTTGACCATATAGTTGCAGGTCCATTTCTGGGTCTTCTGTTCCATTGATCTCTGTGCCTGCTTTTGTGCCAGTACCATACTCTCTTGATCACTACAGCTTTGTATTATAACTTGAAGTCTAGAATTGTGATGCCTCCAGCTTTGCTTTGCTTTTGCAAGGAGTGCTTTGGCTATTTAGTGTCTTTTGTGGTTTCATACAAATTTTAAGATTGCTTGTTCTACCTCTGTGAAAAAAATCTATTCGTATTTTGATAGAGATTGTATAAATGTATAGATTGCTTTGGGTAGTATAGGCATTTTAACAATATTTATTCTTCCATGAGCATGGAATGTTTTTCCATTTCTTTGTGTCATGTACAATTTTTTTCATTAGTGTTTTATAGTTTTCTTTTTTTAAAGATTTTATTTATTTGTTCATGAGAAACACACAGAGAGAGAGGCAGAGACTTAGGCAGAGGGAGAAGCAGGATCCCCACAGGAGCCCAATGCAGGACTTGATCTTGAGACCTCGGGATCATGACCTGAGCTAAAGGCAGACGCTCAACCACTGAGCCACCCAAGTGTCCCTATAGTTTTCAAAGTATAGGTCTTTTACCTCTTTTGGCTAGATTTCCCACTTATTCAATATTTTTTTAAAAACCATTTGTTTATTTATTCATGAGAGACACAGAAAGAGAGGCAGAGACATAGAGGGAGAAGCAGGCTCCATTCAGAGAGCCTGATGTGGGACTCAATCCTGGGACTCCAGGATCATGCCCTGAGCCAGAGGCAGATGCTCAACCACCGAGCCACCCAGGCATCCCCCTACTTAATCAATTTTATACTTAAGGTTCATATTGTAAAAGATTTGATACTATTCTATTTTCTGTGTGTGTGCTCTGTTTTTCTGACTAGACCATGAGCTCTATGGGCAGGAAATCTCTTACTTTTGTTTGTCCCAGAATGGGCAGTTCTTACTGACTTAGTTGGTTAGCATTTTTTTTATCCCTTTAACTCTGCAGATTTATAGGTTGGTCTTTTAATCAACATTGGATTCTTTTATCCCTTTATGAATATTTAGTCTGAATCTTATAAAACTGTGACCTATGGCTGGAAAGTTGCCTAATATTTCCTAGATAATATACTCTCATTAATACAAGCCATTGTCATGTCTTTTTTTTTGAAATAGAGATATGGCCCTGACTCATGTTTATTTTCAGTTTATACAATCTTAAGTCTTTGGCAAGGGATTTGAATATTTGCTGTGAAACACAATCTTTGGAAATGTACCATAAAGTGTTCTCTGAATGTGGAAACTATGTTATGAAAGGCTGGTACCCTGTGAAATAAAGTAGATAACCAATGAAGTTTGCAACACAATTTGTAGTTGTTTCCCAACTTGTCCTGTGGAATGACCCTGTTATATCTTAATGTTACTCTCAGTTGCCAAGCCTGAGTGGTAATCAGAAAATCTTGTGCCAATATAAATTTTGATGGGTCATTTTTAGGTTTGGAAAGGCATAAATAACCTACCAAGGACTTTCTCCCCTTTAATGAGAAAAAGGAATGAAGAGAAAGTTGTTACTAGAGTTTTCCATTTCAAAAGTGTCCCACTCTCACATCCTTTCCTCCCCAATCTTGTGCTGAGTGGGCCTCCTTTGTATACTCAGAGCAACCTGCAATTATTCCTTCAAAGTGCTTGCCATTGTACTGTGGTCCGATATAGCTAATTTTCCACATTGTGTAAGCATTTTCAATGGCAAAGACTGATCATGGTCATCTCTGTATCACCAATGGCTAGTGAACTGCCTAATGCATGGTGGCTAGTTAATGAATATTTGTTGACTTGAACTAAAACTAATAATGGCTAATTTTGAGTACAATTATTTTTACTAGGCACTGCTTTAAGGACTTTACAAGTATTAATCCATTTAAGCCTCCCTACATACTTATTCAAATTACATACACCAGAAAAGTATCAATGAAGTTAAGTATCAGGTGTGTTCAAGACTATAAAGCTGATGAGTGGTAAAAATATGTGCTTTTGTTTTGTATATTTGTATGTGTACCTTATATAAGAATACATATTCTGTAACATGTATTTTGTTTAACAATATGTCCTAGTTATTGCCTCATGCCAAAACATGAAGATTTACCTCATTCTATTTAATTGTTGCATAGTATTCAGAAGTATGGATGGCAATATATTCTTTACTCATTTTCCAGTTGATGGACATTTGGGTTATTTCCTTTATTTTTCTGCTAGAGAATACTATATGGTATATTTGAGTATGGATATTTCCAGATTTGATGTGAAGGGATTGCTGGGTCAAAAAATTTATGTATTTATACAGTAATAGACAGCCAAATAATCCTCCCAAATATCTGTGACAGTGACATTAATAGTTTCCCCACACAAAAGCCAACTTGAATAAATGGAGAGATATCCCATGTTCCTAGATGGAAAGTCTCAATTCTCTAAACATGCACATGATCATCAAATTAATCTGTAAATACTATGTGGTTCTACTTAAAGCTCAACAGAATTTTATGAAGTTTGACAGGCTGATTCTAACTTTAAGAGGGAGATAAAATAAGAAGAGTTGATAAATTTGGAAAAAATACCAAAAAGAGGAGTAGTAATGTTATCATGAATAGAGAAGGGAGGGTTTGCGAGGGAAGGAGAAAAGATAGGGGAAGGTAAGAAATAAAGAAAGCTACCAATTAGAGCAATTCCTATGATATACAGTTAGCCTATAGAATATAGTTACTATATTTTTAATTTTTTTTTAGCTTGAGTGAGTTATCTTTTTATTTCTGTTTATTTATTTTTTGCATATTTTTATTGGAATTTGATTTGCCAACATATAGCATATAACACCCAGTATTCATCCCATCAAGTGCCCCCCTCATTGCCCCAGACCCAATCACCCCAACCCCACCCACCCATCTCCATTTCTACCACCCCTTGTTCATTTCCCAGAGTTAGGAGTCTCTCATGTTCTGTCACTGTCTCTGATATTTCCCACTCATTTTCTCTCCTTTCCCCGTTATTCCCTTTCACAATTTTTTATATTCCCCAAATGAATGAGACCATATCATGTTTGTCCTTCTCTGATTGATGTACTAAACACAGCATAATACCCTCCAGTTCCATTCACAATGAAACAAATGGTGGGTATTTGTCATTTCGAATGGCTGAGTAATATTCCATTGTATACATAGACCACATCTTCTTTATCCATTCATCTTTCGATGGACACCGAGGCTCCTTCCACAGTTTGGCTATTGTGGACATTGCTGCTATAAACATCGGGGTGCAGGTGTCCTGCCATTTTACTGCATCTGTATCTTTGGGGTAAATCCCCAGCAGTGCAATCGCTGGGTCGTAGGGCAGATCTATTTTTAACTCTTTGAGGAACCTCCACACAGTTTTCCAGAGTGGCTGCACCAGTTCACATTCCCACCAACAGTGCAAGAGGGTTCCCCTTTCTCCCCATCCTTCCCAGCATTTGTTGTTTCCTGTCTTGTTAATTTTCCCCATTCTCACTGGTGTGAGGTGGTATCTCATTGTGGTTTTGATTTGTATTTCCTTGATGGCATGTGATGTGGAGCATTTTCTCATGTGCTTGTTGGACATGTCTATGTCTTCTGTGAAATTACTGTTCCTGTCTTTTGCCCATTTCATGATTGGATTGTTTCTTTCCTGTTGAGTTTCATAAGTTCCTTATAGATCTTGGATACTAGCTTTTTATCTGATATGTCATTTGCAAATATCTTCTCCCATTCTGTAGGTTGTCTTTTAGTTTTGTTGACTGTCTCTTTTGCTGTGCAGAAGCTTCGTATCTTGATGAAGTCCCAATAGTTCATTTTTGCTTTTGTTTCCTTTGCCTTCATAGATGTATCTTGCAAGAAAATGCAGTGGGCAAATTCAAAAAGGGTGTTGCCTGTGTTCTCCTCAGAGATTTTGATGGATTCTTGTCTCACATTTAGATCTTTCATCTATTTAGGGTTTATCTTTGTGTATGGTATAAGCAAATGGTCTAGTTTCATTCCTCTAAACTTGGTTGTCCAATTTTCCCAGCACCATTTATTGAAGAGACTGTCCTTTTTCCAGTGGATTGTCTTTCCTGCTTTGTCAAATATTAGTTAAACATAGACTTCAGGGACCAATTCTGGCCTCTCTATTTAGTTCCACTTATATACGTGTCTCTTTTTTGCCAGTACCACACTGTCTTGACGATCAAAGCTTTGTGGTATCAATTGAAATCTGACATTGTGATGCTACAGGCTCTGGTTTTCTTTTACAATATTCCCCTGTTTTTTTTTTCGGGGTCTTTTCTGATTCCAAACAAATCTTTTTTTTAATTTATTTTTTATTAGTGTTCAATATGCCAACATATAAATAACACCCAGTGCTCATCCCATCAAGTGCACCCCTCACTGCCCATCACCCAGTCACCCCCACCCCCTGCCCACCTCACTTTCTACCACCCCTTGCTCGTTTCCCAGAGTTAGGAGTCTCTCATGTTCTGTCTCACTCTCTGATACTTCGCACTCACATTTTCTCCTTTCTCCTTTATTCCCTTTGACTATTTTTTTATATTTCCCAAATGAATGAGGCCATATAATGTTTATCCTTTTCCAATTGACTTATTTCACTCAGCATAATACCCTCCAGTTCCATCCACGTTGAAGCAAATGGGTATTTGTCATTTCTAATGGCTGAGTACTATTCCATTGTATACATAGACCAAATCTTCTTTATCCATTCATCTATTGATGGACCCCGAGGCTCCTTCCACAGTTTGGCTACTGTGCACATTGCTGCTATAAACATCGGGGTGCAGGTGTCCCGGCGTTTCAGTGCATCTGTATCTTTGTGGTAAATACCCAGCAGTATAATTGCTGGGTCATAGGGCAAATCTATTTTTAACTCTTTGAGGAACCTCCACACAGTTTTTCAGAGCGGCTGCACCAGTTCACATTCCCACCAACAGTGCAGGAGTGTTCCACTTTCTCCACATCCTCTCCAACATTTGTTCTTTCCTGCCTTGCTAATGTTCCCTATTCTCACTGATGTGAGGGGAACCTCATTGTGGTTTTGCTTTCTATTTCCCTGATGGCCAGTGATGCGGAGCATTTTCTCACGTGCTTGTTGGTCATGTCTATGTCTTCCTCTGTGAGATTTCTGTTCATGTCTTTTGCCAATTTCATGATTGGATTGTTTGTTTCTTTGCTGTTGAGGTTAACAAGTTCTTTATAGATCTTGGATACTAGCCCTTTATCTGTTACATCATTTACAAATATCTTCTCCCATTCTGTAAGTTGTCTCTTAGTTTTGTTGACTGTTTCTTTTGCTGTGCAGAAGCTTCGTATCTTGATGAAGTCCCAATAGTTCATTTTTGCTTTTGTTTCTCTTGCTTTAATGGATATATCTTACAAGAAGTTACTGTGGCCAAGATCAAGAAGGGTGTTGCCTGTGTTCTCCTCTAGGATTTTCATGGAATCTTGTCTCACATTTAGATCTTTCATCCATTTTGAGTTTATCTTTGTGTATGGTATACGAGAGTGGTCTGGTTTCATTATTCTGCATGTGGATGTCTAATTTTCCCAGCACCATTTATTGAAGAGACTGTCTTTTTTCCAGTGGATAGTTTTTCCTCCTTTGACGAATATTAGTTGACCATAAAGTTGAGGGTCCACTTCTGGATTCTCCATTATGTTCCATTGATCTATGTGTCTGTTTTTGGTGCCAGTACCACACTGTCTTGGTGCCACAGCTTTGTAGTACAACCTGAAATCTGGCATTGTGATGCTCCAGCTATGGTTTTCTTTTAATACTCCCCTGGCTATTCATGGTCTTTTCTGCTCCCACACAAATCTTAGGATGATTTGTTCCAACTCTCTGAAGAAAGCCCATGGTATTTTGATAGGCCTTGCATTAAATGTCAATCTCATTGTTAGTGTGTAGAAATGTCAGTAACTTCACAGCATTGATCCTGTATCCTACCACACTGCCGAATTGCTGTATGATTTCTATCAATTTTGGGGTTGAGTCTTTTGGGTTTTCTATGGACAGTATCATGTCATCTGTGAAGAGGGAGAGTTTGACTTCTTCTTTGTCTACTTGAACGCTTTTATTTCTTTTTGTTGTCTGTTGAGGCAAGGACTTCTAGTACTGTGTTGAATAGCAGTGGTGAGAGTGGACATCCCTGTCTTGTTCCTAATCTGAAGGGAAAGGCTCCCAGTGTTTTCCCATTGAGAATGATATTTGCTGTGGGCTTTTCGTAGATGGCTTTTAAGATGCTGAGGAATGTTCCCCATCCAACAGGGTGGAGAGTTTTGATCAGGAATGGATTTTGTAAAAAAAAAAAAAAAAAAAAAGAATGGATGCTCTATTTTGTCAAATGCTCTCTCTGCATTAATTGAGAGGATGATATGGTTCTTGTTTTTTCTCTTGTTGACATGATCTATATCATTGATTGTTTTTCGAGTGTTGAACCAGCCTTGAATCCTAGGGGTAAATCACACTTGGTCATGGTAAATAATCTTCTTAATGTATTGTTGGATCCTATTGGCTAGTATCTTGTTGAGGATATTTGCGTCCGTGTTCATCAGGGATATTGGTCTATAATTCTCCTTTTTAGTGGGGTCTTTGTCTGGTTTTGGAATTAAGGTGATGCTGGCTTCAAAAAATGAGTTGGAAGTATTCTGTCATTTCTATCTTTTGGAACAGCTTTAGAATAATATGTATTGTTTCTTCTTTAAACGTTTGATAGAATTTCCCTGGGAAGCCATCTGGCTCTGGACTTTTGTGTCTTGGGAGGTTTTTGATGACTCTTTCAATTTCCTCACTAGTTATTGGCCTGTTCAGGCTTTCTATTCCTTCCTCTTCCAGTTTTGGTAATTTGTGGGTTTCCAGAAAAGCATCCATTTCTTCTAAATTGCCTCATTTGCTGGCTTATATATGCTCATAATACATTTGTGAAATCATTTGTATTTCCTTGGTATTGGTTGTGATCTCTCCTCTTTGAGGTTTTTCCAATTTTGGGGGGGATGCTTGTGTTTCGATGTATTTCCCTCTTAGGACTGCTTTTGCTGTACCTCAACGATTTTGAACAGTTGTATATTAATTCTCATCATATTGTTTGAATCTTTCTAATTCTTCTCTAATTTCCTGGTTGATCCTTTCATCTTTTAGCAGGTTGATCTTTAACCTCCACGTGTTGAGTTTCTTCCAAATTTCTTCTTGTGATTGAGTTCTAGTTTCAAAGCATTGTGGTCTGAAAATGTGCAGGGGACAATTTCAATCTTTTGGTATCAGTTCAGACCTTATTTGTGACCCAGTATGTGGTCTATTGTGGAGAAAGTTCCATGTGCACTTGAGAGGAATGTGTATTCAGTTGCATTTGGATGTAAATTTCTGTAAATATCTGTGAAATCCTTCTGGTCCAGTGTGTCATTTAAAGCTCTTGTGTTTTTGGAGATGTTGTTCTTAGAATATCTGTCATTTGCAGAAAGTTCTGTGTTAAAGTCTCCCAGTATTAGTGCATTATTATCTAAGTATGTCTTAACTTTGATTATTAATTGATATACTGGGCAGCTCCCACATTCGGGGCATAAATCTTCATAATTGTTGGGTCCTCTTGTTGTATAGATGCTTTAAGTATGATATAGTGTCCCTCTTCATCTCTTACTACAATCTTTGGGATATACTTTTATTTATCTGATATAAAGGAAGGCTACCCCTGCTATCTTTTGAGCACCATTTGAATAGTAAATATTTCTCCACACTTTCATTTTCAGTCTGTAGGTATCCTTAGTTCTGTAATGAGTCTCTTTAAGACAGCAAATAGATGGGTTTTGTGTTTTTATTCAGTCTGAAACCCAGCGTCTTTTGATGAACTCTTTAAGCCCATTCACATTCAGAGTTACTATTGAAATATATGAATTTAATGTCTTCATAATACCTATTCTGTCCCTGTTTTGTGGATTATTTCCTTGGGCATCTTCTTTATTTTACAGAGTCCCCCTTAATATTTCTTGTAGAGTTAGTTTGGTGGTCACATATTCTTTCAGTTTCTTCCTATCTTGGAAACTCTTTATCTCTCCTTCTATTCTGAATGAGATCTTTGCTGGATAAAGTATTCTTGGTTGCAGGTTCTTCTCATTTAGTACCCTGAATATATCCTGCCAGCCCTTTCTGGCCTGCCAGGTCTCTCTGGAGAGGTCTGCTGTTAATCTAATATTTTTCCTCATTTAAGTTAGGGATCTCTTGTCTCTTGCTGTTTTAAGGAATTTTTCTTTATCTTTGGAATTTGCAAGTTTCACTATTAAATGTCGAGGTGTTGAACGGTTTTATGGATTTCATGGTGGGACCCCTGTGTCTACTGGTTCTGAATGCTGTTTCCCTCCCCAAATTAGGGAAGTTTTCAGCTATGATTTGTTCAAATATGCTTTCTGGCCCTCTGTCCCTTTTGGCACCCTCTGGAACACGAATTATACATTCATTTTTCCTTCTGAGGCTGTCATTTATTTCTCTTATCCTTTCCTCATGGTCTTTTAATTGTGTTTCTGTTTTTTCCTCAGCTTCCGTCTTGCCATCAACTTGTCTTGTATGTTACTCACTCTTTCTTCTACCTTGTTAACCCTTGTAGTTAGGACCTCCAGTTTGGATTGCCTCTCATTTAATTGATGTTTACTTTTGGCCTGATGAGATCTCAATTCTGCAGTCATGAAGTCTCTTGTATCCTTTATGTTTTTTTCCAGAACCACCAGTAGCTTTATAATTGTGGTTCAGAATTGGCTTTCTGACATCAAATTGTAATCCAAATTCTGTAACTCTGTGGCAGAGATACTCTTTCTGATTCTTTCTTTTCTGGTGAGTTCTTCTTTCTAGTCATTTTGTTCAGTGCAGAGTGACTAAAAATGAATTTTACTGGAAAAAGGAAGTTAAAAAAGAAAGATAAAGAAAAAAAAAGGAGAGGTATCCTCTGGTTCTATATATTGTAAATCCCTCACCTTCTCCTGGTGCTTTCCAGCACAGCTTGGTCAATACTCTTCCCCTGTCCATCTAGCTGGTCTTCTGTGGGAGGGGCCTGCTGTGCTGATTGTTAGGTGTGTGCACCCCTGGGAGCTGCCCTGCCCCCTGCCAGCTGCACAACTCAGTGGGAGCTTTTAATCCTGTGGGGCTCCTGTTCCCTGGCGGCCCACTCCATCCCATGCACAGGGTGATACCAGAAGGAGCAACAACACTGGTTTTGGCCAGCTCTCCAGCTCTATTGTCAGCTCCCTTAGTAACTACTGCAGTCTCCCAGTCTGCACTGGCCTGATGCTCTGGGGGTGGGGGATATTGATTTGCACACCTTTGGGACGCCCAACAGCAGGAGAGTCCTCGCTATCCTCTGCCCTCTCCGCCCGTGCCTGTCCCTGGGGAGCACAGGATCGCTGCCTCTGTCTCCCGCAGCCCTCGAATCTGGGGCTTGTGCTGCTTGATTCGTTTCCCCGGGGCCACGGCTCCCGAAGGCATCAGGGTGCAGCCCCCTTCTGCTGGAGCCACTGCCTGAGCTTCTCCTGAAGCACTGTTGGGTGTGCCCCCCAGTCCTTTGCCGAGATTGGCCCACAGTCTGTGACGTGCTCTCCCCGGGGCACACTTCCTCCATTAGTGACTCTGGGACACTGGAGGCTCCACTGTCCATCCTGCGGTTCTGCCTGATTTCCCTGCTAAGCGCCTTTCCATCCGTGAAGAATCTGTTGTGGATTTTTAAAATTCTTGCTTTTCTGGGACTGGGCCTTCCTGCCCCGGGAGGCTTTCATTGCCCGGCCTTAGCCCAGCTCCTCGTGGGGGCCCCTCCACCGCTTGATTGTTTTTTATTTTTTTTGTTCACCTTCCTACCTTGTTAGAAGCACAGACTCTTCTCTCTGTAGCATTCCAGCTGTTGTCTCTTTAAATCTCATTTCGAATTCGTACTTTTTTGAGGATGATTTGAAAGTTCTCTACGTAGGTTGGTGGGGAAAGGTGACTTGGGGACCTTACTCTTCCGCCATCTTGCCCCGTCCCCAATTTCTACCTTTAATAACACTGCAAACATGTGAATTTTGAATATGCATATAAAGAAGGACTAGAAGAAAACAGTAACTTTGGTTAGGAGATGGAATTATGAACAATTTTTGTTTTTGAATGCAGACACTTTATTTTTTAAATAATGTGCATAAATATAAAACTGACCTAGAACTTTAAAGAAAATTTTATTTTCTTATTTCTAATATTTTCACATCTTCTTCCTTCACAATATTGCCTATGACAATTCAGATGTTATTGATTCATTGATTTTTGTTCCTTTAAGGCAATGTTTTATTCTCTACAAGCTAAGACTTTACATCCTACTTGACATCTGATAGGGCATTTAAATCTGAATACTCATATCTTTAGTTTTGGGAAATTTTCTTCTGTTATTGCTTTGTTTATTCTTTCCTATTCATTTTTAATGTCTTTTTCATTTGGCACATATTGTGCTGGAGCTTCTGTATATATATTCTATATCTCTTTCCTTTCTTGGTGTTCTCTTGCATTATTCTGTTACTTGATTAGGCTGGTTACCTGTATTTGTTCAATGTGTGAACATTCTTTTTTTTTTTTTTTAATGTGTGAACATTCTTAAACATTTAAATGTCTATGATAAATACATTTATTTCAATGGAAAACAAATTTTTAAATAACCTTAAGGTTTTTGGCCTGAACAAACAAAAAGGTGAAATTCCCATCCATTCAGATCTTTATCTGAAGGATGTTGCAGGTAGAGCAGGTTTGGAAGAGATGATCAGGAGTTTAGTTTTGAATATTTTGAATTTTAACTATCTCTTAGGAAAGAAGATATTTCAATTATTGTGTTCAATCCTCTTGGTAAATTGTCTTAGTCTGTTCAGGCTGCTATAACAAAATGCTCAGACTTAAAATCTTATAAGCAACAGAAATTTCTTCTTACAGTTCCAGATGCTAGGAGATTGAGATCAGGATGCCACCATGTTTGGGTGAGGACCCTTTTCCAGATTGCCAACCGCAAACTTCTTGCAGTGTCTTCACATGGTGGAGAGGGCTAGGGAGCTTCATGGGGCCTCTATTATATAAAGAATAATCCCATTCATGTGGATTTCACCCTTAGGACCTAATTACCTCCCAAAGGCCCCACCTCCTATCATCATCACACTGAGCATTACAATTTCAATATATGAGTTTGGGGGAACAAAAACTTTCAGATCATAACATAACTCAGGTAAGATGAGAACTGAGAACTAACTATTGAATTTAGCACTCTAGTTCATTAGTTATCTTCATGAAATCATTGTTGATGGACTTGCTGCGAGGGCTAGAAACTGATTAGTGGTCTAAAGAGCAGGGAGGGGAGGACATGAAGACAGTAAGTATAAGCAACTTTGTTGTTTGCTGTCTGATCCAAGATCATGATAGGGACATTAAATATAGTGGAGTCAAACCCTGGCTGTTTTTCTAGGCCTCAAACTTATGATCATTTTATTTCACACTGATCTCAGCCAATTCTGTACCAGAAGTATTGCTGAAACTCTGCTCAGTTCTAAGGAGCCCCCTCCTGTGCATCTTTCAACTGTAGGTTATTTTCTTTCTTTCTTTCTTTCTTTCTTTCTTTCTTTCTTTCTTTCTTTCTTTCTTTCTTTCTTTCTCTTTTTTCTTCTTTCCCATCTGATTTCTATCTTTTGGGCATTTCTTTTTCCAATTCTGGAAAGCACCTGTTCTTATTTCCTAAGGTTTCATATTGATTTAGTCTCCTTACTTCACTTTTTAAAACCTATTTCCTAAACTCTAAAATGTACCAAATAATTGTGCTTAACTCATGGATTTATGAGAGTCAAATGTGATTACATAAAATGCTTTGTAAATTGTATACTCTACAAAAATTTAATTTTATGTTAGCTCTTGCTTTTAATTTTCAGAGAATGGTTTTTTATTACTTGGAAATATGTATTCTTTTTATTACATTTTTTAAAAATTTAAATTCAATTTGCCAAGATATAGGATAACACCTAGTGCTCTTACCATCAAGTACCCTCCTCAATGTCCATCACCCAGTTATGCCATCCCACTGCACACCTCACTTTCTGCAATCCTTTATTTATTTCCCAAAGTTCTCAAGGTGTGTCTCACTCTCCAATTTTCCCCCACTCAGTTCCTCTCCTTTCACTTTTAATCCAGTTCACTATTTCTTATATTCCATGTATGAATGAACCCATATGAATATTGTCCATCTCTGATTAACTTATTTCACTCAGCATAATACACTCCAGTTCCATCCACCTTGAAGCAAATGGTGGGTACTTGTCTTTTCTGATAGCTGAGTAATACTCCATTGTATATACAGACAACATCTTCTTTATCCATTCATCTGTTGAAGGACATTATGTCTCCATCCACAGTTTGTCTATTGAGAACATTGCTTCTATGAACAATGGGGTGCAGGTATCCCAGTGTTTCACTAAATCAGTATCTTTGGGGTAAATAGGATGCTCTACTTTTAACTTCTTGAGGAGCTTCCAGACTATTTTCCAGAGTGGCTGTACCAGTTCACATTCCCACCAACAGTGCAAGAGGGCTCCCCTTTCTCCACATCTTCTCCAACATTTGCTGTTTCCTGTCTTGTTAATTTTCACCATTCTCACTGGTGTGAAGTGGTATCTCATTGTGATTTTGATTTGTATTTCCCTGATGGCAAGTGATGCGGAGCACTTTCTCACGTGCTTGTGGGCCATGTTAGTGTCTTCCTCTGTGAAATTTCATTTCATATCTTTTGCCCATTTCATGATTGGATTGTTTGTTTCTTGAGTGTTGAGTTTCAAAAGTTCTTTATAGATCTTGGATACTAGCCCTTTATCTAGCCCTTTATCTGATATGTCATTTGCAAATTATCTTCTCCCATTCTGAAGGTTGTCTTTTAGTTTTGTTTGGACTGATCTTTTGCTGTGTAGAAACACTGATCCTGATAAAGTTCCAATAGTTCATTTTTGCTTTTGTTTCCCTTGCATTCATAGATGGATACTGCAAGAAGTTGCTATGGTCAAGTTCAAAAAGGTTGTTGCATGTGTTCTCCCCTTGGATTTTGATGGAATCTTGACTAACATTTAGATATTTCAACCATTTTGAGTTTATCTTTGTGTATCGTGTAAGAGAATGGTCTAGTTTCATTCTTTGCATGTGGCTGTCCTAATTACACAACACCATTTATTGAAGAGTCTGTACTTTATCCAGTGGATATTCTTTCCTGCTTGTCAAATGCTAGTTAACCATAGAGTTGAGGGCCCATTCCAGGGTACTCTATTCTGTTCCATTGATTTACATGTTTGTTTTTTGTTCCATTACCATATATTCTTGCCAATAACAGCTTGAAATCCGACATTGTGATGCCCCCAGCATTGGATTTCCTTTACAAAATTCCTCTGGCGATTCGGGGTCTTTTCTGATCCCATACAAATCTTAAGATGATTCGTTCCAACTCTCTGAAGAAAGTCCAGGGTATTTTGATAGGAATTGCATTAAATGTGTACATTGCCCTGGGTAACATTGACATTTTCACAATATTAATTCTTCCAATCCATGAGCATGGAATATTTTTCCAACTCTTTGTGTCTTCTTCAATTTCTTTCAGAAGTGCTCTGTAGTTTTTAGGGTATAGATCCTTTACCTCTTTGGTTAGGTTTATTCCTAGGTATCTTATGCTGTTGGGTGCAGTTGCAAATGGGACTGAATCCTTAATTTCTTTTTCTTCAGTCTCACTGTTAAGGTACAGAATTCCACTGATTGCTGTGCATTGATTTTGTATCTTGCCACATTGCTGAATTGCTGTGTGAGTTCTACCAATCTTGGGGTGGCACCTTTTGGGTTTCTATTTACAGTACCATGTCATCTGAGAAGGGGGAGATTTTGACTTCTTCTTTGCCCATTTGAATGCCTTTTATTTTTTTGTTGTCTGATTGCTGAGGCTAGGACTTCTAGTACTATGTAGGATAACAGTGGTGAGAGTGACATCCCTGGCATGTTCCTGATCTTAGGGGAAAGGCTGTCAATTTTTTCCCATTGAGAATGATATTCGCTGTGGGATTTTCATAAATGGCTTTTAAGATATTGAATAATATTCCCTCTATCCCTACACTTTGAAGAATTTTATCGGGAATAGATGCTATGTTATGCCAACTGCTTTCTCTGCATCTATTGAGAGGATCATATGGTTCTTATTTTTTCTCTTATTTTTTTAAGATTTTTAAATTTATTTTTAAATTTATTTATGAGAGAGAGAGAGAGAGAGAGAGAGAGAGAGAGAGAGAGAGAAGGCAGAGACATTGGTAAAGGGGGAAGCAGGTTCCATTCAGGGAGCCCGATGTGGGACTCTATCCGGGAACTGCAGTTTCATGCACTGGGCTGAAGGCAGATGCTCAACCGTTGAGCCACCCAGACATCCTGATTTTTCTTTTATTGATGTGATCTATCACGTTGATTGTTTTATGAGTGTTGAAACACCCATGCGTCCCATGGAAAAATCCCACTTGGTCATGGTGAATAATCCTCTTAATGTACTGTTGGATCCTATTGGCTAGTGGCTTGGTGAGGATTTTTGCATCCATGTTCATCAGGGATATTGGTCTATAATTCTCCTTTTCAGTGGGGTCATTGTCTGGTCTTGGGATGAAGGTAATGCTGGCCTCATAAAACAAGTTTGGAAGTATTCCTTCACCTTTTATCCTTTGAAACAGCTTTAGTAGAACAGGTATTATTTCTTCTTTAAACGTTTGGTAAAATTCCCCTGGGAAGGCACCCGGTCCTGGAATTTTTTTTTGAGGGGGTGGGGGGAGGTTTGGGATGATTGCTTCAATTTCCTCGCTGGTGATTGGCCTGTTCAGGTTTTCTATTTCTTCCTGTTTCAGTTTTGGTAATTTGTGGGTTTTCAGGAATGCATCCATTTCTTCTAGATTGCCTAATTTGTTGGCATATACCTGCTCATAATACATTTCTAAAATCATTTGTATTTCCTTGTATTGGTTGTGATCTCTCCTCTTTCATTCGTGATTTTATTAATTTGAGTCGTTTTTCTTTTAATAAGGCTGACTAGGGGTGTATCTATCTTATTAATTCTTTCAAAGAACCAGCTCCTGGGCTTTTTGATCTGTTCTACAATTCTTCTGGTCTCTATTTCATTGAATTCTGCTGTAATCTTCATTTTCTGTCTTCTTCTGCTTGGTGTAGGCTTTATTTGCTGTTCTTTCTCCAATTCTCTTATGCGTGAGTTTAGCTTGTATATTCGAATCTTTTCCAATTTTTTGAGGGAGGCTTGTCTTGTGATGTATTTACCTCCTAGGACCACTTTTGTTGTATCCCAAAGATTTTGAATGGTTGTATGTTCACTTTCCTTAGTTTGCTGAATATTTTTCAATTCTTCTCTAATATCTAGGTTGACCCATTCATCGTTCAGTAGGATGCTCTTTAACCTCCAAGTGTTTGAGTTCCTTCCATATTTCTTCTTGTGACTGTGTTCTAGTTTCAAAGCATTGTGGTCTGAAAATATGCAGGGGACAATCTCAACCTTTTGGTATCGGTTGAGACCTGATTTGTGACCCAATATATGGTCTATTTTCGGGAACGTTCCATGATCCCTTGAGAAGAATGTGTATTCAGTTGCATTAGGATGGAATGTTCTGTATATATCTGTGAAATCTATTTGGTTCAGTATATCATTCAAGGTCCTTGTTTCTTTGTTGATCTGTCTTTTGCTGAGAGTGCTGTGTTGAAGTCTCCTACTATTAGTGTATTATTTTCTAGGTATGTCTTTAGTTTGGTTATTAATTGATTGCTGTACTTGGTGGCTCCCACATGAGGAGCATAAATATTCATGATTGTTAGGTCTTCTTGTTGGATAGACCCTTTAAGTATGATATAGTGTCCCTCATCATCTCTTACTACAGTCTTTGGGATAAACTTTAATTTATCTGATATGAGGATTGCTACCCCAGCTTTCTTTGGACGACCATTTGAATGGTAAATGGTTCTCCACCCTTTCATTTTCAGGCTGGAGGTGTCCTTAGGTCTAAAATGAGTCTCTTGTAGACAGCAAATCTGTTTGGGTCTTGCTTTTTTTATCCAGTCTGAAACCCTGCGTCTTTTGATGGGATCATTAAGCCCATTCACGTTCAGAGTTACTATTGAAAGATATGAATTTTGTGCCATCGTAATACCTATTCAGTCCCTGTTTTTGTGGATTGTTTCTTTGGGCTCCCTCTTTCTTTTACAGGATTCCCTTTAATATTTCTTCCACAGCCAGCTTGGTGGTCACATATTTTATCAGTTTCTGCCTATCCTGGAAGCTCTTTATCTCTCCTTCTATTCTGAGTCACTGTCTTGCTGAATAATGTATTCTTGGCTGCATGTTTGTCTCATTTAGTGTCCTGTATATATCCTGCCAGTCCTTTCTGGTCTGCCAGGTCTCTGTGGAGAGGTTTTCTGTTAATCTGGTATTTCGTCTCTTATAAGTAAAGAATCTCTTGTCTCATACTGCTTTAACAATTTTCTCTTTATCTTTGAAATTTGCAAGTTTCACTATTAAATGTCGATGTGTTCAATGGTTGTTATTGATTTTGGGGGGGTAGTCTTCTCTATCTCTTTGATCTGAATGCCTGTTTCCTTCCCCAGATTTGGGAAGTTCTCAGCTATGATTTGTTCAAATATACTTTGTGGTTCTCTGTCTCTCTGTCAGCCTCTTCTGGAATCCCAATTAGACGTATATTCTTCCTTCTCAAGCTATCATTTATTTCCCTAAGCCTTTCCTTGTGTGTTCTTAGCTGTTTTTCTCTTTTTTCCTCAGCTTCCTTCCTTTCCATCAACTTGTCTTCTGTGTCACTCACTCTCTCTTCCCCCTCAGTAACCCTAGCAGTTAGAGCATCCAGTTTGGACTGCATCTCGGTTAAAGTATTTTTAATTTTGGCCTGAATAAATCTCAATTCTTCAGTAGCAGAGTCTCTAGAGTCCTTGATGCTTTTTTCCAGAGCCATCAGTAAGTTTATAATCATACTTCTGAATTGAATTTCTGACACTGTATTTAAGTCCACGTTCAGCAATTATGTGGCAGAGAGTATTGCTTCCAGTTCTTTCTTTTGTGTTGAATTCTTCCTTCATAGCCATTTTGTCCAATGCAGAGTGGCTGCATGAGTGAGCAGAGTCAAAAATATCAACCATGACCTAAGTAAAATATACCTTAGAAGATTCTGAAGAGGTCAGAGACCAGAAAATAAAAGAAAGAGAAGAACCGAACAAATATAACTAAGGACCACTAATGAAAAACAAATTTTAAAACAATATAGTAAGAATACAAAATGAAAAACAAAGAAGAAAATAAGAAGAAAAAGCGGATGGTGGTGTTGTGGAAGTGGTGGTGGAGAGAGAAATAATGTCCCCTGGGGACCTAATGGGTGATCCTCTTGATTCTGAGTGTATTTTGTTCCTTATGTTAGAAGTGGATGAATCCCAGTTTTATATTAACCAGGAATACTTAAAGTCCCAACCTTCTACAAAAATGTAAACAAGATAAAAGAGGGTGGTAGAATGGGAAGAAAGAGAGAATACATTCTCAGAGAATGAACCAACTTGGTATTCCACTTGGTTCTTGGTGTATTTGGTCCGTGTGTTAGAAGGTACTAACTTCCATCATTGTAAAACAAAATGAGACAGAAAAAAAACAAAAGAAACAAAAACTCTATCTCATATATCTACCAAAATTAAATTGAGTATGTTGAAGGTTGAAGGGAACCAGCGTGAAAAATATATCTAAGACATGTAATTGTAGAAATATGGAAGTCAAAAAGGAAAAAGCTTAAAAAAGAAGAGTTGGTAAAATTTTGTAATTAAGGCAGGAAAAGAGAAAAGATAGTGGTAATTTTTAGCCTGAAATAAAAATGACTATTAATGAAAAAATAATCAACCTTCTAGACCTGTATAGTATTTTCCCTCAGTCCTAGAGCTTTCCAGTGCTTCTTGTTCAGTAAATTTGCTTTTCACTTGTTCTTCTAGCAGTTTTATGGGATAGGGGTCTGTTGCACTGATTCTCAGTTGTCTGTGCCTGGGAGGAGATGCCCCGCCCCTTGCCAGTTGCTGGGCTCAGTGTGAGCTGTTTATCCCATGAGGCCTTTGTTCCCTAGAGGCCCCGCCTCTCCCACTTGAAAGGTGAAAAGAAGAGGAAAAAAATGGTAGCGGCCAGATCTCTAGCTCTGGAGCCAAGAGCTCCCAGTGAATACTGAACCATAGTCTCCCAGTCCATACTGGACTAGATACTTCTGGGGGCAGGCATGGGTGCACTGATCTGCACAAATTGAAGGGCACCCAGCTGCAAGAGAGTTCTCACTGTTCTGTACCCTCCCAGGGTTCTCATCTCCCAAAGGGAATGGAGGACATCCACTTCAGTTCATTGCTGGGCTCTAGGGTAAAGCGAGCTCTGGTGTCGACCAGCATAACCAGCAGGCTTCTCCCAAATGCCCCAGAGGGTTGCAGTGCTCCAGTCCTTTACGGAGATGGGACCACAGTTTGTGGTGAGCTTTCTCCCAGGTGCCCCTACTCTTATCGTGTCTCTAGGAATCCTGAGGCTTCACTGCCACTCCTGTGATTCTGTTCTATTTCCCTACTGAGCACTTTCTCAATCAGGGAAGATTCAGGCATGGATTTTTAAAGGTCCTGCTTTTCTAGGGCTCAGATTTCATGCCTGGGTTTTCTGGGGCTGGGCTTTCAGCCTGGCTTCTTGTGGTTCCCCTCCCCCAACTTTTTTTTCCTTCACCTTTCTACCTTGTCAGAAGTGAACAGTTTTCTCTCTGTAGCATTCCAGCTGTTCTCTCTTTACATCTCAGGTTGAATTTGTAGGTATTTAAGATGTTTTTTAAAGTTATCTATGTAAGTGTGTGGGACCAGATGAGTTGGGGACCCCTACACTTCTGCCATCTTGCCTCCCTCTTGACCTTCAAATTTCTATTAAAGTGACACAATATACTCTTAGAAACAGCCAGGGGGGTTTCTGAAGGCAAAAACTACTAAAGAGAAAACTTGTGTCTGAAAAATAAGGAGATGCTGTAGAAAGTCAATGGAAGAAAGGGGGGAATGTGTATAGGCAATAGTAATGTACTTCCCAGTAACTTGAAAACTGTTTTACCCTTTAAGAGTTAAAACTGTAAAATCAAGGCCTAATCATTGGGTGCAGGACGAAAAAAAGTCTGAACCTTGTGGTTACATATTCGAAGAATTAATTAATAGAAGAAATTGTTCATAGTTTGATGCAGGAGATGACTTCTTTAATGATGCTGGGTATGTGTCATAGATAGGCAAGGACAAGCTAAAGGAAAAGAATGAATCCAAGGCTAGAGCAAGACTAACAAAATATATTCACATATCTAAAGAGAGAATGGGAACCTGAGAATGGGGTTCTGGAAGACAGAATTTAAGAAGAGAAGGGCAAAGGCCTTGGCGATAGAGTGCTAACTAACTCATGTTAGCACTGCTAAGGGGAGAGAGTATTCAGGGCCATAGGGCACTTTAGGTCCCTTAGCAGATATATACTTATTCCACAAATGGATACATTGGTCCTTCAGAGTTAGTTGTCATTAATTTCATCCCACTAACAGTCTTTACTTGCTACTCAAGCAATCTTTGTTTGCTAGGGCTTCCAATCAGGAGAGAACACTTTTTTTGGTATATTTTTTATTGGAGTTCGATTTGCCAACATATAGCATAACATATAGCATAACACCCAGTGCTCGTCCGAGAACACTTTGATTATGTCAGCATGAGCATTCTATCCACTATGAAAGTTGTATTTTTTTTTGTTGTCAATCAATTTTTCAGCATTCTGGATTGTTGCTTGTGAATTTAGGCAATATGATTTTATCTTGCTCACAGAGCTCAACTTTAAGTGTAGACAAACCAAATTTCTGAGGCTACCTTCTTAATTCTCAACACCAATCTTGGAAAGTGCCTTTTACTCACACTTGAAGAGGATGAGGTGTACATAATCAATGCCTTAATAATTGCTATATGGTCCACATGAAAAGTCTGGATGACTAATGGAATCTGTGTGTGCCATTGACAGAAATGTGGTGCTAAAAAGTGAGAATGGTTTCAGATAGTAAGTTAAAATAAAAATGGTGTTCAGCTATTAATTATATCTTTGGTCTGAATCCAATCTCCAGATATAGTACTTTACCTCAGATATAGATGTAGTAATAGTGTAATCCCAAATAACCTTCTGTGCACCATATGGATTATGTAGGTGCATACACAGTCTCCCTTTCTCCTTTTCTCCTTCTCCCTTTCTTTATAAAATGTAAATTAATGGAACAAACAGAATTTTATTTAGACAGATCCAGGTTTGAATCTCAGTTCCACTACTCAGTTTCTTACTTTCTCTGTGCCTCAGGTTCTTCATCTCTAAAATGTAGAAAATAAAAAGTATCCCATAGAATTGTGTGATAATTAAATGAAATAATTTTATGTGAGTATTTAAATTTTGGTTCCATTTCTGTTCCTTTCCATGCCTTTGTCTCTTCAATTAAAAAATACAGACACATACACACACAGAGGCACACACATACACACACACAGAGTTATATTCAACATGACTGTAAGCTTCATGACAGCAGAGATCAAGCTGATTTTTGACTACCACTCTATCCCTATTGTATCTTTTCTAGGGGATCCTCAAATATAGTTTGAACTATAAAACCAGATTAGTTAAGAAGTTGAGGTTTTGTTTAACTAAATTTCTCAGTTTAGAGATCTTAGTTAAACTAAAAAACCTATCATATACTCTAAAGATCTGATGATGTGTCAATTCTGTAGACTCTATTTTATGATCTTTGATTAATCTATGTAAAATCTATTTAAGTGACCTTTTAAAATATTTTTGGGGGATGCCTGGGTGGCTCGGCAGTTGGGGGGTCTGCTTTCAGCTTGGGGCATGGTCCTGGGGTTCTAGGGTTGAGTCCTGCATTGGACTCCCTGCATGGAGCCTGCTTCTTCTTCTGCCTGTGTCTCTGATTCTCTCTCTCTCTGTCTCTCATGAATAAATAAATGATCTTTAAAAAAAATGAAATATTTGTTTTTGTCTGAAACTTCAAATATATAGTAACTATATTAATTTGGTAGAGCTGTTGTACCATAAACTGAGAAGCTTGAAAAACAGAAATGTATTGTATCACAGTTCTGGAGGCTAGAAATTCAGGATCAGGATGTCAGCAGGGATGGTTTCTTCTGAGGGCTATGAGTGAAGGATCTGTTCCAGGCCTCTCTCCTTGGCTCAAAGATTACTGTCTTCTCCCTCTATAGGTCCACATTGTCTTCCCTCTATGCATACCTATCTTTAAGTCTAAATTTACCTTTCTCATAAGGATACTAGTCATTAGATTAGGACCTACTATAATGATCTCATCTTACATAACCCTAACTGCCGTGATCCTATTTCCAAGTAAGGTCATATTCTTAGATACTAGGGGTTAAAACTTCAACACATGAATTATTGAGGGATCATAATTCAACCCCAAACAGCATCTTCTAAGTAATTACCTTTAAGGCTTATGAGCATAACCTATCCCTTTTGATTTCTTACTATTGCATATAGAGGGAAATACTTGACATTTGCTGAATTAACATTTTATGATGTTTTGACTCTTCTCAAATAACCTTGAAATGCGCATAATAGAGTGAGGACTGGTGAGGGTAACTAGCTATCTACAAGCATCTGTATTTTAACTGACTTTGTTATTAACTATTCTTGAGAATGTTTGGTATGTTGGAGGGGAAGGACAGGAGGGATGGCCATCAATCTAGGATAAAATTCTAATGAATTTTGAAAAGCCTGTATATGAGGACACGTCAAAGAAATTGAAATATGATTGAAGAGAAATGTGGAGGACTGTGAAAACATGAAATCATGTTCATGAATAGGTGCAAGTAGTTGAATTTCAGAGGAATATCAAAGACCCTCTGAACATAGGACAAAATATAGCTTCAGTCATGATTATATGAATCAAAATGTAGTAATTTCAATCATTTCAGTCATCTTCACAATGCAGATGAATTGATCCAAATATTAATCTTTAAAATGGTTAAAACAATTGCTTTCTTAAAACTAGCAAAGTATTTCACTGACTAAATTGAAAAGGTTTCATTAGGGGCGGCTGGGTGGCTCAGTCGGTTAAGTGGCTACCTTCTGCTCAGCTCATGATCTCAGGGTCCTGGGATCGAGCCCCATGTCTGAGCTTGCTGCACAGCAGGGAGCCTGCTTTTCCCTCTTGCTCTGCTTGCTGTTTCCCTGGCTTGTGCTCTCTCAGTCAAAAAAATAAAATCTTTTAAAAAAAGAAGTTTCATTAAACATGTGTCTTGTTTCCTATCAGATCATCCAGATCAAAATAAGGACAGAGTTTGCTTCAGTTGATTTTGGGAAATAAAGGTGAATTGATGCAACAGTCGTATGAAGGATAGAGTTTTTTTTTTTTTTTTTTTTTTATAACCATGCTTCATTGCCCATCAGTGTAAGGGGAGCACTAATATGTTTGGCATTCTGGAAATTGTCATCTTTATGTTTAATTTGACTTCTAAAAATCTTGAGTGCTTTGTAAAGTTGAGCTTTTTTCTCAAATGTGAAGCAATATGCTACAGAGGAATGAGTTTTGGAACAGGAGAGAGAAAAAAAATTCTTGATTCCAGTCCCAGATCTGCCTTGTGGCCTTGGGAAAGTCAAACAGAGTTCCTGCTTTGCCTCAACAAACTAAAGATTTCAATCAGGTTCCTTTCAACTCAGAGCGTCTATAATTTTGTTATATATAATTATTATATCTCTAGTAAAGAATTTTCATTCAAATGCAAAATATATCAACATAAAAGAGGACTTTTTGCTCTGCTGGTTTTTGGGTATGGTAATAGAGGTAATAGAGGCTATTCATTTAAGTAATCTTTTCCATGAGATTTTCAGTCTGATTATCTTCATATTGTAGGTCATAAGGTACCCACATAAAATGCTACATGCTTTTAAATGTTTTTGCCTTTTACTCCAACAGATTAAACTCCATTTATTATGTCACCATTACAATACAACTAGGTATCATGTAATTTTATTTTACATAAATCTTGACAGGAATCACCTTGACGCTTTTGTCTTGGCTCAGAACCAGGTACACTTATACTGGATATATATTAACCGCTCTTCTCATTTTAAAACTTTACATGGGGATCTTATTTAATTGGTTTTCCTCCCTATCTAATTACCCTTGATGATATTGTAATTCTTTTAAATAATTAAATGCACTATGACTAATTTTTTTTTAATTAATTTTTATTGGTGTTCAATTTACCAACATACAGAAAAACACCCAGTGCTCATCCCGTCAAGTGTCCACCTCAGTGCCCGCACTATGACTAATTTTGATAATGATAACATCTTAACTCAATACCATAATTTTAATATTGGCAATGTGATACTTAGAATGAAGATGTATTTAGCCCACATTACAAATGTTTCATTTTGTGACATTTATATTGAATAATAAAGTGTTTGATATAGTACATTTATAAATCTAGTCCTTGAATGAACATGGGGCTATATATTGATCAGCTTATGAGTAGAGTTTAATTTCTGAGACACAATATTTAAAACTGATCATTAAAATTCTATATTTTAATTCATGAGGAAATCAGTTCTATCTTTTGTTTTTGTCTAATTTAAAAAAAAAAATACACTCTTAAGGAAATGACCCAAAGACTGGCAGAACACTCTCCACAGCTAAACATAGACAAGAGGCCATCTAGAAGAGGGTAGGAAGGGCAGAGAAGGAGAAGCCTTTGGGTGCAAGATAGATTCATGGAGCTGTCCTTGGGAGGGAGGGTGCTGTGGGCAAGAACAAGGGAAAGAAACAGACCCTCACACCAGGGGAGTCCACAAAGGAAAGATAAATCTCCATTACATTTGGCGTTGAAGACCAGAGGGGCTGAATTTCCTGAGTTCTTACAACCAGCAGGACTTAAAACCTGGAATCTAAAAAATAAGCAGCTTGTCTTCTGCTAAGCTGAAAGGTGAGACACTGAGTCCCCACCATTAAAGAGATAGCAGGACAATAAGCCTGCAGAGATACAACGTAGAACGGGCAATTTGAAAAATGCTTGGGGTATATGGGAAGGAGAGTTTTTTATTTATTTTAGAGTGTGTCCTAGAGGAACAGAGATTGGTGGGGGACTCCTCCAGGAACAAAAGAGCTGGCAGGCACCACTTCCTTTCCCCCTCCCCCAGCCCAGATACGCAGCTTCCTGCGTAAACCAATGCCAGCAATCACCACCTAACTTGCTTGCACCACCACCTTGCCATATCCCATCCCTGTGCTGTGCTTCTGTGGATCCACCTCTAAGGACTGACCTGCCTCAGTCCTGGTGCTGCAGGGCCCCTCCTGTAAGGGACTACCAGGCCACAAGCTTTGTTACCCTCTCCTCCAGCCCCTGTGCTCTTTGCAGATCCACCCCCTCCAATACGCTCTTGGCCCAAGCCCATCCAAAGCAGTACCACACACCTGGCAGGGTGCAAGCAGCCTAGACAGGGACCAGCACCATTCCAAAGGGACTTCTGCCCCAGGGAGAGGGGAAGATGACCACATACATTAGTGTCACTGTGGACCCAATAGTGGGCTGGGGGCAGACAGCTGGTCTGACTACAGGCCCTACTCATCAGCAAAAGCTTCTCAGGGGACAACACAGGGAAAGTGCCCTACAGTTTGGTAGTACTTCATCTCCAGTATATGCCTGATCAGATTCAACTCAAGCTTCAGGCAGCCACCAAATGGCCCACTAACAACACAGGGAGTAGACCCTGTCCACAACAGGCAACGAAAGCCATTGTAGACAGCTGGGCTGAAGGCAAATCTGCTCAGCCACAACAGTAGGGCACAGATAATACACATAGGAGACAACCCTGAAGTGCCCTTTTCTGGTGAAAAGGAGACATTGCACTGTGGGGGCTCTTTAGGACCTCTTTTTCATAAGGCCACTACTTTCAAAAGCAAAAGACATACCTGACTTTCCAAACAGATGGAAACAGACATAGCAGTAGATAAAATGGGGAGACAGAGGAGTAAGTCCCAAATGAAAGAACAGAACAAAATCACAGAAAGAGAGCTAAACAAAATGGAGATAAGTGATATGCCTGATAGAGAATTTACAGTAATGGTCATAAAGATACTCATTGGACTTGACAAAAGATTGAACGACATCAGTGAGACCTTTAACATAGAAATAAACAAGAATGTATCGGAGGTGAACACCACAATAAATGAAATGAAAAATACACTACATGGAATAAATAGTAGACAAAAGAAAGCAGAACAGATCAGCAACCTAGAGGATGGAATAATTGAGAAAGCAATCAAGCTCAGCAGGTAAGAGAAAAATCATTATTCAAAATGAGAATAGACCTAGAGAGTTCAGCAACAACATCAAGTGTAATAACTGTTGGATTATAGAGATCTCACAGAAGAAGAGAGAAAACAGGGGCAGAAAATTCATTTGAAGAAATAAGAGCTGAAAACTTCCCTAATCTGGGAAAGGAAAGAGAAATCCAGATCCAGGAGGCACAGAGATTCTCCAACAAAATCAACCCAAGGAGGTCCACACCAAGACATACAGTAATTAAAATAGCAAAAGTAGTGAAAAAAAGAGAATTTTAAAAGCAACAGAAGAATGCAGTAACATATATGGGAAATCCCATAAAGCTAACCAGTTGATTTTTCAGCAGAAACTTTACAGGCCAGAAGGGAGTGCCATGATATATTCAAAGATCTGATGATGTGCCAATTCTGTAGACTCTATTTTATTATCTTTGATTAATCAATGTAAAATCTATTTAAGTGACCTTTTAAAATATTTTTGGGGGATGCCTGGGTGGCTTGGCAGTTGGGGGGTCTGCTTTCAGCTTGGGGCATGGTCCGGGGGTTCTAGGGTTGAGTCCTGCATCGGACTCCCTGCATGGAGCCTGCTTCTTCTTCTGCCTGTGTCTCTGGCGCTCTCTCTCTCTCTCTGTCTCTCATGAATAAATAAATAATCTTTTAAAAAATGAAATATTTGTTTTTGTCTGAAACTTCAAATATTCAAAGTGCTAAAAGGTAAAAGTCTGCAGTCAAGAATACTCTATCCAGCAAGGCTAAGATTCAGAATAGAAGAGATAATTTTCCAGACTAAAATAAGTTAAAGGCATTCGTGACCACCAGGAGTAAAATCAGTCACTTTCCCATTGCACATGGTACCATTGGCCTGTCAGTCCGAAATCCACAGCCCAGCCCCTCTCCTACCTGGATCAGTGTGTATTCCCTGCCCTCTGCTCATCACCAAGTCAACAGACCTTCATATCAGATTAATAGTGACTCAAACTGAGACTCTCCCCTTCAAATACGAGCCCCTGTATTCAAATTTGTGCACAAAAGTGTGCATAATTATCACAGCAGAATGAAGCAAATCCTCTCAAATTAAAAAAAAAAATTAAAAACACTCTTTGATGCTTCCTTTAATTCTTGAGGATTACATGAAATGTGAGCCATACAGGAAAGTTCCCTACCATGGGGGGTTTGGGCAAATGCTCCTACTCTGCTCTGCTGTCTCCTGGCCCCACTCTGGTCATTTGTCAACCTGTCCATCTGTCTATCCCCGCTGGCAGAGACCCTACTTGTAGCTTATAGGAGGAGGTCATGAAGCTGTTCTTGATGCAAAGTACAATGAAGGCATTGTGGCAGCTTGCAGCTTTCTGTCCCAGCAACCTGCCTGCCAGCAAGAGAAGAGTCCTGGCCAGTGGCTGTTGCAGCCTCCATCTGCCACATCTTATAGTAGCTATTGATCAGCTGATGTCTGCTGGAGTCTGAGCCATGCCATATGCTCTTCTGGGCCCAGGTGAGGTGGTGCAGAACATCTCTGCCATAGAAAAAGAAGATGTGGCCTGGGTTTTAGGTGGCCCTCAGAGCCCAAGAACAAGTCCTCTCAGCTAAGAAAGAGCACCTCATCCATGAATGCATGAACATGGTTCATATTAATGATGGGCATGTCTGTATGCTTTGCTTTGGTATGAGAGGTCCACCTGGTCCCTCAAGGCCTCTAAGGCCCAGGCCCTTCCAGGATTCCTGTATATGATAGCAATGCATTTATGGAGTCTGGCTGCCCTGGACCTCTGGGATTGCCAGAGTACCAAGGGCCTTCTATACCAAAGGGTGACAAAGGAGAAGTGTACCTGTCAGGACCACAAGGGAAGTTCCCATTTGAACTCCTCCAGTTGGGGGCTGGAATAAAGGAAGAGAAAGGTGACTGAAGGGACACCCAGCAGAAGGGTAAATGAGGGAAACCTGGGGTTGGTTCATGCTTTGGTTCAAGTGTGCCCATTCCTTCTTGCTCCACAACTTCCTCCACAAGTTCTGTTACCATAAATATTATTTTATCTTAAGTTGATAACCAAAATTAAATATTTTAATTTTTTTCTTGTTGCCTAATATGATAGCCAATGACCTCTTTGAAATGGAATTTTGTTTTCATTTAATGTGTTTATCTTATATTTCCTGTTTGTTTTAGTGACATTCAAATATTTTGTCATTTTAAAAACTATTCTTTAATTGGATAGGTTTAGTTTATTACATTTTATCCAGTTCAAATATTCTTGAAATACTATCATCTTTTTCTTTCTTTTCCCAATGACTCACAAAAAAGGATCAACAAATGTAGTGGTGGAAGCCATAAAAGTTATGATACTACCAGATAAAACTCCCAAAACAAAAAGACCCTTTGTCTAAATCTAAAAGTATTAATGTTTTAAATCCTAAAATTTCTACTATAGGTATGGATGGTGTCAACCTTTAGCTGACTATAAAAGTCTTCAGTTTTACTTCAAATCGATCTTTAGCTCCATGTAGAACAAACTGAAATTCTGAATCTATTGCTTGACATTTTCACCTAAAAATGGAGCTGGCAAGACCATCTAAATTTGATTTTAAGATAAGTGAACATAGAAAACATGTTGAGAGATTCAAGCTGTTGCGTTCACATTAGTTGGGAAGCATTTTAGAGTCTGCCTTGAATTGATTGCCATATACTCACTCTAACTTTGATCAAATGTGAGAGATTACTATTCAAGGCAAGACATATCAACTGGAGATGACCTAGGATCAGGAGACAAGAATGATTCACAAGTAAATAACAGATATCCAAGTATCAAGCCATAGAAGGTAATGCAGATAGATGGACAGGTAGTGTCAGGAAGAGCCAATGGGTGATAATGGATAGGATTCCTGAAAATATGGGAAATATAACATTAGAAATATACGAATTAGAAATTATGCCCTACTATTAGTACTAGAAAACTAAAAAGAAATATTAGTTTATATGAGTTTTCTTTCCCTTTTGTGTAATTAAAAATTTGTAGACTTTTATGCCAGGGGTTAAATGCCAGCTTTAAATGTCATCAGAATATTAGTCTCCCTTATTGTTTTCATTGGCCATCACTACAGCATGTGATTCTCATCCTCATGGTTGCATAATGGCTGCAATCCTATCTATAAGAAATCGGGACATATAACTTTTAAATGACCCCATCAAAAGGCGCAGGGTTTCAGACTGGATAAAAAAGCAGGACCCATCTATTTGCTGTCTACAAGAGACTCATTATAGACATAAACACCTACAGCCTGAAAATAAAAGGTTGGAGAACCATTTACCATTCAAATGGTCCTCAAAAGAAAGCAGGGGTAGACATCCATATATCAGATAAATGAAAGTTTGTCCCAAAGACTGTAGTAAGAGATGAAGAGGGACACTATATCATACTTCAAGGATCTATCCAACAAGAGGACCTAACAATCATCAATATTTATGCCCCGAATGTGGGAGCTGCCAAGTATATCAATCAATTAATAACCAAAGTTAAGATATACTTCGATAATAATACACTTAATACTTGGTGACTTCAATCGAGCGCTTTCTACACTCGATAGGTCTTCTAAACACAACATCTCCAAAGAAATGAGAACTTTAAATGATGGATTTCACAGATATCTACAAACCATTAGATCCAAACTCAACTGAATACACATTCTTCTCAAGTGCACATGGAACTTTCTCCAGAAGAGACCACATACTGGGTCACAAATCGGGTCTGAACCGATACTAAAAGATTGGGATCGTCCCCTGCATATTCTCAGACCATAATGCCTTGAAATTAGAACTAAATCACAAGAAGAAGTTTGGAAGGATTTCAAACACGTGGAGGTTAAGGACCATCCTGCTAAAAGATGAAAGGGTCAACCAGGAAATTAAGGAAGAATTTAAAAGATTCATGGAAACTAATGAGAATGAGGATACAACTGTGCAAAATCTTTGGCATACACCAAAAGCAGTCCTGAGGGGGAAATACATCGCAATACAAGCATCCATCCAAAAACTGGAAAGAACTCAAATACAAAAGCCAACCTTGCACCTCAAGGAGCTAGAGAAAAAACAGCAAATAGATCCTACACCCAGCAGAAGAAGAGAGTTAATAAAGATTCGAACAGAAGTCAATGAAATCGAGACCAGAAGAACTGTGGAACAGATCAACAACACCAGGAGTTGGTTCTTTCAAAGAATTAACAAGATAGATAAACCATTATCCAGCCTTATTAAAAAGAACTGACAAAAGATTCAAAATAATAAAAACATGAATGAGAAAGGAGAGATCACCACCAATACCAAGGATATACAGACGATCTTAAAAATTTATTATAAGCAGGCTTACGCCAATAAATTAGACTATCTACAAGAAATGGACGCATTTCTGGGAAATCACAAACTACCAAAACTGGAACAGGAAGAAATAGAAAACCTGAACAGGCTGATAACCAGGGAGGAAATTGAAACAGTCATCAAAAACCTCCCAAAACACAAAAGTCCAGGGACAGATTGCTTCCCAGGGGAATTCTATCAAGCGTTAAAGGAAGAAACCATACCTATTCTACTAAAGCTTGTAGGATAGATAGAAAGAGATGCAATACTTCCAAACTCGTTCTATGAGGCCAGCATCACCTTAATTCCAAAACCAAAGACCCCACCAAAAAAGGAAAATTATAGACCAATATCCCTGATGAACGCGGATGTAAAAATTCTCAACAAGATACTATCCAATAGGATCCAACACTACATTAAGAAGATTATTCACCATGACCAAGTGGGACTTATCCCTGGGATGCAAGGCTGGTTCAACACGCGTAAAGCAATCACTGTGATTGATCATATGAGCAAGAGAAAAATCAAGTACCACCTTATCTTCTCAAAAGATGCAGAGAAAGCATTTGATAGAATACAGCATCCATTCCTGATCAAAACTATTGAGAGTGTAGGGATACAGGGAAACATTCCTCAGCATCTTAAAAGCCATCTACAAAAAGCCCACAGCAAATATCTTTCTCCATGGGGAAACACTGGGAGCCTTTTCCCTAGGATCAGGAACACGACAGGGATGGCCACTCTCACCGCTGCTCTTCAACATAGTACTAGAAGTCCTAGCCTCAACAATCAGGCAACAAAAAGAAATAAAAGGCATTCAAATTGGCAAAGAAGAAGTCAAACTATCCCTCTCTGCAGATGACATGATACTCTATATAGAAAACCCAAAACACTCCACCCCAAGATTCCTAGAACTCATACAGCAATTCAGCGGTGTGCAGGATACAAAATCAATGCCCAGAAATCAGTGGCATTTCTATACAATAATAATGACACTGAAGAAAGAGGAATTAAAGTGTCAATCCCATTCACAATTGCACCCAAAAGCATAAGATAAGAATAAACCAAACCAAAGAGGTAAAGGATCTATACCCTAAAAACTACAGAACACTTCTGAAAGAAATTGAGGAAGACACAAAGAGATGGAAAAATATTCCATGCTCATAGATTGGGAGAATTAATATTGTGAAAATGTCATTGTTACCCAGGGCAATTTACACATTTAATGCAATCCCTATCAAAATACCATGGACTTTCTTCAGAGAGTTGGAACAAATTATTTTAAGATTTGTGTGGAATCAGAAAAGACCCCGAATAGCCAGGGGAATTTTAAAAAAGAAAACCATAGCTGGGGGCATCACAATGCCAGATATCAGGTTGTACTACAAAGCTCTGGGCATCAAGACAGTGTGGTACTGGCACAGAAACAGACACATAGATCAATGGAACAGAATAGAGATTCCAGAAGTGAACCCTCAACTTTATGGTAAACTAATATTTGACAAAGGAAGAAACACTATCGACTGGAAAAAAGACAGTCTCTTCAATAAATGTTGTTGGGAAAATTGGACATCCGCATGGAGAAGAATGAAACTAGACCACTCTCCTGCACCATACACATAGATAAACTCAAAATGGATGAAAGATTAAATGTGAGACAAGATTCCATCAAAATCCTAGAGGAGAACACAGGCAACACCCGTTTTTGAGCTTGGCCACAGTAACTTCTTGCAAGATACATCCACGAAGGCAAAAGAAACAAAAGCAAAAATGAACTATTGGGACTTCATCAAGATAAGAAGCTTTTGCACAGCAAAGGATACAGTCCACAAAACTCAACGACAACCTACAGAATGGGAGAAGATATTTGCAAATGACCTATCAGATAAAGGGCTAGTTTCCAAGATCTATAAAGAACTTCTTAAACTCAACACCAAAGAAACAAACAATCCAATCCTGAAATGGGCAAAACACATGAAGAGAAATCTCACAGCGGAAGACATGGACATGGCCAACAAGCATATGAGAAAATGCTCTGCATCACTTGCCATCAGGGAAATACAAATCAAAACCACAATGAGATACCACCTCACACCAATGAGAGTGGGGAATATTAACAAGGCAGGAAACCACAAATGTTGGAGAGGATGTGGAGAAAGGGGAGCCCTCTTGCACTTTTGGTTGGGAATGTGAACTGGTGCAGCCACACTGGCAAAGTGTCTGGAGGTTCCTCAAAGTGTTAAAAATATATCTGCCCTTTGACCCAGCAATTGCACTCCTTGGGATTTACCCCAAGGTACAGATCCTGTGAAACGCCAGGGAACCTGCACTCCGATGTTTACAGCAGCAATGTGCACAATAGCCAAAGTGTGGAAGGAACCTCGGTGTCCATCGAAAGATGAATGGATAAAAAAGATGTGGTCTATGTATACAATAGAATATTACTCAGCCATTCAAAATGACAAATACCCACCATTTGCTTCAACGTGGATGGAATTGGAGGGTATTATGCTGAGTGCAGTAAGTCAATCGGAGAAGGACAGTGCATGTTCTCATTCATTTGGGGAATATAAATAATAGTGAAAGGGAATATAAAGGAAGGGAAAAGTAATGTGTGGGAAATATCAGGAAGGGAGACAGAACATAAAGACTCCTAACTCTGGGAAACGAACTAGGGGTGGTGGAAGGGGAGGAGGGCGGGGGGTGGGGGAGAAATGGGTGACAGGCACTGAGGGGGACACTTGACGGGATGAGCACTGGGTGTTTTTCTGTATGTTGGTAAATTGAACACCAAAAAAAATTAATTTATATAAAAAAAAAGAGAAGGACAAACATTATATGGTCTCATTCATTTGGGGAATATAAAAAAATAGTGAAAGGAAATAAAGGGAAAGGAGAAAAAGTGAGTGGGAAATGTCAGAAAGGGAGACAGAACATGAAAGACTGCTAACTCTGGGAAACGAACTAGGGGTGGTGGAAGGGGAGGTGGGCAAGCGGTAGGGGTGACTGTGTACCAGGCACTGAGATGGGCACTTGACGGGATGAGCACTGGGTGTTATTCTGTATGTTGACAAATTGGACACCAATAAATTTATTTAAAAATATATCTATATTCTCTCAGAGAATAAAATAATGAGGAACCTAGGCTTCTAAAAATTCCCAGCTTATTATGATATTTATATTTATTCCAAAACTCAGGCTTTGTAATTGAAATAGCATGACAGTCAAATTTTCATTTTTCTTTAGTTTTTTAAAATATTTTTTATTTATTCATGAGAGAAGCAAGACGTAGGCAGAGGAGGAAGCTGGGTCTCTGCAGGGAGCCCAATGCAGGACTCAATCTCAGGACCCTGGGATCACAACCTGAGACCAAGGCAGATGCTCAACCACTGTGCCACCCAGAGGCCCCTCAAATTTTCTTTTAAAATATATATAATTTAATCCTACAAACAACTTACTTGTTCAATTATAATTATGACATAACTTCATTGTTATTTCACTTATTGAGATGTTATAATTAGATATTTTCCAGGAAATTGGCTTCATCCCTACATAATAGGTCACATATGTTAGTCGTAACACTGATGAGAAGCGAGATGAATGGTGTCCTAAGTCTTCAAATCTTCAGATTCCATAATACTGCCATATCCTGTGCAAGATTACTGAGGAGTATATATGGCACATAGAAGGCACTGAATAAATGCATACTTCATTCCATCAAGAGCTATGGCCTCAAATCTTTATGTAGTCTCAGGTCAAATTGGGCTGGACCATATATGAAAAAAATATGACTTTTTATCTACCCAATCCTCATCGAAGCCTAGTGCCCAGAATGAAATTAAGAAGAGTGACTTCTTAGCCCTTTTACCAGGGACAACTTTCTGGTCTTGACCCCTCCTTTTCCTCCACCCTCTTACACTGATATTGAGAGGATGTATAAAGAGAAAGCCTTCCTTGAAAAATCTAGTGTAGAACTGCTTAATCTGCCTTTTGTGCCCCAGATACTAACATCATGTTCATTTGGATTTACATGAAAAGGAGTATGAGAGGCTCTCCAAAATGGAGAAGGTTCGTCTTACCACACCTTCTACATGTAAGCATCCCTGAAGCTTGAACTTTTACTTCCTTGTTTCTCACACTAAAACCCCAAATCATGTTTTCTTTACCCTTATTAGAGTTGTTCCTTCTAATAGATGGAGTTGTTGGCAGGGAATATTTTGCCTTTTCCAGCAGTTAGAATATGCCACTAAAAATAATTAGGACCGGCAGTCCGGGTGGCTCAGCAGTTTAGTGCTGAATTTGGCCCAGGTTGTGATCCTGGAGTCCCATGTCAGGCTCCCTGCATGGAGCCTGCTTCTCTCTCTGCCTGTGTCTCTGCCTCTCTCTCTGTGTGTCTCTCCTAAATAAAAAAAAAAAATCTTAAAAAAAATAATTAGGACCAAAAGTAAAGAATAAGTAGACATCTCTTATTGGAGTTACCCTTCTTAATTCAGGGACAGAAATCCTATCTAACACTTTATTAACCTAGTGCATATAAGTAATTATTCAGCCAATCTAGTATTCAAGATAAACACATTATATAAACAACTTATAAATAAGAAAGACTCAGATAAATATTGTGAGATATACAGAGGATATGAAATACATGTTAGAAAGAAGAGCTACTATTCTGAGGGAGAAGGAATTGGAAGAAATAGTATTTAAAGAGAGATTTGAAGTATGCATCATCTCTTGGAATGCCTGGGTGGCTCATTCAGTTAAAAGTCCAATTCTTGATTTTGGCTCAGGTCATGATCTCAAGGTTGTGAGATTGAACCTCACATTGGGCTCTGCCAAAAGCATGGAGCCTGCTTAAGATTCTCTCTCCCTCTCCCTCTGCCCCTCTTTGCTACTCATGTGCTCTCTAAATAAATTGATTAATGAAAGAAATGAAATAGGTATAATCTTCCAATAGCTCACAAATATAGTCTAATTCAGTAGCTATCAATATGTAGTTTGAGGATCAGCAATATTAGCAGCACCTGGGAACTTGTTAGAAATGCAAATTATCAGGTCCCACACCATGTTTAATGAATTATAGACTCTAGCAATAGGGTTTAGCAATCTGATTTATCAGTCCATATATAATTCTTATGCATGCTAGAGTTTGAAGACCACTAGTCTAATTAATCATTAAGCCTATATTTAGGGGGAGGGGCAAGATGGCGGAAGAGTAGGGTTTCCAAGTCACCTATCCTCAACAAATTACCTAGAAAACTTTCAAATCATCCTGAAAATCTACGAATTCGGCCTGATATTTAAAGAGAGACCAGCTGGAACGCTACAGTGAGAAGAGTTCGCCCTTCTATCAAGGTAGGAAGACGGGAAAAAAGAAATAAAGAAACAAAAGGCCTCCAAGGGGGAGGGGCCCCGCGAGGAGCCGGGCTAAGGCCGGGGCAAGTGTCCCCAGGACAGGAGAGCCCCGTCCCGGAGGAGCAGGACCTGCACCAACCTTCCCCGCGGAAAGGCCTCCCGGGGAATTGGAGCAGGATCCCCAGAAAGGCGGGGATGCCCTCGGGCTCCCTGGGACACTAACAGAGGAACTGCGCCCCGGGGAGATGCGCCGAGCTCCCTAAGGGCTGCAGCGCGCATGGCGGGACCCGGAGGAGCTCGGAGGGGCTCGGGCGGCGGCTCCGCAGAGGGGGCTGCGGGGCGGGAGCGTGAATCCAACAGCGCAGGCCCCGGAGCACAGGGCGCCGGGACACAGCCCAGGATCCGGCCTCCCCCCGGGACAGGCAGAGGCCAGGAGGGCCCAGGACAGCGAGGACGCTCCTGCCCCGAGATGAGCAGATCAGCGCCCCGCTCCGGAGCACCCAGGCCCTGCAGACGGAGAGCCCCGGAGCTACTGCGGGAGCTGACTCCAGGGTCCCAGAGCTGCCGCCCCGCCACTGTGGCTTCCTCCTGGGGCCTCACGGGGTAAACAACACCCACTGAGCCCTGCACCAGGCAGGGGCAGAGCAGCTCCCCCAAGAGCTAACACCTGAGAATCAGCACAGCAGGCCCCTCCCCCAGAAGACCAAGGAGACAGACCAGTTCCAGGGGAAGTCAAGGGACTTAAAGTATACAGAATCAGAAGATACTCCCCTGTGTTTTTTTGGTTTGTTTGTTTGTTTTTCTTTTTGTTTTGTTTAGTGCTTTTTTTTCTTTCTTTCTTCTTGATTTCTGATTGCTTCCCCCACCCCACCCCACCTTTTTTTTTCTTTTTTCCTCTTTCTTTCTTTTTCTTTCTCTTTTTCTGCTCTTTCCCCCCCTTTTTTTTCGTCTTTCTCTTTTCTCTTTTTCTCTTTTCTTTCCTTCTCTCTCTTTTTCTCCTTTTCCCAATACAACTTGTTTTTGGCCACTCTGCACTGAGCAAAATGACTAGAAGGAAAACCTCACCTCAAAAAAAAGAATCAGAAACAGCCCTCTCTCCCACAGAGTTACAAAATATGGATTACACTTCAATGTCAGAAAGCCAATTCAGAAGCACTATTATACAGCTACTGGTGGCTCTAGAAAAAACCATAAAGGACTCAAGAGACTTCATGACTGCAGAATTTAGATCCAATCAGGCAGAAATTAAAAATCAATTAAATGAGATGCAATCCAAGCTAGAAGTCCTAAGGACGAGGCTTAACGAGGTGGAAGAACGAGTGAGTGACATAGAAGACAAGTTGATGGCAGAGAGGGAAAGTGAGGAAAAAAGAGACAGGCAATTAACATACCATGAGGATAGATTAAGGGAAATAAATGACAGCCTGAGGAAGAAAAACCTACGTTTAATTGGGGTTCCCGAGGGCGCCGAAAGGGACAGAGGGCCAGAATATGTATTTGAACAAATCCTAGCTGAAAACTTTCCTAATCTGGGAAGGGAAACAGGATTTCAGATCCAGGAAATAGATCCCCCCCTAAAATCAACAAAAACCGTTCAACACCTCGACATTTAATAGTGAAGCTTGCAAATTCCAAAGATAAGGAGAAGATCCTTAAAGCAGCAAGAGAAAAAAAGTCCCTGAGTTTTATGGGGAGGAATATTAGGGTAACAGCAGACCTCTCCACACAGAGACCTGGCAGGCCAGAAAGGGCTGGCAGGATATATTCAGGATCCTAAATTAAAAGAACATGCAACCAAGAATACTTTATCCAGCAAGGCTTTCATACAAAATGGAGGGAGAGATAAAGAGCTTCCAAGACAGGCAGGAACTGAAAGAATATGTAACCTCCAAACCAGCTCTGCAAGAAATTTTAAGGGGGACTCTCAAAATTCCCTTTTAAGAAGAAGTTCAGTGGAGCAATCCATAAAACAAGGACTGAATAGATATGATGACACTAAACTCTTATCTCTCAATAGTAACTCTGAACGTGAACGGGCTTAATGACCCCATCAAAAAGCGCAGGGTTTCAGACTGGATAAAAAAGCAGGACTATTTGCTGTCTAAAAGAGACTCATTTTAGACAGAAGGACACCTACAACCTGAAAATAAAAGGTTGGAGAACCATTTACCATTCAAATGGTCCTCAAAAGAAAGCAGGGGTAGCCATCCTTATATCAGATAAAGTAAAATTTACCCCGAAGACTATAGTGAGAGATGAAGAGGGACACTATCTCATACTCAAAGGATCTATCCAACAAGAGGACTTAACAATCCTCAATATATATGCCCCGAATGTGGGAGCTGCCAAATATTTAAACCAATTAATAACCAAACTGAAGAAATACTTTGATAATAATACACTTATACTTGGTGACTTCAATCTAGCTCTCTCTATACTGGATAGGTCTTCTAAGCACAACATATCCAAAGAAACGAGAGCTTTAAATGATACACTGGACCAGATGGATTTCACAGATATCTACAGAACTTTACATCCAAACTCAGCTGAATACACATTCTTCTCAAGTGCACATGGAACTTTCTCCAGAATAGACCACATACTGGGTCACAAATCGGGTCTGAACCGATACCAAAAGATCGGGATAGTCCCCTGCATATTCTCAGACCATAATGCCTTGAAATTAGAACTTAATCACAACAAGAAGTTTGGAAGGACCACAAACACGTGGAGGTTAAAGACCATCCTGCTGAAAGATGAAAAGGTCAACCAGGAAATTAAGGAAGAATTAAAAAGATTCATGGAAACTAATGAGAATGAAGATACAACCGTTCAAAATCTTTGGGATGCAGCAAAAGCAGTCCTGAGGGGGAAATACATCGCAATACAAGCATCCATTCAAAAACTAGAAAGATCTCAAATTCAAAATCTCACCTTACACATAAAGGAACTAGAGAAAAAGTAACAACTAGACCCCACCCCCAGCAGAAGACGACAGTTATTTAAAATCGAGCAGAACTAAATCATATCGAGACCAAAAGAACTGTGGAGGAGATCAACAGAACCAGGAGTTGGTTCTCTGAAAGAATTAATAAGATAGATAAACCATTAGCCAACCTTATTAAAAAGAAGAGAGAGAAGAATCAAATTAATAAAATCATGAATGAGAAAGGAGAGATCACTACCAACACCAAGGAAATACAAACGATTTTAAAAACATATTATGAACAGCCATACGCCAATAAATTAGGAAATCTAGAAGAAATGGACTCATTCCTGGAAAGCCACAAACTACCAAAACTGGAGCAGGAAGAAATAGAAAACCTGAACAGGCCAATAACCAGGGAGGAAATTGAAGCAGTCATCAAAAACCTCCCAAGACACAAGAGTCCAGGGCCAGATGGCTTCCCAGGGGAATTCTATCAAACGTTTAAAGAAGAAATCATACCTATTCTACTAAAGCTGTTTGGAAAGATAGAAAGAGATGGAGTACTGCCAAATTCATTCTATGAGGCCAGCATCACCTTAATTCCGAAACCAGACAAAGACCCCACCAAAAAGGAGAATTACAGACCAATATCCCTGATGAACATGGATGCAAAAATTCTCAACAAGATACTAGCCAATAGGATCCAACAACACATTAAGAAAATTATTCACCATGACCAAGTAGGATTTATCCCCGGGACACAAGGCTGGTTCAACACTCGTAAAACCATCAATGTGATTCATCATATCAGCAAGAGAAAAACCAAGAACCATAGGATCCTCTCAATAGATGCAGAGAAAGCATTTGACAAAATAGAGCATCCATTCCTGATCAAAACCCTTCAGAGTGTTGGGATAGAGGGAACTTTCCTCGACATCTTAAAAGCCATTTACGAAAAGCCCACAGCAAATATCATTCTCAATGGGGAAGCACTGGGAGCCTTTCCCCTAAGATCAGGAACAAGACAGGGATGTCCACTCTCACCACTGCTTTTCAACATAGTTCTGGAAGTCCTCGCCTCAGCAATCAGACAACAAAAAGACATTAAAGGCATTCAAATTAGCAAAGAAGAAGTCAAACTCTCCCCCTTCGCCGATGACATGATACTCTACATAGAAAACCCAAAAGCCTCCACCCCAAGATTGCTAGAACTCATACAGCAATTTGGTAGCGTGGCAGGATACAAAATCAATGCCCAGAAATCAATGGCATTTCTATACACTAACAATGAGACTGAAGAAAGAGAAATTAAGGAGTCCATCCCATTGACAATTGCACCCAAAAGCATAAGATACCTAGGAATAAACCTAACCAAAGAGGTAAAAGATCTATACCCTAAAAACTATAGAACACTTCTGAAAGAAATTGAGGAAGACACAAAGAGATGGAAAAATATTCCATGCTCATGGATTGGAAGAATTAATATTGTAAAAATGTCAATGTTACCCAGGGCAATTTACACGTTTAATGCAATCCCTATCAAAATACCATGGACTTTCTTCAGAGAGTTAGAACAAATTATTTTAAGATTTGTGTGGAATCAGAAAAGACCCCGAATAGCCAGGGGAATTTTAAAAAAGAAAACCATAGCTGGGGGCATCACAATGCCAGATTTCAGGTTGTACTACAAAGCTGTGGTCATCAAGACAGTGTGGTACTGGCACAAAAACAGACACATAGATCAATGGAACAGAATAGAGAACCCAAAAGTGGACCCTGAACTTATGGTCAACTAATATTCGATAAAGGAGGAAAGACTATCCATTGGAAGAAAGTCTCTTCAATAAATGGTGCTGGGAAAATTGGACATCCACATGCAGAAGAATGAAACTGGACCACTCTCTTTCACCATACACAAAGATAAACTCAAAATGGATGAGAGATCTAAATGTGAGACAAGAGTCCATCAAAATCATAGAAGAGAACACAGGCAACACCATTTTTGAACTTGGCCACAGTAATTTCTTGCAAGATACATCCACAAAGGCAAAAGAAACAAAAGCAAAAATGAACTATTGGGACTTCATCAAGATAAGAAGCTTTTGCACAGCAAAGGATACAGTCAACAAAACTAAAAGACAACCTACAGAATGGGAGAAGATATTTGCAAATGACATATCAGATAAAGGGCTAGTTTCCAAAATCTATAAAGAACTTATTAAACTCAACAGCAAAGAAACAAACAATCCAATCATGAAATGGGCCAAAGACATGAAGAGAAATCTCACAGAGGAAGACATGGACATGGCCAACATGCACATGAGAAAATGCTCTGCATCACTTGCCATCAGGGAAATACAAATCAAACCACAATGAGATACCACCTCACACCAGTGAGAATGGGGAAAATTAACAAGGCAGGAAACCACAAATGTTGGAGAGGATGCGGAGAAAAGGGAACCCTCTTACACTGTTGGTGGGAATGTGAACTGGTGCAGCCACTCTGGAAAACTGTGTGGAAGTTCCTCAAAGAGTTAAAAATAGACCTGCCCTACGACCCAGCAATTGCACTGTTGGGGATTTACCCCAAAGATTCAGATGCAATGAAACGTCGGGACACCTGCACCCCGACGTTTCTATCAGCAATGTCCACAATAGCCAAACTGTGGAAGGAGCCTCGGTGTCCATTGAAAGATGAATGGATAAAGAAGGTGTGGTTTATGTATACAATGGAATATTACTCAGCAATTAGAAACGACAAATACCCTCCATTTGCTTCAACGTGGATGGAACTGGAGGGTATTATGCTGAGTGAAATAAGTCAATCAGAGAAGGACAAACAGTGTATGTTCTCATTCATTTGGGGAATATAAATAATAGTGAAAGGGAATATAAAGGAAGGGAAAAGAAATGTTGGGAAATATCAGGAAGGGAGACAGAACATAAAGACTCCGAACTCGGGGAAAGGAACTAGGGGTGGTGGAAGGGGAGGAGGGCGGGTGTTGGAGGGGAATGGGTGACAGGCACTGAGGTGGACACTTGACGGGATGAGCACTGGGTGTTTTTCTGTATGTTGGTAAATTGAACACCAATAAAAATTAATTTTAAAAAAGCCTATATTTATTGATTGACTTATTTGCAAGGTGCTAAACAGACACTTGGGAAATAGAAATAATTATAAGATACAGTTATTATTATTTAAAACATTCCAATGAAAGCCCAAAGGTCCATTCACTAATCAATGGATCAAGAAGATATGGTATATATGTACGGTGGAATATTACTCAGCCATAAAAAAGAATGAAATCTTGCCATTTGCAATGACATGGATAGAGCTAGTGTGTATTATATTATGGGAAAATAAGTCAGAGAAAGTCAAATACTGCATGATTTCATTCATATGTGGAATTTAAGAAACAATACAAATGAATATAGCAAGGAAAAATGAGAGGAAAACCAATAATGGACTTAACTATAAAGAACAAAGTGATGGTTATCAGTGGGATGGTGGGTGGAGAGATGGGTTAAATAGGAGATGGAACTTAAGTAGTGCACTTGTGATGAACACCAGATGTTGTGTGTAAGTGTTGAATCACTGAATTGACACCTAAAACTCATATTACACTGTATATTAACTAACTGGAACTTAAATAAAAACTTGAGAAAAAAAAACCCACTCCAGTGGAATTAAAATAGTCATCTTAACAGGCACACTATAAAAGAAACCTAACACAAAGTCATTGATAGGGCCCAAGGGACTTCCAGTGAAAGGTAGAAATTAAAGAGACCTTCTACCTGAGTGGAGCATTCCAATGTTTACAAAGAGGGAATGTACAATACAGATCTTTTCTCCTTTGTCAACATGGACATTATCATTCCCTTGATTCAGATGGCAATTTTGAAAATTCAGAAAAGATACTACATCAGGGAGCAAAAAAAACAAGAAAAAAAATAGAGCTGAAAAATCAAATACAATCCAGTTCATAAGCCAGGATTCAGGAAACAAAACAAATTAACACAAAAGGCCACTTTATTTATCATGCTTCCAGTTTGTTGAAGTTCTTAGATGTGTAAATTTATAGTTTTCATCAATCTTAGAAAACCTTTGATCATTATTTCTTCAAACTATTTTTCTCCTCTCTCACTCTCTTGGGATTCCAATTTACAGGTATGCCAAACTGCTTATTTTTCCACTGCTTGGAATGGTTCCCTTTCACTTTGTTTAGTCTTTTTCTCTCTGTGCTTCAGTTTGCATAGTTTCTAATGCTATGTTTTCAAGTTTACTGATCTTTTCTTCTGCAATATCTACTGCTGCTTATCCCATACAATAAAATTTTCATTTCGTATCTCTTTCATTTCTCTTCTCATTATGTTCATGTTTTCCTTTGCTTCCTTAAGTGTTTAGAACGTACTTATTACAGCTGTTTTAATATCTTTGTTTGCAGATTCCATCATCCCTCATTTGAGGGTGTTTTCCTCTGTTTATGGGTCACATTATTCTGCTTCTTCACATGTATAGGAATTATTTTACTCTGTTTATGGGTCACATTATTCTGCTTCTTCACATGTATAGCAATTATTTTACTGAATACCAGACATTGTGAATTGTATGCTGTTGAGTACCATATTTTATTGTGTTCCTCTAAAGAGCATAGGACTTTATTCTGGCAGGAAGTTAACTAATATGAAGATCATTTGAATGCCTTTGGGGCTTACATTTAAACTTCTTTCAGCCCCACTACTAAGGCATGACCTTCTGAGATCACTCCTAAGTACCCCGAATATTCAATAATGCCTTCCCATTCTGACCATTTAGAACCAAAATGATTCTTAGTCTCCTGGGAACCCATGAAACTTCTTTGATATACAGACTCTTAATAATTGTTATTTCCCTAACAGTTCTTTGCCTAACTTGATAGAGTTTTACACTATGTATGCACAGACTGGTTTCATCCAAAGACTTAAGGAGATCTCTCCTCTCTAATACTCTGCCTCACAAATTCTAGTTACACTGGCCTCCATGAATTCTGATCTCCTCCATTCAGTGAGATCTTCTCTCCTTGTGCTGCTCTCTAGAAAGTGTCTCTACCAGAAAATCAAGGTTTTGTAGCAATCACCTCTTTTATTTCCCTCCTCTCTGGGATCAAAATACTGTACAGTCTATTGTCCAGTGTCTGGAAACAGTTGTTTCAATATATTTTGTGCATCTTTCTAGGTGTTTATGGTAGGAAGGTTAGTCTCACAGGAGATACTCTTTATGGATGAAAGCAGAAGTCCCCAAAATGCCCACCATAAAAACATGTAAGAAAAATATAGTCACAAACAAAAAGGTCTTAAGGATGAGGAAGTTGAGAGAGTTGTGCTGATATATATTTGGTAAACATCTTTTGGGGTAAATAAAGTGTTTCCTACTGAACCCTGGTTTGTTTTAAATGTGTTCTGACCCCAATAGCTGAGCATTCCATATACACCGACACTAATAAATAATTGCCATAGATATTAAATGCTTCTAAAAGAATATCTAATTCATCAACAAGTCAGATAAAATGCAGCATTTGCATTACCTAGTAGATTTTTCTGTTCTTTCTGAAAGAGGCCTTTTTTAAGATTTTATTTATTTATTTATTTATTTATTTATTTATTTATTTATTTATTCATGAGAGACACAGAGAGAGAGAGAGACGCAGAGACACAGGCAGAGGGAGAAGCAGGCTCCATGCAGGGAGCCTGATGTAGAACTCAATCCTGGGACTCCAGGATCATGCCCTGGGCCAAAGGCAGGTACTAAACTGCTGAGCCACCCAAGGATCCCCTGAAAGAGGCTTTTTAAAAAACATTTATTTATTTACTTGAGAGGGAAAGAGAGAGCTCCCAAGGGGGGGGCAGAGGGAGAAACAGACTCCTAATGAGTGGGGACCCAAACATGGGGCTTGATCCCAGGACCCTGAGATCATCATCTGAGCTGAAAGCAGATGCTGAAGTGACTGAGCCACCCAGGCACCGGCACCCCAAAAGAGGCTTTTTTACTATACAATAATATATGCTTATTATTAATAAAATCAAACAACAGAAATATATAAAAGGGTAAAAATAAAATCCACTCCATCTCTTTCATGTTAACACTTTGGTGTATCTATCTATAATCTATATCTACATCTTCATATCACAAAAGTAGATTTCTTTACCACTATCTAGTACCATTGAATAATCTGTAATGAAACTTTCTCTATTATACTACCATCACAACTTCTTTTTGGGTCCTGAGACATTGCCAAGAAGTATCCACAATGAACAGTTTGAAGGGGATCCGGAAAAGCACAGGGCCTACTTCTGCTGGATGAGCAGCAGTGAGAACCACAGTCAGGTAGGTCTTAAAGCAAAGTTTTGTCTCACAGCTAAGAGGTGACATGATCCTTTGGCATAGTTATTTGCTCTCTTAACTAGTGATGAGTATTTGCTGGTACTGACTCAACTTCCATTTGGCTCTCTGACAGTGGCTACCAAGAGTACTTAGTTTCCCTTAATGCTAATTCCCTGCTATCATCCATATTCTCCCAGATCCATTCTTTTCTCCTCTAACTTATGACCATCTCCAAGGACTTTTAACCCTACAAACACACTTCCTTCCCCCCAGTAGACTCTAATCAATTTTTCCCATGACTAGGGGTGGATTGGGTAGAGATGGTCCATTCTTCTATTTTCTTTGTAAGCTTTGTACTGTCACCAACTCTATGTTGGGCTTTCAAGAGGGCTTTTTCTTTTGTTTCTCCAAGGACTTGTTTGAAAGTAAAAACAAAATTAAATACAACAACAAAGGGTATATATATATATATATATATATATATATATATATATATATATATATTAGCTCTTTCTCTCTCTTTTTAAAAGATTTCATCTATTTATTCATGAGAGACACACAGAGACAGAAACATAGGCAGAGAGAGAAGCAGGCTCCTCACAGGGAGCCTGATGCAGGACTCGATCCCCAGACCCCAGGGTCACACCCTGAGCCAAAGACAGACGTTCAACTGCTGAGCCACCCAGGCATTCCTAGCTCTTCCTCTTTTAATTTTTTCTATAACTATGCCAATTTACCTCCAAGCCATGCAAGTGAATATGACTGATGAGGAAATATGATTGTCAGGAAAATCCCTTCTGTAAAATCAAATGTCTCAAGACAGCAAAAATCAACTATTCTAGAAGCTTTTCTTGAACTTTTTGACTGTGCTAAGTCACTTATGTATCTAATGTGTCATTAACATTACAAACCTCTACCAAAGTATTGAGCATTATATTTTAATTATGTTAATTCATCTTTCTTTTAATCAAACCATAGACTCCATGAGGTAGGTGATATATCATATTCATCTATATAACACAGTGCTGGGTCAGTGGTTGGCATATAGTAGGTATTTCATTATTAATTATCCTTGAATTGAAAGAATGAGTATTAAATTTTAACTAATGCCTCTATGGATACACTAATTTATTTTAATTTGTTGATGCTGTATTAAAATAGCTTGCTCCAAAAAAAATTCTGTACCCTTACAATAAGCCCTATATGGTTATGATGGACTGCCATTTGCATATAATGGCTAACCTTATTTACTAATATTTTACATAGTTATTTTTCATCTATATTTATAAGTAAATATGGTGTATCTTGTTCACATTTTGAGAATAGGTTTGTGCTGACTACAAAATGTAATGTGTAGGTATACAGTTAGGGGTCCTAATTTCAAATAGCAGAAAATGACACTGGTTAATGTAAATGAACATGAAGTTTATTGGAAGAATGCTGGATATTTCACAGAATTCATAGGAAGATTGAAGACCTAGAATCAGTATGAAGGCACGAAATGAACCACTGGAAGATAAGGATCAACACCACAGTTTACATCTTGCCATTGGAGCAGTCTGGTGAACACACTGCTGAGATTGCTACCATTGGATACTGGATATTAGAACCAATAGCCACTGTCAAAAGAAGTATTTCTTTTCCTGCTTCTGTTGTTTAGATTCCAAGTCCCTGGTAGGAAGTCATGTGTTTATACCTCAGGGTTTGGATGTAGAGAGAGTGTCTGGCCTTTTTAGTTTCTATACTGGAAGGCAAGTTAAGTCCTGCCTTCTCCTAATACTCTGCGGGGAATTCTTCAAACCTAAAAAAGGGGTTCAAATGCTGGACAGCCACAAAACATATGCAAGAAAGCCCCCCCAAAAAAGCAAAACAAAAACTATAATCCACTCCTGATGACTTTAAACATTTTTAATGAGCTTGAATTGACTACATTGTATGGGAATTTGCTCATACATCTGCCAAGGCTGAGAATTTCCCAGGAGAAATCCTTGAATCCTTATATTTTAGTTTTGTTTATGGTAATTGTTCTTTTTAAGTTTGTTTGTTTGTTTGTTTGTTTATGAAAGAGCATGGTGGGGAGGGGCAGAGGGAGAGGGAGTGTCTCAAGTAGACTCCACACTGAGAGTGGAGCCTGACAGAGGGCTTAATCTTATGACCCTGAGATCATGACCTGAGCTAAAACCAAGAGTCAATGCTCAAGTGACTTTGCCACCCAGGTGTCCCCCAAATAAAAGAATTTTAAAATCAGTTGCCAAATTTCAGGAAATAACAGTAACGTAGATTGAATCTTATCAGGGTCAGTGCTTTAATAATTCTTTCCTACCCACGGGTGAGGCTACAGATGCCTCACAAAAGGTTGCTACCTCTATAACACCCAAAGGTAATATTTTTAGGAACCCTTTCCTTATCCTGCCTCTTAGCACACTTCTTCCATCTTGGTAGCCTTCTGATTGCAGTTACACTGCTGAACTCCTAGTTTTTGCCTCTTTTCCTAGATCCTTTGAGTAGACTCTCTATGAATAATTTGGTTCTCCATACCAGCTTTGCACTTATAGCTCCATGCTCTGCAGGGAACAGGCCAGATATAACCTTTTCCCATGCCCAGCACAGCTTAAAGGAGGATCCTTGAATCTATGATCTTTAGCATAAATATTATCTGAGATAGCAAAAATTCTAAAGTTTATAAGTATGCAAGAGATTTGGAAAGGAAATAACTATTTCTCTCCTGTTATTCAATCCAGGCAGGACTAATACTATGCCACTAGATTAAAGTACAAAAATGGTCCCTCCACTTGAAACCTAGAACATAAGGGATTTCAGGTTCAGCCTTTAGTACTATTCTTGAACTTCGCCACCTTTTGGATACTATTTTATAATTTGTGGGTATGTCTGGCTCCTTTAAGTAGGCTGAAAACATCTATGTCTTATTCACCTTTGTGCTTCCTGTATGGCCTAGTAGAGTACTTTATACGTATAGGTAGAATCTAGTGAAAGTTACCTGTAATTGGATTGAAAATTACTTCTTTAGTTTTAAGCAAAAGTTAGGAAGAATTCTAGAATATTGAAATGGTGTAACTCTTATCATATAAAACTAGCTCATTTGCCCTTTTGCTCACAATTTGGGCAACGGGACACAGTCATTATAAGACAAGATGAAGAAACAAGTTGATATTAAAATGATTAAAATCTCATTTACACAAATCAAAACCACAGTGAGATACCTTCTCACACCAGTGAGAATGAGAAAAATTAACAAGGCAGGAAACAACACATGTTGGAGAGGATGTGGAGAAAGGGGAATCCTCTTGCACTGTTGGTGGGAATGTGAAATGGTGCAGCCACTCTGGAAAACTGTGTGGAGGTTCCGCAAAGAGTTAAAAATAGATCTGCCCTACAACCCAGCAATTGCACTGCTGGGATTTACCCCAAGGTACAGATCCCGTGAAACGCCGGGACACCTGCACCTTGATGTTTATAGCAGCAATGTCCACAATAGCCAAACTGTGGAAGGAGCCTCAGTGTCCATCGAAAGATGAATGGATAAAGAAGATGTGGTTTATGTATACAATGGAATATTACTCAGCCATTAGAAATGACAAATACCCACCATTTGCTTCCATGTGGATGGAACTGGAGGGTATTATGCTGAGTGAAATAAGTCAATTGGAGAAGGACAAACATTATATGGTCTCATTCATTTGGGGAATATAAAAAATAGTGAAAGGGAATAAAGGGGAAAGGAGAGAAAATGAGTGGGAAGTATCAGAGAGGGAGACAGAACATGAGAGACTCCTAACTCTGGGAAACGAACAAGGGGTGGTGGAAAGGGAGGTGGGTGGGGGGTGAGGGTGACTGGGTGACGGGCACTGAGGGGAACATTTGATGGAATGAGCACTGGGTGTTATGCTATATGTTGGCAAATTGAGCTCCAATAAAAAAAAATGCAAAAAACAACAACAAAAAAAAAATCTCATTTACTCAAAATGACTGCTATAAATGGAGATTATTCTCAAAATTGCTATAGAAGATGTAATTAATATTCATGTTCAGATACAGTTTTATTTACAAATATCAGATAGTTCACTGCACACTTTATTTTAAACTATTGCCATAAATGGAAATTACTTCTCTACTGCTCTAGAAAGCTACAATAATAATCATATGCGGATATAACTGAAGCTCTGAATGTTAGTGAGTGTATCAAGTAATTTGTCCTAAAGTACAGCCTTATAAAAGGAAGTTACTTGCATAACCGTTTGAGAGCTTAATTACTAATCAAATATAGATACAGTTTTAGTTACAAATATTAGAGTTTATTGTGTAATATTTGGAAATAACTGCACTCTGAAAACATTTTCAACAGTTCTTGAAAACCAAATGCCTAACAAAGACCATAAAATGTTCAAGATAACCATACTTTAAGAATTCTATTTACTAAAACATGAATTCGGAGCAAGAAGAAAATAAAAAATGATGTGGATACTATGATGTCAATGCTTATGTTCTCTCCCAGAAAGGCACAGGAATGAGTCAACATATTCCCATTGGTCTAAAAGCAGGGCTGTCTGCCAGAGTCCTGACTCATAAGCAGGCTGTTGGCCTTATTTAGCAGAGGAACCGGCAGTTGATTAGCTGTGTTCTGAAAATAAATATCCTATTATTGCTGACAATGAAAATCACCACAGCTTAGAGAATTTCTAAGACTATACCGATAATTCACATTACCAAGATAGACTATCCATACTATACATACGTGAAAACCCTTAATATAAGATACAGTTTCATGATATATATCCTCATGGAATTTAGTTAAGCAGATATTTTATAGCTGATCCTCACTGCAGTCAACTCAACCATTTGAAGCTGATTATCTAGTTTCTGGGTTATCCATGTCTTGATTTTTCTCCTAGTGCTTCCTCTGGCTGACAGTTTTTGATGATTTTACTGCTCATTAGCACCTGCAAAGGATAACTGAAAGCAGATAAACTCAAACCACTCAATTATGCTTCTCATTAGCAGCTCCACTGAAGAGTAATGTCCAGGAAGTGGTTGCAACTATTAGGTAAAATTAGGTTTCTGGATTATCAGTGGATTTCAATATCCATATTGTTTCTGTCCCTCATGACCTTGCATAATCTAGAGTTGGCCATGTATACATTATTTGTCTTACCATATGGAGAAAAAAGTGAATCTTTAAAGGGAAAATTAAAGATACTGGCTATCTGTTCTCCTGTTGAGAATTTTCCCTAGTTCCCTTTTTGTATAGCTAACATTAGTTAATAGGCACATAAGGTTCTGTGAGAATACATACTAATTGTTTTAGATTTAAATTTGTATTGTAATTGGTAAAACCCTGAAAGTAATCTTATGGACATGTGGGTATTCAACCACACTTCTTAATTTGAAAGGCTTTATGTGAGCATTTTAAACACTTAATTTGGCAACTCATTAATTATAGTAATCTCAATCAGAAATACTGTAGCCAAGGAGTACCAGTAATAGGATGCTGTTAAAGGTTTATCCTATGATGCATGAATGAGGGTACAACTCCAGCGAAAACAAGAATTATGTGTCTTTCTAAATCATGAAATACTTTAGTCTACTATAATCATTGTTGTTCTGTGCATTTGAACATTTTATTTTTTTAAAGACTTTACTTATTCATAGAGACATAGGGAGAGAGAGAGAGAGAGAGAGAGGCAGAGACACAGGCAGAGGGAGAACCAGGCTCCTCACAGGGAGCCTGATGTGGGTCTCAATCCTGGGACTCCAGGATCACTCCCTGGGCCAAAGGCAGGCTCTACATCGCTGAGCCACCCGGCATCCCCAAGTTTTTTTCTATGCTAGTAAATACACTTTTATAATTTTCTTTGCGTTGGATACACAGTATTCCATTATATGAGTGTGCATAATTCATTTAATATTCTAGGTTTGGATATGCAAATGGTCTCCAATTTTTGTTATAGTAACAAAGGGCATAAGAAACACTCTGGGATATAAATCTTTGTGTATATTCTTAATATTACCTCAAAAGAAAAGAAGTAGAAATGGAATTCTGGATCAAAGCTATGGGTATATGTCTAAATACTTTTTGCTTAATAAATGCCCAAATAGTGACCATATTAAGATTATACAGATTTCTTTATCCATTCATCTTTCGATGGACACAAGAAGCTGTGGTATATGTATACAATGGAATATTACTCAGCCATTAGAAACGACAAATATCCACCATTTGCTTCAACGTGGATGGAACTGGAGGGTATTATGCCGAGTGAAGTAAGTCAATCGGAGAAGGACAAACATTATATGGTCTCATTCATTTGGGAAATATAAAATATAGTGACGGGGAATAAAGGGAAAAGGAGAGAAAATGAATGGGAAATATCAGTGAGGGTGACAGAACATGAGAGACTCCTAACTCTGGGAAACGAACAAGGGGTAGTGGAAAGGGAGGTGGGTGGGGGGTTGGGGTGACTGGGTGACAGGCAGCAAGTGGGGCACTTGATGGGATGAGCACTGGGTGATATGCTATATGTTGGCAAATCGAACTCCAATAAAAAATAATTTAAAAAAAAGATTGTACAGATTTTTCATAAGAGTGATATCAATAATATACTCCTTAGGATTTAATATTCAGAAAGTAGTGTAACTTCTGAGGGTATGTGTGTATGTGTGTGTAACCTTTTATTTAATATGGTGTGGCTGATTGTCACATTGATCTTGTTGGTTTTTTTTATTTTTTTTTATTTTTTTTTAAAGTTTTTTTATTTTATTTTATTTATGATAGTCATACAGAGAGAAAGAGAGAGAGGCAGAGACACAGGCAGAGGGAGAAGCAGGCTCCATGCACCGGGAGCCTGATGTGGGATTCGATCCCGGGTCTCCAGGATCGCGCCCTGGGCCAAAGGCAGGCGCCAAACCGCTGCGCCACCCAGGGATCCCCTTGTTGGGTTTTTTTAAAGATTTTATTTATTTATTCATGAGAGAGACACACACACAGAGGCAAAGACATAGGCAGAGGGAGAAGCAGGCTCCCCACAGGGAGCCTGATGTGGGACTCAATACCCAGACCCGGGATCATGCCCTGAGCCAAAAGCAGACACTCAACTGCTGAGCTGCCCAGGCGTCCCAACATCGATCTTGTTTTTGCTAGTGGTTTCCACTTTATGCACATATGTATATTTAAGTTTATAGTTTACTGGTATCAATCAAGAGGATAGGCACAAAAAACACTTAATTTATCTTCATGAATTATTACAATAAGACACAAAATGAATTTATCTTAATGTGCTCAAATAATCTACTGTGATAAAATCTGTTCCTCCCTTGATAAAAATTTTGAATATTCTTTGTACTACATTATATTCGTTCTCAAAAGTAAAAGCAACAAAAAACAAACCAAACAATGTCTACCTGCAGTTTCGTTTAATAACAAACAGTGAAGGAACTAATATCTACCATTACCACCCACACCATCTAAGGGAGAAACATATTATCTGAAAACATACTGAAATCTCCAACATATTTTTTAACATCCTCAATCTTCCAACATAATAAGTCTTTTCCATTTCAGTAAATGATAACTCCTTCCTACTATTTTCTCATGCCAAAAACATGGGTGTCATCTTTGACTTGTTCTTCTCTCACATGCCATATCCAATCCATCAAGAAATCCCATTGGCTAAATATTCAAATTATATCCTCAATCTGATCAGTCCTCAAAAGTTCCACTACTATCACCCAGGTCCAAATCACCATAACTTATCTTCTGAATTACTATAGTAGTCTCTTAACTGATATCCCTGCTTTGACCTTTGTACTTCTACAGTTAATTTTTCACACATCCCAAGAGATTCTGTTAAAAATATATGTCAGATCAAGTCATTCCTCTCCTTACAACCTTTTATGGCATCCCACCTCACTTTGGGTCAAAGCCGGAATCCTTACAATAAATAACAGAACCCTACAGAATCTATCACTCCCTCACCCTTCAACATTCTCTTTCAATCTCTCTCCTGTTGTTCCCCACCCCCACTTCTCACTTCATGTCGGGTACAATGATCTCCATTTTATTGTCTAATAAGTAGCAGCTATAAAGAACTTGTACTTAAAAAAAGGACTTAATGATAGTTTCAACATGGCTATAGAAGTAGTAGTTAATAAACAACCCACTGCAATGAGCTCAGTATGCTTTGTGCCCTTCACTCACCCACGCTGGAATATCCCATAGCCATTTCTTAAACCTCACTCAACAAATTCATTCAGATAGTAAATATTTATTAAGCCTGTTATGTTCCAGACACTGTTATATATGCTAGATATATATCAATAAACAAAACAGATGGGTCTCTACCTTAGTAGAATTTTAATTCTATAGGAGGAGAGAGAGACATTACATAATAAATAAATTATGAGGTATGTTAGTAAGAATGTAATAGAAAAATATAGAACAGGGATATGGGGTTAGGAATTTGCACATGTATATATGTATAAGTGCTGTGTGTATAAGGGCAGTTGTACATTTGTTCCTTGCCAAAATATCATACTTGGATTTGACATATTTCCTGCATTTTATTTTGTATAGGTCATAGATTCTATCTATATGCAACATCCTAGTTTCTGACATGATTCTCCCATAAATTAGCTATTATATGAGGTAATCTTCCTGCACTTTCCAGCATGACCTGTTCCTTGGATTTACTCTTACTCATTTTATTGCTTTAATAGCTAACACATTTATCTCCCTGCCCTCGGGACCACTGATAGTAATTATGGCTGGCACCTTAAGAATTTGTTAGTGATCTTCTACCACAGCCATTTCTTCCCTTCTATTTGTTCTTCTCCTAGTTTATGTCTCAGGTCTGCCTGTGGCAGTCAGTGATACCCACATGCATTACTTAACCCCAAAAGTCTGATTGAAACTGCCACAGTCAGAAATGAATTATTGAACTGCAATTAGATGTGGTGAGTCAACTGGTTATTTTTTTGGCAATGTTTCCAATTCTGGTCAGAACCAGTGTATTTAGGTTTATTATCAATCCATCACTGATCTTGAAGATATGTAAATATCCAAGATAGTTTTGGACTTCCCTGATTTCTTAATCCTGAGATTTTGGCTAACTGTGAGACAAAGCTTTGAGTTATTCCCAAGGGTTTCAGGAAAAACTGAATTTTTAAATGTACCGAACAGCCTGACTGTTTAGAAAAGAGAAATTTAATTAACATCTATCTAGGAGATTCTTCCTGGAGATGAGCTATGGAAAAATATAGCTCTACTGGAAAATTTTCAGTTTTCTCTCCTCAGAACTCTGATTTTCACCTAGCTCAGCTATGCTCACAAGGGTTTTAAGTGGATTAATTAGTGCTTGAGAAGCATCATTATAAATTAAAAATAGCTAAGTACTAATACAATCTTTTAATCTCTATTTACCCTTTTTTATTCATATTACAGTTCTAATTTCATACAAAAGTATGAAATGATGTCATGATGTCACTAGATGGTAGGTAAGCTCCTAAAATAGACAGTTACTAGGACTAAAACTATTATATAACTCAATATGCAAAATAGCTCTGGGAAAGAAATATTAAAATTGACTTGATAGTAGTGATGATCTATTCTTTTAAAAGGATTCTTGCTTATTCAGTGTCATCACAGATAGTTTTCAGAGATTTGGAAATAAGAGCATTTTGTATTTAGTGTAGTATGAAAATAATCAACACAGATTAGCTATAATGCCATAGAAAGATTGTACAAAACTCAGACTTTGAATTAAGAGTTTAGCAATAGGTCAGATTAATTTTCAGGAAAATCTTGGTATTTTAACTCTCTTCCTCTGTCCTTAAACTTTGCATTATGTTTTTACAAATAAAGCTTAACAGGTTGTGATGAGATATTTCTCTTCCAAGACTGATTTAAAAGTATTCATTTGGATTTATAACCAAGTGTCTGTGCGGGGAATAAGTCAAAGTATTAAACCCACAGGGAATGCAAAAATACCATTTAATTGTAATGATATCTTATCCTCTTTCATCTTTTCCAAGTATCTTGGGGAAAAAAAGTAAAAGCTAATAATATGAGCTGAAGCTACAAAGTTTTAGAACAGGAAGGCTACTGAAAGGTGGTTGAAAGAATATGTGGGTGTATCATTGTTTCTAACTTTGAACAAGTTTAAACTTTGGTAGTTGCTCTAAAATTAGTATCTAGACACTATAATACAGGAAGATTTGTTAGTTTGATGCATCTACCTGAGCAGAATGAGAATCTACTATTCTTCATAATATAAATAACAATCACTTGATGGTCATCTGGGCTAGCTGTATGCATTACAGTGTTAGGGAACCAAAAGTTTAACCTACCCTGTAGTACTATTTTATTAATTTTGAAAACCTCTCTTTAGGAAATAATGCTTTGTTTTTTTCCATACAGAAATTCGATAGATAGTTTTTGAAAAATTAAGAGAAGAAAATTGGTACATTGTATCATAAAGATGTATACATTAAATTCCAATGTAGGCTTCTAAACTATTCCTACCTGAAAAAAATGAGTTGAACATTTGTGCTATAAAGTGTCTTGTGAATACATGTTTTAAATGATAAATATATCAGATGCATTTAGCCAGTTGAAGCAATTATAAATGCCTACATAAGCAGAGGTGGAATACTGGACAACTATTTTTAATGGAAAAAAGTGAGAAAAGAATCATTTATGATATGCAATAGACAAACAAAATGGCTAAGTTCTAGGGAAAAAAGTGTTTGCATGTATAAAAATAATACTTTCTCACATTCTTTTTTTTTAATTTTTTTTTTTAATTTATGATAGTCACAGAGAGAGAGAGGCAGAGACACAGGCGGAGGGAGAAGCAGGCTCCATGCACCGGGAGCCCGACGTGAGATTCGATCCCGGGTCTCCAGGATCGCGCCCTGGGCCAAAGGCAGGCGCCAAACCGCTGCGCCACCCAGTGGTTTAGCGCCTGCCTTTGGCCCAGGGTGCGATCCTGGAGACCCGGGATCGAATCCCACGTCCGGCTCCCGGTGCATGGATCCTGCTTCTCCCTCTGCCTATGTCTCTGCCTCTCTCTCTCTCTCACTGTGTGCCTATCATAAAAAATAAAATAAAATAAAATAAAATAAAATAAAATAAAATAAAATAAAATAAAAAAAAATATAAAATAAAAAGTCCTCCCGTACCTATGCTACGGGATTCTTAAAAAAAATAATAAAATAAAATAAAAAATAAATTCAGTAACTAAAGGGTGAGCATACACTATTTTAACAATATACATATAAAGTATCCAAGAGGTGGAAAGCTAATAGAAAGTATGACCAAATTTCAGCATATATAAGAGGTGAATTGGAAGTCCTATATATGACTGGTGGGATTGTAGTTTCATCAATTTATTAAGAACAAGAAGAAAGATAAATATTAGAGCTAGTCAGGATGAGTGGAGAATTATCAAACACTCCTGGGGAACTAAGTAAAAGTTACCATTGGGCAACAGATGAACAGTGACAGATATAATTTAATAGCTCTGTGTACAAGTTAACTTACATTGGAAAAAATTAAACTGCTTTCATAGTATGAAAGATTCTGAATTAGTACATCTTGAGGAGGAAAATACCTTAAATGTCCAACACAGACAGTTCAGTGAGATTGTCTGCTCAGCATTGAAGTGTGGTCAAATGCTGAATAAAATATTAAAAGTGTTTCAAAACAAGTGAAGTATTATTCAAAAGATATAATGATACACCACATGTATATACCTAAATTTTATGATTACAATATACACATAAAATAATACATACATACATACCCACATACATATAATACTTACTTGGCCTTGTTTAGAGCATACAAATATCTTACAGCATTTTTTTGTTATTATGAAATACAGCTAAAGATGTACTTTGTATTTTATTGTCATAAAATAAGATAGGAAAAGAAAATACATAGAACCACAGATGATTATTTTAAAAGTAGGTAAGGAAGAGAGGGAGCTAAGATGGCAGAGTAGTAGGAGGACCCTATGCTTGATTCATCCCTCCAACAAAGCTAGATAATTATCAAATCATTTTCAATAGCCAAGTAACTGATCTGAGGACTGCCAGAACAAACTGTACAAGTAGAGAGAGAAGAGGCTACATCATGAAATGTAGGAGGTGCAGACATATGGTTTGGAGGGGAACCAGATCATGGGTTTTACAGAGGGGGTAGAGCCCTGGCTGCAGAGAGAGGCAAGAGAAAGGAACAAAGGGGACGGCACAAGGAGAACACTTCCTCAAAGCCATTAACTAAGAAAATGAGTTTTTACAACCAGTAGGGCCGGGCCCAAAGACTAGAGTTATAGAGGTGTGTGGCTTGGCCAGTGTGGAGCCCAGAGGGCTTTCCACTGTTCTTGTGGAAAAGGAGGGCAGATAGCTAAGGAGTAGAAAGCATGATCTGAAGATCTCCTGGGATGCATTGGAGAGACAGTTCCCCCTTCTTGGGGCACATTTGTGAGAGGTATCATTCCTCTCCAGGGGAAAGAAGGGCCACCAGGCACCATTTTCCTACTCCACTCCTTAGCATAAACTAACATCAGTAAGTAGCACAGTGCCTACACTGGCAGCCTAAACTGCTTACACCAAACCCTACCTCTCTGTGCTCTGCTGGTGCTGCTTTTCTCCAGGAAGTGTGCCTGAGAACCACAGCAGTGGGCTCCTCCCACAGAAGGCCAGCAAACACCACCCCTCCCCCCACCACATACACCATGTCTACTGACCATAGAGTTCTGCAAAGCTTCAGCTTTACTGGAAATAGCTTAAGGTCTCTATTAACAAGCTAACCAGAGCACATCTAGTTAAGACTCACAACACCCTGGTCAAGGTACAAACGTTCCCCGGTGCAGGCGAGAAACTCCATAGAGGACCAACCTGAGAGAAAGAGCAGCCAAAAGATAGCAGTAAAGTGCACACAGCACACATCAGATATACTTTCTGAAGTGCCAGGCCCTGGACAGTAGATGACCTCTTCTTCAGAAAGCCATTACACCCAGGAGCAGGAAACATAACAGGCTTATACGGAGACAGTGTGCCAAAATGCCAAAATGGAAGAATTCATCCAAAAGAAAGAACAAGAAAAGTTCAGGGCCAGGTATCTAATTGAAAAAGATGTAAGTAATATGCCTGATCCAGAATTAAAAGAAGCAATCATAAAGATACTAGCTGGGCTTAAGAAAAGCAGAGAAGACACCAAGGAGTCCCTTACTACAGAGATAAAAGGCCTAAAAACTAGTCAGGCTGAAAAGAAAAATGCAATAACTGGGATTCTAAACTAACTGGATGTAATGACCACAAAGAAAGAAGAAGCAGAGAAATGAATAAGTAAGATAGAAGATAAAATTATAGAAAATAATGAAGCTGAAAAGAAAAGGGAAAGAAAAATATTAGATCACAATGAATTCTACCAAACATTTAAAGAAGAGTTACTACCTATTCTCAGACTATTCCAAAAAATAGTAATGAATGGAAAACTTCCAAACTCATTCTAGGAGGCCAGCATTACCTTGATTGCAAAACCAAAGACCCCATTAAAAAAGAGAATTATAGGCCAACATCCATGATGAACATGGATATAAAAATTCTCAACAAAATACTAGCAAATTGAATGGAACAATACATTAAGAGAATCATTCACCATGATCAAGTGAGATTTATTGCTGGGTTGCAAGGGTGGTTCAATATCTGCATATCAATCAACATAAAACATAATATAAATAAAAGAAAGGATAAGAACCATTTGATCCTTTCAATTGCTGCAGAAAAAAATATTTGATACAGTACAGCATCCATTCTTGAGAAAAACCCTCAACAAAGTAGGGATAGAGGGAGAGGGAATATACCTCAACATCGTAAAGGCTATATGTGAAAGACCAAATGTGAATGACTGAAAGTCCTAGCCTCAGCAATCGGACAATGAAAAGGAATAAGATGCATCCAAATCAGCAAGGAAGAAGTAAAACTTTCACTATTTGTACACAACATACTCTATGTAGAAAACCCAAAAGAATCCACCACATATTTGCTAGAACTGATACACAAATTCAGGAAAGCCACAGGATACAAAATCAATAAACAGAAATCTGTTACATTTCTATACACCAATAATGAAGCAGCAGAAAGAGAAGTCAGTCAAATCAATTGTTGATCCTCTACAATTTCACAAAAACTGTAAGATACCCAGGAATAAACCTAACCAAAGATGTAAAAAGGCCTATACTCTGAGAACTATAGAACACTTATGAAAGAAATTGAGGATGACACAAAGAAAGGGACAAACATTCTATGGTCCTGGATTGGCATAAGAAATATCATCAAAATATTATCTATACTACTCAAAGAAATCTACACATTTAATGTAGTCCCTATCAAAATACCACAACATTTTTCACAGAGCTAGAACAATCTTAAAATTTGTATGGAACCACAAAAGACACAGAATAGCTAAAGCACTCTTGCAAAAGTAAAGCACACTGGAGGCATCACAATTCCAGACATCAGGTTATATTACAAAGCAGTAGAGATCAAGAAACTATAGAATTGTCACAAAAACAGATACATAGATCAATGGAACAGAATAGAACGTCCAGAAATGGACTCACAACTATATGTTCAACGAATCTTTGACAAAGTAGGAAATAATATTCAATGGAAAAAAAATAGTCTCTTTGACAAATGGTATTGGCAAAACTGGACAGCTACATCATTTTTCTACATATGTCTGCTGAGGCAAGGGAAACAAAAGCAAAAATGAACTATTTGGACTTCATCAATAAAAAATCTTCTGTACAGTGAAGGAAACAACAAAAGTCAAAAGGAACCTTCAGAATGGGAGAAGATATTTGCAACCAACACATCAGATAAAGGGTTAGTATCCAAGACCTATAAAGAACTTACAAAATTTAACACTCAAAAAACAAACCCAGTTAAAAATGGGTAGAACACATGAACATTTTTCCAAAGAAGACATACAGATGGCTATAGGCATAAGAAGAAATGCTCAACATCACTTATTCTCATGGAAATGCAAATCAAAACTGAGAGCTCACCTCTCACCTGTCAGAATGACTAAAATCAACAGCACAAGAAACAGCGGGTGTTTTTGAGGATGTGAAGAAAGAGAAACTCTCTTACTCTGTTGGTGGGAATGCAAACTGGTGCAGTTGTTCTGGAAAATAGTATGGATGTTCTTCAAAAAGCTAAAAATAGAACTACCCTATGACCCAGTAATTGCACTTCTATATATTTACTCAAAGAATACAAAAATAGTGATTTGAAGGGATACATGCACCTGATATTTATAGCAGCATTATCAACAATAGCCAAATTATGTAAAGAGCCCAAATGTCCATCAGCTGATGAATGGATAACAAAGTAGTGGTATATATAAACAATGGAATATTCCTCAGCCTTAAGAAAAGAATGAAATCTTGCCATTTGCAATGATGTGGATGAGGCTAGAGAGTATTATGCTATGTGAAATAAGTCAGTCAGAGAAAGACAAATAACATATTATTTCACTCATATGTGAAATCTATGAAACAAAACAGATGGACTCAAATCATAATACAGACTCTTAACTATAGAGAACAAACTAAATATTGTTGGAAGGGGAGTGGTCAGGGGGATGGGTTAAATGGATGATGGGTATTAAGGAGGGCATTTGTTGTGATGAGTACTGGGTGTTATATATAAGTTATGAATCATTAAATTATACTCCTGAAATTAATATTATACTATATGTTAACTAAGTGGAATTTAAATAAAGTACAAAAAAGTAGGTAAGGATGAGAATATCTAAACATAATAGAAGGAAATACAGGATAAGTGGCTATGGGCATGGGCATTGAAATCAGACATACCCAAAATTCCATTCCAACCTCATCTATAAAATGGGATTCCTCAGTTATGAGATTAACCAATTCTGTGGTTTACTGATTCCCAAGAAGTAAGAGTTTGAGAAACTATAGATTTCCTAGCCTAGATTTCTGATAGCTTTTATAAGATTTCAGTAGATCCAAATGAATTGCTTATCAGTTTCTTTAATAAGTGTTTGTACTGAAATATAACATGTATTCCAACCAGTAAACAAATCACTAGCATACAGCTCACTTAATTTTCACAGAATGAAAGAACTGTGTAATCATCATCAAACTCAAGAAATAGAAATTACTCAAACTCAAAATTTCTCTTTCATTTCCCTTCCCACTCATTATCCTCATCTCTCCAAGGCTAATCACTATTTATTCATATAGATTAGGTTTGTGCTTTTGAACCTTATGTATTTGTAATGAAAGAGTATCAGTCTTATGTGTCAGGAAGCTTTCACCCAACATTATGTTTTTGAGATTCATTCATGCCATTGCCTGTGGTAGTTGTTCATTTTCATAACTTGAAGCACTGAATTGTCTGAATATACCTTAGTTTATGTGCCTATTCTCTTGTTGATAAACATTTATATTTTGGCTCTGAGTATAAAGCTCCTGTGAAATTTCTTGTACATGCTTCTGATAACTGTATGTATGCATTTCTGCTGGGTGTGAAATTTAGGGGTCATAAGTTAAGCATATATTCAGCTTTAATCAAGACAGAGAAGCAGTTTTCCAAAGTAGTTATACCAATTTATACTTTCACCATCAGTGATACCAATTTACACTTCCACCAGCAGTGTATGAGAATTCCAGTTGCTCCATATCTTAGCCAGTACTTAATTTTTTTTTTTTTTTGCCAGTACTTAATTTTGAAAGTTTTTTCTAACTTTAGCAATTTTGGGAGGTATTATTATTTGCTATTAAGCATGTTTCTTATTTTATATTGGAAAAAAACAATTGTGGGAATATTTGGTTATTCAGATTAAGCAAAATTAAGCATGTTGATTAGGATTACTTAGAGATATTCCTACTGCCCATTCTATTTCTCAGACTCAGGTCTCAAAATGGAAAGTTTTAGAAGTAAAGAAAACCCCAGGAAATTATTTTGTGGATATCAATAAACTAATTCTAAAGTTTATATAAAATTTTATTCTAAAGTTTAGGGGTGCTGGGGTGGCTCAGTTGGTTGAGCATCTGCATCTGGTTCAGGTTGTGGTCCCACAGTCCTGGGATCAAGCCCTGCTCTGGGCTCTCTCTTCAATGGAGGGCCTGCTTCTCCCTCTCCCTCTGCCTACCTACTATCTCTCTCTCTGACAAATGAATAAGTAAAATATGTAAAAAATAAAAAATAAAAAAAAGAAAGAAAGAAAGTTTATATGTATAAGACTCAGAAGACCCAAAATACTATTCATGAAGAAGCCAGAGGAATGACACTACATGATTTCAAGATTTACCATAAAACTACATTAATCAAGACAGCATGGTTTTGCTGAAAGAATAGACAAATAGATCAGTGAAACAGAATAAAGAGCTCCGAAATAGATCCATGCAAATATAGTTAACTGATCTTTGTCAAAAGATCAAAAGCAATACAATGAAGAAAAGACAGTCTTTCAATAAATGGTGTTGAAACAAATAGACATCTGCATGTAAAAAAATGAATCTAGATAGACCTTATGTTCTGTACAAAAATTACTTCAAAATGAATCATATATAGAAATGTAAAACTAAAAACTATAAAACTTCTAAGAGATAACTTAGGCAATCTAGATAACCTTGGTTTGGCAATGACTTTTTATTTTTATTTTTTAAAAACATTTATTTATTTATTTATTTTTGAAAGACATTGAGAGAGAGAGAGAGAGAGAGAGAGAGAGGCAGAGACACAGGCAGAGGGAGAAGCAGGCTCCATGCCTGGAGCCCGATGCGGGACTCGATCCTGGGACTCCAGGATCATGCCCTGGGCCAAAGGCAGGTACCAAACCACTGAGCCACCCAGGGATACCCCCCGGAAATGACTTTTTAGATACAACACCAAAGGCATAATCTATGAAATATATAATTGATATTTAAAAAAACAACTTCTGTTCTGCAAGAGACACTGCTGAGAGGATAAGAAGACAATTCAGAGACTAGGAGAAAATATTTACAAAACACATATTTGATAAAGGGCTGTCATCCAAAATATACAAAGAACTCTTAAAACTCAACAATAAGAAAATGAACTATTAATGGGCAAAAGATCTGAACAGGGATCCCTGGGTGGTGCAGCGGTTTAGCACCTGCCTTTGGCCCAGGGCGCGATCCTGGAGACCCGGGATCAAATCCCACGTCAGGCTCCCGGTGCATGGAGCTTGTTTCTCCCTCTGCCTATGTCTCTGCCTCTCTCTCTCTCTCTCTCTCTCTCTCTCTGTGACTATCATAAATAAATAAAAATTTTAAAAAATCTGAACATATATCTCACCAAAGCAGATATACAGATGGCAAATAATCATATGAAAATACATTCAATATCATATGTAATTAGGGGACTGCAAACTAAAACAACAATGGGACTATTACACATCTATTAGAACAGCCAAAGTCTAGAACACTGACAACACCAAATGCTGTGAGGATGTGAAGCAATTCCCATTGCTGATGGAAATACAAAATAGTACAATCACTTTGGAATACAGTTTTATAGCATTTCACAAAATGAAACACAGTCTTACCATACAATCTAGCAATAATGCTCCTTGGTACTCAGTTGAAACTTATGACCATAGGAAAACCTGCACAAGATGTCTATAGTAGCTTTATTCAACATTTTTAAAATTTGGAAGCAATAAAAATGTTCTTCAGTGAGTGAATGGATAAATAAACTGATAAACATACACAATGGAATATTATTTAGTGCTAAAAAGTAATGAAATAATCAAGCCATGAAAAAAAAAAACAGGGTAAACTCAATTGCATATTACTAAGTGAAAGAAGCCAATCTTAAAAGGCTACATATTCTATGATTTCCCCTATATGACATTATGAAAAAGAAAAAACTACAGAGAAAGTAAAAAAAAAAAAAATCAGTGGTTGTTAGGGGATAGGAGTCAGGGAAAGATGAATAGGAGCACCAAGGATACTTAGGGCAGTGAATCTATTCTGCATGAAACTATAATGGTGAATACATGTCATTACACATTTGTCCAAATCCATTGAATGTATACCATGAGTGAGCCTTAATATAAACTATGGACTTTGGGTGATAATGATGTGTCAATGCAGGTTCATCAATTGTAATAAATATATCACTCTGGTGCATGATGTTGATAGTAAGAGAGGCTATGCATGTGTGGGAGCAAGGGATATATGGGAAGTCTCTGTACTTTCTGCTCAATTTCATTGTGAACTTAAAAATGTTCTAAAAGATAAAGTCTATTGGAAAACAATTAAAGTACAAGCTAAGAGTTCCTGGGGGATATAATAAGGAAGTGGCCTTTGTGGGCTTTATCATAAGAATACTGAAAAGTGAAGGATTGCAGTACTTTTTAAGCATGGAAGCTTTTTTCAGACTCATCAATTTCTCAGTTAAAATTATGTATTTATGGTCGTCATTATCTAACAATGGGGAGGGGGCAAGATGGTGGAAGAGTAGGGTCTCCAAGTCACCTGTCCCCACCAAATTACCTAGATAACTTTCAAATCATCCTGAAAACCTACGAATTCGGCCTGAGATTTAAAGAGAGAACAGCTGGAATGCTACAGTGAGAAGAGTTCACACTTCTATCAAGGTAGGAAGACGGAAATAAATAAATAAATAAATAAATAAATAAATAAATAAATAAAAGGCATCCAAGGGGGAGGAGTCCCGCGAGGAGCTGCGCTAAGGCTGCCCGGCAAGTGCCCCCAGGACAGGAAAGCCCCGTCCAGGAGAAGCAGGAGCTGCACCAATCTTCCCGGACGGAAAGGCGCTTGCAGGGAGTTGGAGCAGGATCCCAGGAGGGGCGAGGATGCCCTCAGGCTCCCAGGGACACGGAGGACCTGCGTCCCGGGGAGAGCGCGCCACACCCCGCGTCCCAGCTCCCTAAAGGGCTGCAGCGAGTGCACCGCTGGGCCCTAGAGCAGCTCAGAGTCCGCTCCGTGCTGAGGGAGCTGCACAGCCCGGGAGCGCGATTCCAGCAGCGCAGGCCCCGGAGCCCAGGGCGCTGGGGGACACAGCCCAGGATCCGGCGCTTCCCCCAGGACAGGCAGAGGCCGGGAGGGCCAGGACAGCAAGGACACTCCTGCCAAAGGGCGGTCCCGAGCTGTGCAGATCAGCGGCCCTGCCCCCGGAGCATCCAGGCCCCTGTGGCTGGGGAGCTGGCCGCTGTCACTGTTGTTGTTCCTCCTGGGGCCTCACAGGATAAACAACTCCCATTGAGCCGTGCACCAGGCAGGGGGCTGAGCAGCTCCCCCAGATGCTCACACCTGAGAATCAGCACAGCAGGCCCCTCCCCCACAAGACCAGCTAGAAGGACAGGGGAAAAGCAAGTTCTTGACCAAGCAGCACCAGAAAGTTCCAGGGGAAGTTGAGGGATTTACAGTATATAGAATCAGAGGATACTCCCCCTTGTTTTTTTTATTTTTGTTGTTTTTTGTTTGTCCCCGCCTCCCCCCCCCCCCCCCGCTTTTTCTTTTCTTTTTCTTTTTTTTTTTTTCTCTCTTTTTCTCCTTTTTCCAGTACAACTTGTTTTTGGCCACTCTGCATTGAGTCTAGCAAAATGACTAGAAGGAAAAACTCACCTCAAAAGAAAGAATCAGAAACAGCCCTCTCTCCCACAGAGTTACAAAATTTGATTACAATTCAATGTCAGAAAGCCAATTCACAAGCACAATTATAAAGCTACTAGTGGCTCTAGAAAAAAGCATAAAGGATTCAAGAGACTTCATGACTGCATTATCTAACAATGGGAGGCAAAAATTGGAAATACATTTCTGGGCCTCTGTTTTCCACCATGTGGGGTATAACAGGTCTTTATGTAGGTAGTCACTTAAATGGTAGGATATAAGAGATGCCTAAAGGCTACATTTAACCTAAAATATCACCTAATAGTCTGCCCTGGTATCTCCTGATTCCTCTCCTGAGATTGAAATATATCCTGCCTGTTTCTCATTTTTAACACATCTACTATGTAACCCATAACAAATGACACATAAGTGTTCAATAATTATTTGTTGAATAAAGTAGCCATTGATTCAGACTTTTAAAAATAATATAACACTTCCATATTATGTTTTTTAAAAAACGTTATTTTATTTTTAATTCTCAAACTTGTCAAAGTCAAATTCTTAAAGCTTTGTCATCTTACAACTTTCTTTTAAAATGCTGTGTTTATTTTGCTTCTTACAAGGGCAAATAACATGACTTTGAAACAAATAGACTTTTTCAAAGTGGACTGACAGTCCAGTTGATTTTGTTTGTTTTGTTTCTTTGTTTTGTTTGTTTGTTTTGTCCAGTTAATTTTGAATTCATTGATGTTGCAGTTTGGCATGCTCATTCTCAACTGGGCTGATTTCCATATTTGGGGTGTAAAGTGTACATGTAAATGAAAATTATTCATACCTTTTATTTACTGTTTCTCCTAGTAAAAATGTCAGTTGGCACTCTGAAGCCTTTAGATAAAATAAAAAGTACATTAGAAGCTATTTCTATGAGTTCAGCTTTATTTCTTGTTCTCTTTTCCTGTTATACTCCTTTTAAGGTATTATTGCTTTTTCCTGTACCTTCCTGCTTCCCTGCAAAATGGCAATAGTGTGGATCCTCTGCCATTATGGCTACTACCTCTCTACCTGGTCTGGCCTTAAAACACTGTGATGTCTTTGTGGATATATAATCATTTCATTTCTAGCTTTCTGAATGGTGTTTGATTCTGTACTGATATATAACTAATCTGCTTTAGAATTAAAATAGTTTGGGATTCTGAAAAGCATCCTAGGGAAATGAAAACAAGAAATAATAATTGGGGTAAATTTTTAAAAATCACACATTTATATGAAAACCATCTGTGATAAAATTGTGTTAGAGAAAGAGAAAAGTTAAAAGTTAAATCAGTCCTTGTTTTTCTGGGTATAAAATGAATATAACATAGGATCAGTAAAAAAATCTCCCTTTGAGTGTTCTATTACCCAATCTCAGAGTGTAGAACTTACACTTTCCCCCACTAATGAGCACCATGTCAGAAAGATATGAATTAAACAAATAACTAAAAATACATTTGATGCCTAGGTCTCTAGGCCTTGAAATGATAATTTAGCAAATACTATCCTAATGTCTGATTTTACTTCAGGGAGTGCTTCACAAATTTAAGAGCATAGTCTCCAAAAACTAAATTTTGTAAAGCAATCTTTCTTCAGTGTTTCCTTTGAAATGCCCATAAAGCTCAAATGACCTCAGTCAACACTTCCTAATCCATATGTCTAGTTTATAGGAGCCTAGTTATTCCATAAATATCTTTTTCCCTCAAACCAATATCCTCTCAAGTATTAGAAGCAGTCTTCCTTGTTGGAGAATAGCAGCAGCTCATCTGTAGCAACAATAGCTTTTCTAAGTCTTTTAACTGCCCCCTTTATATTCATTTAATTCAGAAGCCAGTAGCAATAAGCCAAATCCTATCAAGATGGGATAAATGATCCTATAAACATTGGGGTGCATGTATCCCTTTGAATTAGTATTTTCATATTCTTTGAGTAAATACCTAGTAGTGCAGCATAATCTACAATAGCTAAATTATTGAAAGAGCCCAAGTGTATATTGACTGATGAATGGATAAAGATATATACACAATAGAATATTAGCTATAAAAAGAGTGAGATCTTGTCATTTGTAATGAAGTGGATGGACCTAGAGAGTATTAGCTAAGTGAAATAAGTCAGTCAAAGACAAATACTACATGATTTCACTCATATGTGAAATTTAAGAAACAAAACAGATGAGCAAAGGGGGAAAAAAGAGAGGGGCAAACCAAGAAACAGACTCTTAACTATAGAGAACAAACTGATTATTACCAGAGAGAGATGGGTAGAGGAACGTGTTAAACAGGTGATAGGGATTAGGGAGTGCACTTGTGATAAGTACCAGGTGTTGCATGGAAGTGTTGAATCACTATATTATATGTCTGAAACTAATATTACACTATATGTTAACTAACTGGAATTTAAATAAAATCTTAAATTGAAAAAAAGATGGGATGAATGATTACCACTCCTTAGTCACTTTGCCCAAATACAAGTTCCTGGTTTATGCAATCAAATACAGAAATTTGAGTGCAACCAACTCTTTCCAGTCATTGTTACTAAACTTTGGACATCACTGTTTTCACTGTTAGATAAACAAGCTGATAACAAGTGCCTTTCATCCAGACTTGGCCAAACTAAAGATAGAACATCTAGATGGAAGAGAAAGGGAATAATTTTGAACCCTTTTGCCAAAGCTAGAACTTTTTATGTGAGTACTCTTTAGGCTGGATTAAAAGAGCCCAGAGTTTTTGAAAATATTTTAATGGAAGTATCAAGTAAAACTCAACATTATATCATTACTCAGTAATGCCTGCATCTCCCTGCCACCTTTATGCAATAAACTCATAAAGGTGTAAAACTATGCAGAGCTATGTCAGACACATTAAAATAACACCTGCTAAAGGTCTCCTGTGGCACATTTTTCTCCCTCTTATTCTTTTCCATTCATAATTTTCTCCTTATGGAGTTTTGAACCGGACTGAAATAAGAAACAAACAAAAAATCATTAGTATGGTTCCTGTAATGTAGCTGTTTTTTATTTTTGCTTTTACATTTTTTGTTTTTTTTTTTTTGTAACAGTGTTCTAAGAAATATTAGAGAACAACACAATATGGTATTATGTGAAGATAAAACACTATCTCTATCTCAATTTACTTAGGAAATTCTTAAGATTAGTAAGTTTATATAAATGTCATCTTTAAGAGTTGAAGTTGTATTATCACTACTTCTGAGAGATACTTTCACAATTGGCAAAACATACATAAAATTGCCTTTGTTATCAGAGATATCAGAGTTTGGATAATTACTTAGCCATCATCTCCCTTGTATTGACTATCTTAGTGAACCATCTGGTTACCCAAGAAAGAAACCTGAGAATCATCCTTAAGATATTCTTCCCTTCAAATTCACACACCAATCCATGTTTATTCTACCTCCTTGATGTATTTGGAATATTTTCTAGAAACCTATAACTAGTAGCTCCAATCTTGTCTATCAATTTTCACTTCTACTACCTTAGTTTTGGTTTTTCATCAACTGTTTGATTATAAATCTCCTACCTATTCTGCCTGCTATCAGTCTCTCTTCTTCTAAACATACCTAATACATAGTCTGCCCTGGTATCTCCTGATTCCAGGAGATACCTAAACATAGGTATCTATGTTTCTCTTTAAAATGCAAATATTAAGTCATTTAAAAATCCACAAGAGACTATTCACTGCCTTTACAACAAAGCTCACAATCCTTAATATGGATTACAAGGAATTGGTCTTTACTTACCTCTCCAACTTCATTTCTGGCTACTTTCCTTTCATAATTCCAACCAGTTTGGTCTCCTTACAGTTTCTTCAACTTGGAGTCTTCTTACTCCACACCTTCGTACTAAATGCCATTGTTTCCTAGGCTTGAGAAGTTCAAGAACTTCTAACTCTTTACTCCCATACCCCAGTATTTTTTTTATTATTTTGAATTATGTTTAATGGGACATAATAGAAACGTTGACTACAATGGCTTGAACAAAAGTCCAAATGAAATAGAAGTTGCATGATATCAGCAGGGACTGAGACTTCTACTATCTTTTTATTTTACCATTATTATAATGAGGCTTTGGTGCTCATTGCTGCAAGATGATAATTCCATCTCTAGGATTCATATCTGCATTGTAAGTATTAAGAAACCTGCCAGTTAAGTTCACTTTCATTGGGAAAAAATTGCTTTTCAACAAAGTCCCATCCAAAAGACTTTTACCTGCATTGATACTCATACCTAGAATGGTTTATAAAGAAGTATATAGTTTTTAAATAGACACAATACTGCCTCAAAGGATTCAAGGTTTTGTTTGTATATAAGAAGGGAATAATGGATACCATCTACCATATCCTTTTACCTGCTTACTTCTTAAAAGATTCAAATCAAGTTTTACCTTCTCTTGGAAGCTTTTTGTAACACTACAAGTCTAGACCTTCTGTATTTCAGACTAGTGCCTGGAAAATAGAAGGCACTCAATGCATTTGGTTGACTGAATGAATGAATGGAAGTTACCTCTATTCCTTGTGCTTTTAGCATACTATAATGTAATAATCATTTTAGATGCTGCTGCTTCATGAACCTATGACCTTTCTAAGGTCAATGGTTTTGTTTTATGCATCTTGGTAATCTATAGTATCTGAAATATAATAGTCATTTAATAAATGTTTGCTGAATGAATATGTAACAAAACACATTGTAAGATAAAATTGTATAAGCAATCTTAGTGTCTAGCTTAGAACTCCAACAGCTAAGTGGTTCCAATAGCTGAAGTCATCATTGTATTTCTGTTCATGAGTTCCACTTCATCCCCAGTACTGGAACCCTAATATATTTTGTAAGATTTTGTTTATTTATTCATGAGAGACACACAGAGAGAGGCAGAGACATAGGCACAGAGAGGCAGGCTCCCATTGGGGACCCCAATGCAGGACTTGATCCCAGAACCCTGGGATCATGAGCTGAGCCAAAAGCAGATGCTCAACCACTGAGCCACTGAGGTGTCCCTGAAATCCTAATCTTAATGAGAACTGCTATATTTATTTTAGATCTCATTCTGACATTCTACCTTGTTATAACCAGTCGTAGCTACATGCCTAACCTAGAATCCATGTCTAGAGTTTTATCTTTGTGATTAGATTCTGTCTGTTTTGAACATTATCTTGATGATTTGTTCCTTGTCATCTGTTGCAAGACCCCTTTTATGCTAATTATTGGCCAGTCTGTACCTCAACATATCAGCTGGGGTCTGTTTAAGTGTCTGGGCCTCTTCCTAATGCCTGCTTCTGGGAACTTTCCAGATTGCCTGCCTTCCTGCCCGCCTGACACCTTTAAGTCTCTCTAGATTCTCAGCACCATCCTCTCCTCTCTGGCCTATTCTGTTACTGCAACCAAAGCTTGGTTCTGACATTTGTGAGTGGGGTTGGGTTCACTTACGGAGCACTTTATCAGAGAATAACTGAAATCAACACACAAGCAGATATTTGATAAGAATTCTGAGAAATTTTCAGATGGCTGAATGAAACAAAACTATTAAATATATACCTGTCTAACTAATTTGCATAATGCTTCCGATTTCTTACAAGTTTTAGGAAGGCAACAACTGCATTTTTCTTTCATACAAGTGGTAGCTACCATCAACCTTTCTATTGCAGATTTATAGTTGTAGGTACAGCAAAGTACAAATTTATAGTTTTTTTTTTTTATAACAGTGAGAGTTACTTTGTTTACTTTAGTGGCAGTTATTAAAGTAGAAGCATCAGCTCAACAAATTACCTAGAAAACCATCCAATCATCCTGAAAATCTACGAATTCCGCCTGAGATTTAAACAGAGACCAGCTGGAACGCTACAGTGAGAAGAGTTCGCGCTTCTATCAAGGTAGGAAGACGGGGAAAAAGAAATAAAGACACAAAAGGCCTCCAAGAGGGAGGGGCCCCGCGAGGAGCTGGGCTGAGGCCGGGGCGAGTGTCCCCAGGACAGGAGAGCCCCGTCCCGGAGAAGCAGGAGCTGCACCAACCTTCCCCGCGGAAAGGCCTCCCGGGGAATTGGAGCAGGATCCCCAGAAAGGCGGGGATGCCCTCAGGCTCCCTGGGACAGTAACAGAAGAACTGCGCCCCGGGAGAGTGCGCCGAGCTCCCTAAGGGCTGCAGCGCGCACGGCGGGACCCAGAGCAGCTCGGAGGGGCTCGGGCTGCAGCTCTGCGGAGGCGGCTGCGGGGCTCCGGGAGCAGCTCAGCGGCGGCAGCTCGGGCAGAGGAAGAAGCTACAAGCGGAGGCGGCGGCGCGGCTCCGGGAACAGCTCGGAGGGGCTCGGGCGGCGGCTCCGCGAAGGGGGCTGCGGGTCGGGAGCGCGAATCCAACAGCGCAGGCCCCGGAGCACAGGGCGCCGGGACACAGCCCAGGATCCGGCCTCCCCCAGGGACAGGCAGAGGCCGGGAGGGCCCAGGACAGCAAGGACGCTCCTGCCCCGAGCTGAGCAGATCAGCGGCCCCGCCCGGGAGCCCCCAGGCCCTGCAGACGGAGAGCCCCGGAGCTACTGCGGGAGCTGACTCCAGGGTCCCAGAGCTGCCGCCCCGCCACTGTGGCTTCCTCCTGGGGCCTCACGGGGTGAACAGTCCCCACTGAGCCCTGCACCAGGCAGGGGCAGAGCAGCTCCCCCAAGTGCTAACACCTGAGAATCAGCACAGCAGGCCCCTCCCCCAGAAGACCAGCGAGACGGACCAGTTCCAAGGGAAGTCAAGGGACTTAAAGTATACAGAATCGGAAGATACTCCCCCGTGGTTTTTTTTTCTTTGTTTGTTTTTTTTGTTTTGTTTTGTTTTGTTTTGTTTTGTGCTTTTTTTTCTTTCTTTCTTCTTGATTTCTGATTGCTTCCCCAACCCAATCTCACCTTTTTCTTTCTTTTTTCTCCTTTCTTTCTTTTTCTTTCTTTTTCTTCTCTTTTTCCCCCTTTTTTTCTTCTTTCTCTTTTTTCTTTTTCTCTTTTCTTTCCTTCTCTCTCTTTTTCTCCTTTTCCCAATACAACTTGTTTTTGGCCACTCTGCACTGAGCAAAATGACTAGAAGGAAAACCTCACCTCAAAAAAAAAGAATCAGAAACAGCCCTCTCTCCCACAGAGTTACAAAATCTGGATTACAATTCAATGTCAGAAAGCCAATTCAGAAGCACTACTATACAGCTACTGGTGGCTCTAGAAAAAACCATAAAGGACTCAAGAGACTTCATGACTGCAGAATTTAGATCCAATCAGGCAGAAATTAAAAATCAATTAAATGAGATGCAATCCAAGCTAGAAGTCCTAACGACGAGGCTTAACGAGGTGGAAGAACGAGTGAGTGACATAGAAGACAAGTTGATGGCAAAGAGGGAAACTGAGGAAAAAAGAGACAAGCAATTAAAAGATCATGAGGATAGATTAAGGGAAACAAATGACAGCCTGAGGAAGAAAAACCTACGTCTAATTGGGGTTCCTGAGGGCGCGGAAAGGGACAGAGGGCCAGAATATGTATTTGAACAAATCCTAGCTGAAAACTTTCCGAATTTGGGAAGGGAAACAGGCATTCATATCCAGGAAATAGAGAGATTCCCCCCCTAAAATCAACAAAAACCGTTCAACACCTCGACATTTAATAGTGAAGCTTGCAAATTCCAAAGATAAGGAGAAGATCCTTAAAGCAGCAAGAGAAAAAAGGTCCCTGACTTTTATGGGGAGGAATATTAGGGTAACAGCAGACCTCTCCACAGAGACCTGGCAGGCCAGAAAGGGCTGGCAGGATATATTCAGGGTCCTAAATGAAAAGAACATGCAACCAAGAATACTTTATCCAGCAAGGCTTTCATTCAAAATGGAGGGAGAGATAAAGAGCTTCCAAGACAGGCAGGAACTGAAAGAATATGTAACCTCCAAACCAGCTCTGCAAGAAATTTTAAGGGGGACTCTTAAAATTCCCCTTTAAGAAGAAGTTCAGTGGAACAATCCACAAAACAAGGACTGAATAGATATCATGATGACACTAAACTCATATCTATCAATAGTAACTCTGAACGTGAACGGGCTTAATGACCCCATCAAAAGGCGCAGGGTTTCAGACTGGATAAAAAAACAGGACCCATCTATTTGCTGTCTACAAGAGACACATTTTAGACAGAAGGACACCTACAACCTGAAAATAAAAGGTTGGAGAACCATTTACCATTCAAATGGTCCTCAAAAGAAAGCAGGGGTTGCCATCCTTATATCAGATAAAGTAAAATTTACCCCGAAGACTATAGTGAGAGATGAAGAGGGACACTATCTCATACTCAAAGGATCTATCCAACAAGAGGACTTAACAATCCTCAATATATATGCCCTGAATGTGGGAGCTGCCAAATATTTAAACCAATTAATAACCAAACCGAAGAAATACTTTGATAATAATACACTTATACTTGGTGACTTCAATCTAGCTCTCTCTATACTAGATAGGTCTTCTAAGCACAACATATCCAAAGAAATGAGAGCTTTAAATGATACACTGGACCAGATGGATTTCACAGATATGGACAGAACTTTACATCCAAACTCAACTGAATACACATTCTTCTCAAGTGCACATGGAACTTTCTCCAGAATAGACCACATCCTGGGTCACAAATCGGGTCTGAACCGATACCAAAAGATCGGGATAGTCCCCTGTATATTCTCAGACCATAATGCCTTGAAATTAGAACTTAATCACAACAAGAAGTTTGGAAGGACCACAAACACGTGGAGGTTAAGGACCATCCGGCTAAAAGATGAAAGGGTCAGTCAGGAAATTAAGGAAGAATTAAAAAGATTCATGGAAACTAATGAGAATGAAGATACAACCGTTCAAAATCTATGGGATGCAGCAAAAGCAGTCCTGAGGGGGAAATACATCGCAATACAAGCATCCATTCAAAAACTGGAAAGAACTCAAATTCAAAATCTCACCTTACACATAAAGGAACTAGAGAAAAAGCAACAAATAGACCTCACCCCCAGCAGAAGAAGACAGTTAATTAAAATTCGAGCAGAACTAAATGATATCGAGACCAAAAGAACTGTTGAACAGATCAACAGAACCAGGAGTTGGTTCTTTGAAAGAATTAATAAGATAGATAAAACATTAGCCAACCTTATTAAAAAGAAGAGAGAGAAGACTCAAATTAATAAAATCATGAATGAGAAAGGAGAGATCACTACCAACACCAAGGAAATACAAACGATTTTATTTATTTATTTTTTTTTAATATTTTTTTTTTTAATTTTTATTTATTTATGATAGTCACAGAGAGATAGAGAGAGAGGCAGAGACACAGGCAGAGGGAGAAGCAGGCTCCATGCACCGGGAGCCCGACGTGGGATTCGATCCCGGGTCTCCAGGATCGCGTCCTGGGCCAAAGGCAGGCGCCAAACTGCTGCGCCACCCAGGGATCCCTACAAACGATTTTAAAAACATTATTAACAGCCGTACGCCAATAAATTAGGAAATCTAGAAGAAATGGACGCATTCCTGGAAAGCCACAAACTACCAAAACTGGAGCAGGAAGAAATAGAAAACCTGAACAGGCCAATAACCAGGGAGGAAATTGAAGCAGTCATCAAAAACCTCCCAAGACACAAGAGTCCAGGGCCAGATGGCTTCCCGGGGGAATTCTATCAAACGTTTACAGAAGAAATCATACCTATTCTACTAAAGCTGTTTGGAAAGATAGAAAGAGATGGAGTACTTCCAAATTCGTTCTATGAGGCCAGCATCACCTTAATTCCAAAACCAGACAAAGACCCCACCAAAAAGGAGAATTACAGACCAATATCCCTGATGAACATGGATGCAAAAATTCTCAACAAGATACTAGCCAATAGGATCCAACAACACATTAAGAAAATTATTCACCATGACCAAGTAGGATTTATCCCTGGGACACAAGGCTGGTTCAACACTCGTAAAACCATCAATGTGATTCATCATATCAGCAAGAGAAAAACCAAGAACCATATGATACTCTTATTAGATGCAGAGAAAGCATTTGACAAAATACAGCATCCATTCCTGATCAAAACCCTTCAGAGTGTTGGGATAGAGGGAACTTTCCTCGACATCTTAAAAGCCATTTACGAAAAGCCCACAGCAAATATCATTCTCAATGGGGAAGCACTGGGAGCCTTTCCCCTAAGATCAGGAACAAGACAGGGATGTCCACTCTCACCACTGCTGTTCAACATAGTTCTGGAAGTCCTCGCCTCAGCAATCAGACAACAAAAAGACATTAAAGGCATTCAAATTGGCAAAGAAGAAGTCAAACTCTCCCCCTTCGCCGATGACATGATACTCTACATAGAAAACCCAAAAGCCTCCACCCCAAGATTGCTAGAACTCATACAGCAATTTGGTAGCGTGGCAGGATACAAAATCAATTCCCAGAAATCAATGGCATTTCTATACACTAACAATGAGACTGAAGAAAGAGAAATTAAGGAGTCAATCCCATTGACAATTGCACCCAAAAGCATAAGATACCTAGGAATAAACCTAACCAAAGAGGTAAAAGATCTATACCCTAAAAACTATAGAACACTTCTGAAAGAAATTGAGGAAGACACAAAGAGATGGAAAAATATTCCATGCTCATGGATTGGCAGAATTAATATTGTGAAAATGTCAATGTTACCCAGGGCAATTTACACGTTTAATGCAATCCCTATCAAAATACCATGGACTTTCTTCAGAGAGTTAGAACAAATTATTTTAAGATTTGTGTGGAATCAGAAAAGACCCTGAATAGCCAGGGGAATTTTTAAAAGAAAGCCATAGCTGGGGGCATCACAATGCCAGATTTCAGGTTGTACTACAAAGCTCTGGTCATCAAGACAGTGTGGTACTGGCACAAAAACAGACACATAGATCAATGGAACAGAATAGAGAACCCAGAAGTGGACCCTGAACTGTATGGTGAACTAATATTCGATAAAGGAGGAAAGACTATCCATTGGAAGAAAGACAGTCTCTTCAATAAATGGTGCTGGGAAAATTGGACATCCACATGCAGAAGAATGAAACTGGACCACTCTCTTTCACCATACACAAAGATAAACTCAAAATGGATGAGAGATCTAAATGTGAGACAAGTGTCCATCAAAATCATAGAAGAGAACACAGGCAACACCCTCTTTGAACTCGGCCACAGTAACTTCTTGCAAGATACATCCACAAAGGCAAAAGAAACAAAAGCAAAAATGAACAATTGGGACTTCATCAAGATAAGAAGCTTTTGCACAGCAAAGGATACAGTCAACAAAACTAAAAGACAACCTACAGAATGGGAGAAGATATTTGTAAATGACATATCAGATAAAGCGCTAGTTTCCAAAATCTATAAAGAACTTATTAAACTCAACACCAAAGAAACAAACAGTCCAATCATGAAATGGGCGAAAGACATGAAGAGAAATCTCACAGAGGAAGTCATGGACATGGCCAACATGCACATGAGAAAATGCTCTGCATCACTTGCCATCAGGGAAATACAAATCAAAACCACAATGAGATACCACCTCACACCAGTGAGAATGGGGAAAATTAACAAGGCAGGAAACAACAAATGTTGGAGAGGATGCGGAGAAAAGGGAACCCTCTTGCACTGTTGGTGGGAATGTGAACTGGTGCAGCCACTCTGGAAAACTGTGTGGAGGTTCCTCAAAGAGTTAAAAATAGACCTGCCCTACGACCCAGCAATTGCACTGCTGTGGATTTACCCTGAAGGTACAGATGCAATGAAATGCCGGGACACCCGCACCCCAATGTTTATAGCAGCAATGTCCACAATAGCCAAACTGTGGAAGGAGCCTCGGTGTCCATCGAAAGATAAATGGATAAAGATGTGGTTTATGTATACAATGGAATATTACTCAGCAATTACAAACGACAAATACCCTCCATTTGCTTCAACGTGGATGGAATTGGAGGGTATTATGCTGAGTGAAATAAGTCAATCAGAGAAGGACAGTGTATGTTCTCATTCATTTGGGGAATATGAATAATAGTGAAAGGGAATATAAAGGAAGGGAAAAGAAATGTTGGGAAATATCAGGAAGGGAGACAGAACATAAAGACTCCTAACTCGGGGAAACGAACTAGGGGTGGTGGAAGGGGAGGAGGGCGGGTGTTGGAGGAGAATGGGTGACGGGCACTGAGGTGGACACTTGACGGGATGAGCACTGGGTGTTTTTCTGTATGTTGGTAAATTGAACACCAATAAAAATTAATCAAAAAAAAAATAAAGTAGAAGTATTAATAAGACCAAAAAAATCTAACATATCTGCTTTTTATGAAATATCATTATATGTCAAGTCAAATCCTGTCTTTTATGTATGAATGGCTCTACTTCTGTGCCTAGCAGTCTACATAGGGAATAATTCTTCCTTACTCCTAGTATACTTATACACAGATTCATCTGAAATAACCTTCATAAAGCTAGGTAGCAGATAATTCATGTCTACACAAATATTGTAGAAATTGGCAGACATTCAAATTTCTATGACTTATACACTGAAGACTATGGATATTAGTTTCGTTATTATAAAGCATAAAGATGATTCCTTCTCTTTAATTCTTGTGAATGAGGCCTTCTCATTTTCTTAGTTCTTCAAGCATTTTGTTAATAATGATTGGACTATCATCAACTCTAAATATCACAGCTTAAGTGTGCATAATATAAATAGCAACTGCTGGGCAGATTTGCCAAAATCATACCATCCCTTATCCCATGGTGCTCTATGTCTTAGAACTACAACTAAGCACAAGTGGAGTAGACATGTGCAATCCTTTCATTCCTATTTCATTACTCTCATGTAAGTTAAATCTTTATTGAAAGTCTACTATGTGCACAGTCCTGTACTAGATAAAGGCCTATCAAGAAGTCTGAGACAAGGTGCCTGTGCCTAGGAAGTTTACCATCTAGTCTCCTGAAAGAGGAGACAGTATCCTCGGTAATAATTAGGAGTGAAAGATGTAAATTACAATAGAAAACCACAGTATATGTGACATCTCAAACTCAGTTTAATTTCCAGGAGGATCTATGCCCTCCAACTCCTCCATTAATAGAAAAGCAACCAGCTCTACTGGCTTTTCACACTTGAAGGACACTTCACTATATATAAAATAATGAGATGGTTTCACAAAATACACAGTATGACAAATACAAACATTTCCTTCATTTTCCAAATATCATTGAAAAAATATCTCTCACTTAAAAAAGTTTAAGTGACCTTTTACATAGTGTCTACATTGTACAGCTTGTTCTTAAATTTCAAATGCATTTTTAACATAATTTAACAATGAATAATAATTCAGGAGTTAATTTTGACACTGTTGCAGAGGAAACTACTTTAGATATGAGAGAAATAAACAAGAACAGAGGCTTGAGAACTCAGCAGAAAAGCTCTAATATTTCAAATCTTTCCTATTCCCCTCATCCGTATTCTAAAACAAACCAAACAAAAAACAACTTGTGCCTGCCAGTTGGTGGCTTGACTTTAGACTAAGTTTAATCAATTAGCAGTTTCTCCAGTTGTCATCTGACCTCATTTACCTAGCTTGTAACCATAAGTCAGTACATTACTGAAGGTGAGACTCCAACAATGACCTTTTTGTTTTACTTAACTATAGGGACACAATAGCCAATCAGATCTACCTTCTCTTTCCATTATGACACAAACTGCATTGCTGTTGGCAACTGAAACCAATTTAAACTTTCCAGACTTAAAGCAGTGCTCCTCAAAGTATGGTTTGCAAACTTGTATACTGCAAGTAATTGTGATATTTGTAAAACTGCAGATTCTAGGGCCTGTTCTCAAAGATCTTGATAGAGTTGCTATAGGAAAGCCTTAGAATATGCCTTTTGACATGCTCCCCTTTGTGAATCTTACATTTACTAAATTGATTGATTATGTTAATAGAATTAGGGAATACCACCTAAGGTGTGCAGGGCCCAACTATTGTAGTAAAAGGCCAAGATGGAAATAATTCCATTTGCTGCTAACACATTTAATGTGAATAAGAATCACTCAAGAAGCTTGTTAAACATACATATTCCTCCAAAACCAAAGGAGGAATACGTATGTTTGGAGGTTCCACCTTCAAAACCAAAGGAATTATAATCATAGAGTGGGCGAGGGGATCTGTATGTTGAAAAGGCTCCCCCAGGTCATTCAGATATATTTTAACAGTTAAATCCCCTGCACTAGATCAGTTGCTTCAAGGTATCCAATAGCTGGCAGAATGAAAGAGGTTACTTGCAGAAGACCCAGACACTGTTCCCCATTATTGGGATCTACATACTTTAAAGGACAAAGCTATATACATTTTTAAGTGTTTAAGGGATACTTTAGACTGAATGTGGTTGGAGCAAAAATTAAGGGTTTTGGGGATGGAGGGAAAGCAAACATTTGCAATAGAACAAAAGAGGAGGGAAATAAAAGATACTATAGTGAAAAGTAGGTGATGACAGGTCCTTAGATGGGTAAGTGTTTCTGCATCTAGCTTCACCCCCTCTATATTCACAGTAAATAACCTACCTACTCCACATTATAAAGGGCTGAGGCTAAGGAGTTCTTTAAGGAAGAAACAAATACTCATGTGGATACAGTTGGGTTCTGTCCTCAGCCATTTTATTATTTTTTTAAATAATTTTTTATTGGGGGATCCCTGGGTGGTGCAGCGGTTTGGCACCTGCCTTTGGCCCAGGGCGCGATCCTGGAGACCCGGGATCGAATCACACGTCAGGCTCCCGGTGCATGGAGCCTGCTTCTCCCTCTGCCTGTGTCTCTGACTCTCTCTCTCTCTGTGTGACTATCATAAATAAATAAAAAATTAAAAAAATAATAATTTTTTATTGGTGTTCAATCTACCAACATACAGAATAACACCCAGTGCTCATCCCGTCAAGTGCCCCCCTCAGTGCCCGTCACCCATTCACCCCCACCCCCTGCCCTCCTCCCCTTCCACCATCCCTAGTTCGTTTCCCAGAGTTAGGAGTCTTTATGTTCTGTCTCCCTTTCTGATATTTCCCACACATTTCTTTTCCCTCCCCTTATATTCCCTTTCACTATTATTTATATTCTTCAAATGAATGAGAACATATAATGTTTGTCCTTCTCCGATTGACTTACTTCACTCAGTCCTCAGCCATTTTAACTAGTCCTATCAGTTCTGGCAAAATTAGCAGATTACCCTCTTCCTAGCTCCAGGAACAAAGTGGGACAGCAGTGAATAGACACAAAGCCATTTCACATTGCCACGTGTACTCTTACTGTGGAGGCCGAGAAAATTAAGGCCATTCCACTTTAAGTTCAGCGTTAGCACAAGTACAGCCATCCCAGGCCCCTGTAAATAAGAGCTGAACTTTACCTTACTTCAGTTACAGGAAGAAAACAGTTTACAGCTTAATATCCTAGAAAGCCCCATATTAGAATAAAAACAGAGCCCAAGCCAAGGGCAGAAAGCCCCTATTAGAATAAGAACAGAGCTCAATGCCCTTGAAAGCCCCATATCAGAATGTAAACAGAACTTGAGAAATTCCTCCATCCCTTCTGGAGGTCCCCTAGACCAGCCCTTAAAACTAAGCTAAAACCCACCTCGGGGTCCAAGTCCCTGCTCCACTGTGTCGGTTATACTTGGACCCAAGCTTGAGCTTGTAAATAAACCCTCGTGTGTTTGCATCGGTGTGGGCTCCATGGTGGTTTCTTGGATTCGCGATCTTGGGCACAACATTACACCATCTGCTATTACTCTGTAGTCATCAGTTGGAGTAACCTATTTAGGCATGCTCTCCTGGAAAAAAAGAACACTTCCATTCCATCTCACTGCCTATAACTTATGACTGTCTATTAATTCTCTCTCTCTTTTCCCTCTGGGTCTAGAAGGGTGTCTTAGAGGTACAGATGACAATTAAGTGGAAAGGTAAACAAATTTAAATCTACTATTGAGAATCATGATCAATAAGGAGCTCAGGACTAAAAGTAAGTATATTGTTGGACCCTGGCTCACGGGTGCCAACGTGTCCCGGTGGACGCCTCAGAGACTCAGACCCCAGACAGGCAGATGCAATTAGCAAGAGGGTTTATTGAACGTTTGCGCAAACGGGCTCTCCGCCTCCGAGGAGGAAGAGAGCCCCAATTAGCAATTACAGGTATCTTTTAAAGGCAAAGGGAAAAAAACCCGCTTAAAGACAAAAGTACCTCGGGAGTCACATAGCATTCAGGTTATTGATTTCTCAGAAGGTCAACATGAACCTATTCAGGGACATTCCAATCAGGGTGTGGGGGGAAATGGTTTTCTTATTATAAACAATGCTTTTAGTTGCTAAAATTTCAGGAAGGCGCCTGGATGGGCTGCCTCTGGATTAGGGCTGGTCCTAGTTATGGTGGTGGTGGGGGGGGTTCTTCAATATAAAATCTCTTCCTGTAGAGCCTGTTTCAATCTCCTGGTATAGATCATAATCCATCTCCAGGCTTTACAGCTCCAAACTCTCCACATGTCCAGATCCACAATTCTTTTTTTTTTTTTTAAGATTTTATTAATTCATTTGTGAGATGCAGAGACACGGGCAGAGAGAGAAGCAGGCTCTATGCAGAGAGCCCAAGGTGGGACTTGATCCCCGGACCCCAGGATCACCCCCTGGGCTGAAGGGAGGTGCTCAACTACTGAGGCACCCAGGTGTCCCCAGATCCAGAATTCTATCAGGTCCTCCACATCATCTAAATGTTACACTAGTGTATCTGACACTGTATATCAGAAAATAAACATTTTTCCTCCAAAACAATTTCTGTTAATGACATTACCATCCTTCCAATTAGAACTAAGTGTCAGGGCACCTGGGTGGCTCAATTAGTTAAGCATCTGTCTCTGGCTGGGGTCATAATCCCAGTGTCCTGGGATCCAGCCCCGCATCAGGCTCCCTGCTCAGTGGAAAGCCTGCTTCTCCCTCTCCCTCTGCTGCTTCCATTGCTTGTGCTCTTTCTCTGTCAAATAAATAAAATATGAAAGAAAGGAAAGAAAGAAAAGAAAGAAAGAAAGAAAGAAAGAAAGAAGAAAGAAAGAAAAGAAAGAAAGAAGAAAGAAAGAAAGAAAGAAAGAAAGAAAGAAAGAAAGAAAGAAAGAAAGAAACCTAAGGGTTGTCTTGAATTTCTCCCTTGACTTTATCCTTTACTTGCAGTTAAGACTTCAGACCATTGCTGCTCCAAGTAGCAATGACTAGGATGCCGAGGAACATAGAGGAAGGGCTGTTCAGGAGATAGTTTGATAGGCCTCACCTCCCTGAACATTGAAGAAACCCCCGCCCCGCCCCCCATGAGTAGGACCAGCCCTAATCCAGAGGCAGCCCATCCCTGCGCCTTCCTGGAATTTAAGCAACAAAAAACATTCTGTTTGTCCGAGATAAGAAAACCATTCCCCCCCACGCCCTGACTGAAATGTCCCTGAACAGGTTCATGTTGACCTTCTGAGAAATCAATAACCTGGATGCTATACTACTCCCGCGGTTTCTTTGCCTTTAAGCGTTTTTTTTTGCCTTTAAAAGATGCCTGTAATTGCTAATCGGGGCTCTCCTCCACCTCTGAGGCGGAGAGCCCGTTTGCACAAACGTTCAATAAACCCTCTTGCTAATTGCATCTGCCTGTCTGGGGTCTGAGTCTCTGGGGCGTCCACCGGGACACGTTGGCACCCGTGAGCCAGGGTCCAACAAACATATAATAGCAACAGTCTCCTTCACATCTTCACTTACAGGCTTCCAGTACCCCTCCTCCTAATTCTTCCTACCCATAGACTTGTTACTCCCCTGTCCAAAAACCCTCACTTGCTCCTCAATCTTACCTTCAAGCCCTCCTCCCACACATAAAATGATTTTTTTTTTTTTTTTAGCTTTCTTCTACTATTCTTCTACGTATAACTTAAACTTTGGCCAAATTATACCATTCCTTCTTTCCTGAGCAAGTCCCTCGTTTCTCTCGCTTAAAGTTTTCACTAATGTCCTTCCCATTGTTTGAAAATTTCTTTCCCCTCCATCTGTCAAATCCTTATTCATTCCTCAGGGTCCAGCTGCAACTCTACCTCCTTCACCTTTCAAATAAATGCATTCTTTCCTTCTTTGGTATTAGAAGCACTTTGTATTTTAATGTTGCTTATCACATTCTGCCTTACTTTTTTTTTCCCACTGAGAGGATGGAATGCTTGTATTTCCACATAATGACTAACAGTGCCTTTTCTATAGTAATTATTTTTATATTGTGTTGGATGAATGAATTTTTTTCTTCCTCAACTTTGATAGAAATTCCCTAAATGAAGCCTACTTTTACTAATAAAGAGAAGCTGTCATTCCAGCACATGTCTTGGTCTCTTTCTGTCTGTGCTTGCCCCTCTCTATTCCTACATCTTAGCTCTTTCTGTCTCTGCTTTCTCCATCTTTGTCTCTCTCTGTGTGTACTCACCCTTTCCCTTCCTCTATCTGGCACTGTCAAACTGTCTCTTTTTTTCACGGTATTTTTATTGTTAGTATGTCTTTGATGTTTTCCTTGCATTGTCTTTCTCTGTCCATTTCTGTTTCTCTGACACCCTGTTCCCTTCTTACCTAGAAGCCAATCTCTGAAGCTCTTTTTTTAAAAAAGATTTTATTTATTTATTAATTCCTGAGAGACGCAGAGACATAGGCAGAGGGAGGAGAATCAGGTTCTATGCAGGAGCCCGATGTGGGACTTGATCCTGGAACTCCAGGATCACATCCTAAGCCGAAGGCAGATGCTCAACTGCTGAGCCACCCAGGCTTCCCATCTGAAGCTCTTTCAAAGCCTCCGTTATACTATAACTTAAAGGGCAGTATTATTTGGACTTTTCAGGTTGGAACTCAGAAGTCTAAAGTCTGAAAACTTTACAGCTTTGGGGAAAATTAACTTTCAGGGGTCAGATGACCTCAGTGTCTGTGGTGAAGTGTCTGAACAGAAGTTTACAGATACTCTGAATTCTTAATTTATGTGATAAGACGTAAAGGTTTAAAAGGTGACCCACAACAGCTAATCGGGATAACAATGCTAATTACTCTAATTGGCTTCAATGATAAAGACATGTTGGAAAGCAAACAAAAAGTTCTAGAAAATCATGGACCACTTGGCACCTTGCTCAGGAGACTCTAAGCTTTCATATATAAATATAAATATAAATGAATTGAAACTAAAAACACAATAATAATAATGATGCAAACTATTGTTTCAATATGTACTGTGAGACAAATGTCTTATACACACTAATTCATTTAATCTCCAAACATTTCACGGAGGTGAAAACTCAGGTCGAGTGTGATTAACTTCATGTTCAGTCATCCTTAGGAGGGGAGCTATATTTAAAACTAGGTGCTGTTTGATTACAAAGCCTGGGCTCCTAAACTGTACAGTTTTTTTGTTTGTTTGTTTTTTGTTTTTTCAGATTTGGCAGGTCTTAAGAATACCTGGTTACTCATTAACCCTTCTGATTCCTTAACCCCTACGCTAGATTTACCAAATCCTAGGGCAAGGGCCTGGGAGTCTGTTTAAAAAATGACTAAGGTGATTCTTAATATCCTGCCTGTTGGGGAAACAGAGCATTCCACTAAATAGCTTCCCCAGCCATGATATAAAGGAGGAAAAAGTTCCATTTCCCTGGTAGTGGTACTCCTTGTCCCACTCTCCTCCATTCAGTGCCTTGCCTAGCCTTTCCTCCCCAGAGAATCAAAATTAGCCTCAGACTCTTCAATCTATTGTTTAAATGTCCAGAAGTACCCACTCTAGCAACATGTAAACTTTCACGTGAATTTTGACCAAAGTCAATGAGGAAATGGAGCTTTATTGGTGGCATGAGAGTAAGTAGAAGAGTGTGCTGTATTTATGTGGGGGGAAGGGGAATGGGGATGTTAGATGCTTCCTGATGCTCTTAAAATCATGCCATGTGGGAGACTCACGTTAGTAAAGCTCAGCCTTTATTATATAAAACAATTTTTCTTTGAATTAATAGAATGTACCTAATGCTAATTGGAAACGCCAAGAAAATGTACAGGCTGCAAATAACAAAATAACATTGACTTACTATGTATTGATTGTCAGGCCCTATGTTCAATGATTTACATGAATCTTCTAATTGAATACTTACAATAAACATGTGAAGTAACTAGTTATCTACATTTTACAGATGACATGAGGCTCAGAGAAATTACTAGTCCAAGACCTAAGATTCCAACTTAGGTTTGTTTGACTGCAGTTTATGCCCTGAACACCGTGGCACAGACTCTGCTACAAACAGATCAAAGAAAGATTTAGGAAAATTCACTGATAGCAGATCTTTTTTATTTATTTTTTATTTTTTTTTATTTATTTATGATAGGCACACAGTGAGAGAGAGAGAGAGGCAGAGACATAGGCAGAGGGAGAAGCAGGCTCCATGCACCGGGAGCCCGACGTGGGATTCGATCCCGGGTCTCCAGGATCACGCCCTGGGCCAAAGGCAGGCGCTAAACCGCTGCGCCACCCAGGGATCCCTGATAGCAGATCTTTAATTAAATTTTAAAAAAGGATGTTTTAGGAATTCTAGGTGTTTTGAAAAATATTTGGAGATTATCACTTTGGAGGAAAGCACAGGTTCTTCCAACCAAAATATTCCCTGGTGTTTCAGAGTCACTGATTTAATCCAATATGGCATTTCCTGTGTTCTTACCATCCTAGGTTTATCAGAAACTAATTCCTTTAGTTGGTTAGAATACCACTTGGAGCAATTGCTTCAAACTCACTATGAATTCAGAATCTCTTTTCTGAGTCATCAGAACCCAGTTTCTCAAACTCATAGCCTTTAAGATTCATATTCTTTTTTTTTTTTTTTAAAGATTCATATTCTTAAAAACTTTACTTTGTGGTGGATAAGGATTCCCCAAAATAGAATGACAAGAAAAGGAAGCATGAGGATATTTTTTCCTTTCTTGAATTCTCACATTTAAAAAAATTTTCTTCCCATTATGCCAGAACAGATAATAGAGTTGTACAATATAACAACAAAAAATACCTTTCAACTGGAAGTACAAGATATTTGACAAATATGTATAAGTAGCTTGTCAACATTTCTTTTCATCTCATAAAGCTCTACCAAAATTATATATTTTTAAATAAAAGCCTAGCAATTTTCAAATATCTGACTACTCAGAATCCTTTTCTTTTCTTTTTTTTTTAAGATTTTATTTATTTATTCATGAGAGACACACAGAATGAGAGAAGCAGAGACACAGGCAGAGAGAGAAGCAGGCTCCATGCAGGGATCCTGACGTGGGAATGGATCCCGGGTCTCCAGTGTCACACCCTGGGCTGAAAGCAGCACTAAACCACTGAGCCACCTGGGCTGCCCTCTTTTCTTTTACCAAAACTGTACAGATAAGAATTAGATTTAAAAAAAAAAATTTTTTTTAAATTTATGATAGTCACACAGAGAGAGACAGAGAGGCAGAGACATAGGCAGAGGGAGAAGCAGGCTCCATGCACCGGGAGCCCAACGTGGGATTCAATCCCGGGTCTCCAGGATCGCGCCCCGGGCCAAAGGCAGGCGCCAAACCGCTGCGCCACCCAGGGATCCCGAATTAGATTTTTATTAAAGAATTCAGCTTTTAAAAATTAAGTGATTAAAAAAAAAATTAAGTGATTTATAAAAATAGCTAAAATTTATAAAATAAATTTTATAAAATAAAATTTATAAAAACTTACTGCATGAATCATGAACTGATTTATACATTAGTAACTTTACATAAGGGAAGAGGAACGGTTTTTAATATATGCCTGATGTTGACTTTTTACAAAATTATTTTTACTTTTAACAAAGCAATACACAAACTGGGTGCATATTTAATCAGTAAAGAATGGCTACTCCTCTTTCCCACAGATCTATTCCCAGTAGGCAATTGTTTTAGAATATTTTGGATTTTAGTTCCTTTGTGAACTCATATGCTAAGCTAATACTTCCTATAATAAATCTCATACTCCTCATTCAGCTATACATACTATGAACATTTTGCCAATATTACTTCATCTAGAACTCTTTTCCATCTTTTTTCCCCTAGAATTTCTTCCATTTTTAATTAAAGATTTTATTTATTTATTTATTTGGCAGAGAGAGAGAGAGTGAGAGAGAGCAAGCAGAGGGAGCAGCAGAGGGAGAGAAAGAAGCAGGTTCCCCGCTGAGCAGGGAGCTCCATCCCAGGATTTTGGGATTATGCCTTGAGCTGAAGGCTGAAACTTGACCGACTAAGCCACCTGGGTGCCCCTCCTAGAGTTTCTCCTTATTTCGGGTTTTATCTCCCTAGCTGACTAGTCTCTGGGAAAGGGATCAAGGGTAACTTTTAGTTCCAATGTCTAGCTTTTCTATGCCTTTCTCAATGCCTGGAAACTCTATGCCTTTGTTCTGTTGTTTGCAAAGGAAACAAGGTTGCTGGGAACACAGGAGATAAGGTGGAATTTGTAATGTTGGGCCATTTTCTTCATACTTGGCATTTATTAGGGTTTTTTTTTTTCAAATTTTTATTGAAATTCCAGGTATAGTGTAATACTGGTATCAGGAGTAGAATTTAGTGATACATCACTTACATATAATACCCAGTGCTCATCATAACAAGTGGCCTCCTTAAGACCCATCACTCATTTAGCCCATCCTTACTCACCTCCCTCCATCAACCCTCAGTTTGTTCTCTATCAGAGTCCCTTATTAGAGTCCCTTAGGTTTGCTTTCCTCCTCTTTTTTCCCCCTTCCCATATGTTCATCTCTTTTATTTCCTAAATTCCATATATGGGTGAAATGATATATTTGTCCTTCTCTGACTTATTTTGTTTAGCATAATATACTCTAGCTCCATCTATGTCATTGCAAATGGCAACATTTCATTCTTTTTATGGCTGAGTAATATTCCAGTGTGTGTGTACATGTGTGTATCACAACTCCTTTATCCATTCATCAGTTGATGGATATTTGAGCTGTCTTTATAACATGATTATTGTAGATAATGCTGCTATTAAACATCTGAGTGCATGTACCCCTTCAAATATGTATTTTTATAATACTGTGGGTAAATACCTAATACTGTAATTGCTGGATCATAGGTAGTTCTATTTTTAACTTTTGGGGACCCTCCATACGGTTTGGAGAGTGGCTGCACCAGTTTGCATTCCCACTAACAGTTAACAGGGTTCCCCTTTCTCCACATCCTTGCCAAAATCTGTTGTTTCCCTAATTTTAGCCATTCTGACAGTTGTGAGGTGGTATCTCATCATGGCTTTGATTTTTATGATTGACATACAGTGTATTGCATATATTTAAAGTGCACAATTTGACAAGTTTCAAAATACATATACACCCATGAAAAACCATCACTATAATCAAAGTAATGAACACATTCCTTACTCCAAAATGTTTTCTCATATTCTCCTGCCTCTCCCTGTACCCCTTTCCCCAGTCCAGAAGCCACTGATTGGCTTTTGACACCACAGATTAGTTGACATTTTCTATATTTCTAAATAAATGGAAACATACAATATGTGATTGGCTTCTTTTGCTCAGTATATTCATTTTGAAATTTATCCATATTGTTGGGTAATGCTTAATTCTTTCATTTGGGTTGCTGAGTGCCTGTCCATTGAATGGATATACAATAATTAGCTTATCCATTAACCTCTTGATGAACATTTGGATTGTTTCCAGTTTTTAGCAATTATAAATAATTCTGTTATGAACATTTATGTATAAGTCTTTGCCTGAACATGTTTCCTTTTCTCTTGGGTAAATACATAGAAGTGGAATGGCTCAATGGTAATGGTACGTGTCTGTATAACTTCTTAAAAATCTGCCAAACTATTTTTCCAAGTAACTGTACACTTTTATATTTATATATACAATGGAGGAATTTTAATTCCTTCACATTCTTGCAGTTAGTATAATCAGTCTTTCTTTTTCTTCTAAGATTTTATTTAATTTCAAGTTAGTTAACATATAGTATAGTACTGGTTTCAAGAGTAGGATTTAGTGATTCATCACTTTACATATAACACTTAGTGCTCATCACAAGTGCCCTCTTTAGTCCCCATTACCCATTTAGCCAATTCCCCCACCCATACGCCTCCAGTAACTCTGTTTGTTTCCTGAGGTTAAGAGTTTCTTATAGTTTGCCTATCTCTCCGTTCTTACCTTATTTTATTTTTCCTTCCCTTTCCCTATGCTCAGTTGTTTCACTTCTTAAATTCTACATATGAGTGCAATCATATAGTATTTGTCTTTAGCTGACTTAATTTCATGTAGCATAATACATGGCTCCATCCACATCATAGCAAATGGCAAGATTTCATTCTTTTCGATGGTTGAGTATATTCTATTTTTTATATATGCCATATCTTCTTTATCCATTCATCAATCAGTGGGCATTTGGATTCTTTTCATATTTAGCTATTGTTGATAGTAGCTGCGATAAACATTGGAGTGCAAATGCTCCTTCAAATCACTATTTTTGTATCCTCTGGATAAATACTTTGCAGTGCAATTGTTGGGTCATAAGGTAGTTCTATTTTTAACATTTTGAGGAAGCTCCATACTGTTTTCCAGGGTGGCTGCACCAGTTTGCACTCCCATCAACAGTGTAAGAGGGTTCTCCTTTCTCTACATCCTCACCAACATCTCTTGTTTCTTGAATTAATTTTAGCCATTTTGAGGTGGTATCTCATTGTAGTTTTTATTTGTATTTCCCTGATGATGAGTAATGTCCATTTTTTCATGTGTCAGCCATTTTTATGTCTTCTTTGGATAAATGTCTATTCATGTCTTCTGACCATTCCTTAGTTGGATTATTTTTTCGGTGTTGAATTTTATGAGTTCTTTATATATTTTGGATACTAGCCATTTATGTGATAAATCATTTGCAAATATCTTCTCCCATTCCATTGGTTGCCTTTTAGTTTTGTTGTTTCATTTGCTGTGAAGAAGCTTTTTATCTTGATAGAGTCTCCGTAGTTCATGTTTGCTTTTGTTTCCATCGTCTCCACAGATGAGTCTAATAAGAAGTTACAATGGCCAAGGTCAAATAGGTTGCTGCTTATGTTCCCCTCTAGGATTTTGAAAGTTTCCTATTTTACATTTAGTTCTTTCATCCATTTTGAATTTATTTTTGTGTATGGTGTAAGAAAGTGGTCCAGTTTCAGTCTTCTATAAGTTGCTGTCCAGTTTTCCAACACTATTTGCGGGAGAGACTGTCTTATTTCCATTATATATTCTTTCCAGCTTTGCCAAAGATTAGTTGACCATAGAGTTGTGGGTCTATTTCTGAGTTCTTTATTCTGTTCCTTTAAGTGTCTGTTTTTGTACTAGTATTGTACTGTCCTGATGATTACAGCTTTGTCATACAGCTTTAAGTCTGGAGTTGTATTGCCTCCAGCATTGGTTTTCTTTTTCACATTAATTTGGCTACTCAACGTCTTTTCTGGTTCCATACATATTTTAGAATTGTTTGTTTCAGCTTTGTGAATAATGTTGCTGTTATTTCAATAGGTATTGCATAGAATGTGTAGATTGCTATGGGTAGCATAGACTTTTAACAATATTTTTCTTCCAATCCATATATATGGGATGTTTTTCCTTTTTTTGTGTCTTAATCAATATATTTCATAAGTGTTCTATAGTTTTTCATTATATAGATCTTTTACCTCTTTGGTAAATGCAACAAATTTCTGTAAGTTGATTTTTATATCATATGACTTTGCTGAATTCATGTATTAGTTCTACCACTGCTTTAGTGGAGTCCTTTAGGTTTTCTACATAGAGTTTCATGTCCTCTGTGCAGATTAAAAGTTTGACTTCTTTGCAAAATAGGATGCTTATTTCTATTTGCTGCCTGATTGCTGAGACTTCCAGTGCTGCATTGAACAACACTAGTGAGAGTGGACATCCCTGTCATGTCCTTGACCTTAGGGGAAAAGCTCTCAGTTTTTCCCCATTGAGAATGATAGTAGCTGTGGTTCTTTCGTATATTGCCTTTTAAGATATGTTCCTTCTAACCCTCCTTTCTTGAGGGTTTTTATCAAGAAAGTATGCTTTATTTTATCAAATGCTTTTTCTGCATCTAGAATGATCACTCTTTTTAATTTTAATCATTCTAATAGGTACCAAATAGTATCCCATTGTGGCTTATGTAGTATTTCCCAGATGAGTAATGTTATTAAGCAACTTTTCATGTACTTATTAGTCACCCTTATACCTCCTTGAGTGAAGTTTCTGTTTAAATTATATTCCTATTTTCTCAGGGGTCTCAAGAACTCCTTCAAGCATGCTACTTTAACAGAAGGATTTACAAGACTCAAACAGGTTTTATTCATGGTTAGCATTTCTTACAGAAGAAGTATACACAGCAAGAGCAATAGGAACAAGATATCCATTGCATGGATTAGAGTGATTAGACACAGGTTTCCACATCCTTTCCCATCTGCAGTCACATATTATATACTTTTTCACTGGCTGTGAAGTGCAGGGACATATGTGGAGACTGTACAGTGAAGCCCATTCAAATCTCAGAGTCCAAGGCTTTTATGGAGGGTTGCACCCATAGGTACATCGTAATATGCAACTAGGTATAATAATCAAAACTCATGACCCCAATGATGAAATCATGTGCATATCATCAGTCTCAACATTTGTGAAAAGCAAGTCTTACAAGATAATGTAACATGGCCCTTTGATCCAAGTGTATACAATAAAATCATCAATCGTTAACAGAAAGAATCATCAAATATAACATTCCCAGAGGTTGTACAATGATTAGTACTGGCTCCAAGCTCTCGTGGAGATGTGTGAGGGGTGAGCAATAAGACCTGCAGTGTTAAGTCTTTTCTCATACCCATTTTATTATTGGGTTGTTAGTTTGCTTATTTTAGGAATTCTTAATATATCCTGTTACAATCCCTTATCAAATATATGGTTTGTAAAGATTTTTCCCCAGTTTTTGGTTTGTCCTTTTATTCTCCTAACAGTATCTTTTGAAAAGCAGCAATTTTTGATATTGGTGAAGTAAATTTTATCAATTTGTTCTTTTATGTATTGTGTTTTGGATATCATTTCTAAGAAATCTTTGCAAAACCTAAGATTTAAAATATGTTTTTCATGTTTCCTTCTAGTATTTTTATAGTTTCAGGTTTTTACACCTAGGTCTATGATTCATTTTGAGTTAAGTTTTGTAGATGGTTTGACCTGAAGTATTTTAAAGCAAATCTTTGATATCAGATCTTTTTTTTAATACATTAATATTTATTGGTGTTCAATTTACCAACATACAGAAAAACACCCAGTGTTCATCCCGTCAAGTGTCCCCCTCAGTGCCCGTCACCCATTCCCCCCCCACCTCCCTCCCTCCTCCCCTTCCACCACCCCTCATTCGTTTCCCAGAGTTAGGAGTCTTTATGTTCTGTCTCCCTTCCTGATATTTCCCACACATTACTTTTCCCTTCCTTTATATTCCCTCTCACTATTATTTATATTCCCCAAATGAATGAGAACATACACTGTTTGTCCTTCTCCGATTGACTTACTTAACTCAGCATAATACCCTCCAGTTCCATCCACGTTGAAGCAAATGGTGGGTATTTGTCGTTTCTAATGGCTGAGTAATATTCAATTGTATACATAAACCACATCTTCTTTATCCATTCATCTTTCGATGGACACCAAGGCTCCTTCCACAGTTTTGCTATTGTGGACATTGCTGCTAGAAACATCGGGGTGCAGAAGTCCCAGCGTTTCATTGCATCTGAATCTTTGGGGTAAATCCCCAGCAGTGCAATTGCTAGCTCATAGGGCAGATCTATTTTTAGCTCTTTGAGGAACCTCCACGCAGTTTTCCAGAGTGGGTGCACCAGTTCACATTCCCACCAACAGTGTAAGAGGATTCCCTTTTCTACACATCCTCTCCAACATTTGTGATTTCCTGCCTTGTTAATTTTCCCCATTCTCACTGGTGTGAGGTGGTATCTCATGGTGGTTTTGATTTGTATTTCCCTGATGGCAAGTGATGCAGAGCATTTTCTCATGTGCATGTTAGCCATGTCCATGTCTTCCTCTGTGAGATTTCTCTTCATGTCTTCTGCCCATTTCATGAAAGGACTGTTTGTTTCTTTGCTGTTGAGTTTAATAAGTTCTTTATAGATTTGGGAAACTAGCCCTTTATCTGATATGTCATTTGCAAATATCTTCTCCCATTCTGTAGGTCATGGTGAATAATTTTCTTAATCTGTTGTTGGATCCTATTGGCTAGTATCTTGTTGAGAATTTTTGCATCCATGTTCACCAGGTTCCATTCTCTTCATGTCTTTTGCCCATTTCATGAAAAGACTGTTTGTTTCTTTGGTGTTGAGTTTAATAAGTTCTTTATAGATTTTGGAAACTAGCCCTTTATCTGATATGTCATTTGCAAATATCTTCTCCCATTTTGTAGGTTTAGTTTTGTTGACTGTATCCTTTGCTGTGCAAAAGCTTCTTATCTTGATGAAGTCCCAATTGTTCATTTTTGCTTTTCTTTCTTTTGCCTTTGTGGATGTATCTTGCTAGAAGTTACTGTGGCCAAGTTCAAAAAGGGTGTTGCCTGTGTTCTCCTCTAGGATTTTGATGGAATCTTGTCTCACATTTAGATCTTTCATCCATTTTGAGTTTATCTTTGTGTATGGTGCAAGAGAGTGGTCCAGTTTCATTCTTCTGCATGTGGATGTCCAATTTTCCCAACACCATTTATTGAAGAGACTGTCTTTCTTCCAATGGATACTCTTTCCTCCTTTATCGAATATTAGTTCACCATACATTTCAGGGTCCACTTCTGGGTTCTCTATTCTGTTACATTGATCTATGTGTCTGTTTTTGTGCCAGTACCACACTGTCTTGATGACCACAGCTTTGTAGTACAACCTGAAATCTGGCATTGTGATGCCCCCAGCTATGGTTTTCTTTTTTAAAATTCCCCTGGCTATTCAGGGTCTTTTCTGATTCCACACAAATCTTAAAATAATTTGTTCTAACTCTCTGAAGAAAGTCCATGGTACTTTGATAGGGATTGCATTAAACGTGTAAATTGCCCTGGGTAACATTGACATTTTCACAATATTAATTCTGCCAATCCATGAGCATGGAATATTTTTCCATCTCTTTGTGTCTTCCTCAATTTCTTTCAGAAGTGTTCTATAGTTTTTAGGGTATAGATCCTTCACCTCTTTGGTTAGGTTTATTCCTAGGTATCTTTTGCTTTTGGGTGCAATTGTAAATGGGATTGACTCCTCAATTTCTCTTTCTTCAGGCTCATTGTTAGTGTATAGAAATGCCATTGATTTCTGGGAATTGATTTTGTATCCTGCCACGCTACCAAATTGCTGTATGAGTTCTAGCAATCTTGGGGTGGAGGCTTTTGGGTTTTCTATGTAGAGTATCATGTCATCAGCGAAGAGGGAGAGTTTGACTTCTTCTTTGCCAATTTGAATGCCTTTAATGTCTTTTTGTTGTCTGATTGCTGAGGCGAGGACTTCCAGAACTATGTTGAACAGGAATGGTGAGAGTGGACATCCCTGTCTTGTTCCTGATCTTAGGGGAAAGGCTCCCAGTGCTTCCCCATTGAGAATGATATTTGCTGTGGGCTTTTCGTAAATGGCTTTTAAGATGTCGAGGAAAGTTCCTTCTATCCCAACACTCTGAAGTGTTTTGATCAGGAATGGATGCTGTATTTTGTCAAATGCTTTCTCTGCATCTAATGAGAGGATCAGAAGGTTCTTGGTTTTTCTCTTGCTGATATGATGAATCACATTGATGGTTTTACGAGTGTTGAACCAGCCTTGTGTCCCAGGGATAAGTCCCACTTGGTCATGGTGAATAATTTTCTTAATGTGTTGTTGGATCCTATTGGCTAGTATCTTGTTGAGAATTTTTGCATCCATGTTCATCAGGGATATTGGTCTGTAATTCTCCTTTTTGGTGGGGTCTTTGTCTGGTTTTGGAATTAAGGTGATGCTGGCCTCATAGAACGAATTTGGAAGTACTCCATCTCTTTCTATCTTTCCAAACAGCTTTAGTAGAATAGGTATGATTTCTTCTTTAAACGTTTGATAGAATTCCCCTGGGAAGCCATCTGGCCCTGGACTCTTGTGTCTTGGGAGGTTTTTGATGACTGCTTCAATTTCCTCCCTGGTTATTGGCCTGTTCAGGTTTTCTATTTCTTCCTGCTCCAGTTTTGGTAGTTTGTTGCTTTCCAGGAATGCGTCCATTTCTTCTAGATTTCCTAATTTATTGGCGTACAGCTGTTCATAATATGTTTTTAGAATCGTTTGTATTTCCTTGGTGTTGGTAGTGATCTCTCCTTTCTCATTCATGATTTTATTAATTTGAGTCTTCTCTCTCTTCTTTTTAATGAGGTTGGCTAATGTTTTATCTATCTTATTAATTCTTTCAAAGAACCAACTCCTGGTTCTGTTGATCTGTTCAACAGTTCTTTTGGTCTCGATATCATTTAGTTCTGCTCGAATTTTAATTAACTGTCTTCTTCTGCTGGGGGTGGGGTCTATTTGTTGCTTTACTCTAGTTCCTTTATGTGCAAGGTGAGCTTTTGAATTTGAGTTCTTTCCAGTTTTTGAATGGATGCTTGTATTGTGATGTATTTCCCCCTCAGGACTGCTTTTGCTGCGTCCCAAAGATTTTGAATGGTTGTATCTTCATTCTCATTAGTTTCCATAAATCTTCTCAATTCTTCCTTAATTTCCTGGTTGACCCTTTCATCTTTTAGCAGGATGGTCCTTAACCTCCACGTGTTTGTGGTCCTTCCAAACTTCTTGTGATTAAGTTCTAATTTCAAGGCATTATGGTCTGAGAATATACAGGGGACTATCCCGATCTTTTGGTATCGGTTCAGACCCGATTTGTGACCCAGGATGTGGTCTATTCTGGAGAAAGTTCCATGTGCACTTGAGAAGAATGTGTATTCAGTTGAGTTTGGATGTAAAGTTCTGTAGATATCTGTGAAATCCATCTGGTCCAGTGTATCATTTAAAGCTCTCATTTCTTTGGATATGTTGTGCTTAGAAGACCTATCTAGTATAGAAAGAGCTAGATTGAAGTCACCAAGTATAAGTGTATTATTATCAAAGTATTTCTTCAGTTTGGTTATTAACTGGTTTAAATATTTGGCAGCTCCCACATTCGGGGCATATATATATTGAGGATTGTTAAGTCCTCTTGTTGGATAGATCCTTTGAGTATGAGATAGTGTTCCTCTTCATCTCTCTGTATTTTCTTCGGGGTAAATTTTAATTTATCTGATATGAGGATGGCTACCCCTGCTTTCTTTTGAGGACCATTTGAATGGTAAATGGTTCTCCAACCTTTTATTTTCAGGTTGTAGGTGTCCTTCTGTCTAAAATGAGTCTCTTGTAGACAGCAAATAGATGGGTCCTGCTTTTTTATCCAGTCTGAAACCCTACGCCTTTAGATGGGGTCATTAAGCCCATTCACGTTCAGAGTTACTATTGACAGATATAAGTTTAGTGTCATCATGATATCTATTCAGTCCTTGTTTTTGTGGATTGTTCCACTGAACTTCTTCTTAAAGGGGAATTTTAAGAGTCCCCCTTAAAATTTCTTGCAGAGCTGGTTTGGACGTCACATATTCTTTCAGTTCCTTCCTGTCTTGGAAGCTCTTTATTTTTCCTTCCATTTTGAATGAGAGCCTTGCTGGATAAGGTATTCTTGGTTGCATGTTCTTCTCCTTTAGGACCCTGAATATATCCTGCCAGCCCTTTCTGGCCTGCCAGGTCTCTGTGGAGAGGTCTGCTGTTACCCTAATATTCCTCCCCATAAAAGTCAGGGACTTTTTTTCTCTTGCTGCTTTAAGGATCTTCTCCTTATCTTTGGAATTTGCAAGCTTAACTATTAAATGTCGAGGTGTTGAACGGTTTTTGTTGATTTTAGGGGGTGATCTCTCTATTTTCTGGATCTGAATGCCTGTTTCCCTTCCCAGATTTGGAAAGTTTTCAGCTAGGATTTGTTCAAATACATATTCTGGCCCTCTGGCCCTTTCAGCGCCCTCGGGAACCCCAATTAGACGTAGGTTTTTCTTCCTAAGTCTCTCATTTATTTCCCTTAATCTATCCTCATGGTCTTTTAATTGCCTCTCCCTTTTTTCCTCAGTTTCCCTCTTTGCCATCAACTTGTCTTCTATGTCACTCACTCGTTCTTCCACCTCGTTAAGCCTCGTCGTTAGGACTTCTAGCTTGGATTGCATCTCATTTAATTGATTTTTAATTTCTGCCTGATTGGATCTAAATTCTGCAGTCATGAAGTCTCTTGAGTCCTTTATGGTTTTTTCTAGAGCCACCAGTAGCTGTATAGTAGTGCTTCTGAATTGGCTTTCTGACATTGAATTGTAATCCAGATTTTGTAACTCTGTGGGCGAGAGTACTGTTTCTGATTCTTTGTTTTGAGGTTAGGTTTTCCTTCTAGTCATTTTGCTCAGTGCAGAGTGGCCAAAAACAAGTTGTATTGGGAAAAGGAGAAAAAGAGAGAGAAGGAAAGAAAAGAGAAAAAGAAAAAAGAGAAAGAAGAAAAAAAGGGGAAAAAGAGAAGAAAAAGAGAAAGAAAAAGAAAGAAAGGAGAAAAAAAGGGGGTGTGTGAGAAGGAATCAGAAATCAAAAAGAAAGAAAAAAATACAAGACAAAACAAAACAAAAAAACATAAAAACACGTGGGAGTATCTTCTGATTCTGTATATTTTAAGTCCCTCGACTTCCCCTGGAACTGGTCCGTGTCGCTGGTCTTCTGGGGGAGGGGCCTGCTGTGCTGATTTTCAGGTGTTAGCACTTGGGGGAGCTGCTCTGCCCCCTGCCTGGTGCAGGGCTCATTGGGTTTGTTTACCCCGTGAGGCCCCAGGAGGAACACCCCAGTGGCGGGAGCAGCTCTGGAAACATGGATTCAGCCCCCGCAGTAACTCAGGGGCTCTCCGTCTGCAGGGCCTGGGGGCTCCGTGGCAGGGCCGCTGATCTGCTCAGGTTGGGGCAGGAGTGTCCTTGCTGTCCTGGGCCTCCCGGTCTCTGTCTGTCCCGGGGGGAGGCCGGATCCTGGGCTGTGTCCCGGCGCTCTGTGCTTTGGCCCCTTCGCTGTTGTTTTCGCGCTCCCGGCCGGCAGCCCCCTCCGCGGAGCTGCCACCCGAGCCCCCCCAAGCTGCTCCGGGAGCCAAGCAGCCCCCTCCGGGGAGCCGCCGCCCGAGCCCCTCCGAGCTGCTCCGGGTCCCTCTGTGTGCGCTGCAGCCCTTAGGGAGCTCGGCGCACTCTCCTGGGCGCGCCGCAGGTGTCTGTTAACCTCCTAGGGAGCCCGAGGGCATCCCCGCCCTCCTGGGTCCTGCTTTAACTCCCTGCAAGCCCCTTTCCGCCCGGGAAGGTTGGTGCAGCTCCTGCTCCTCCGGGACGGGGCTCCCCTGTCCTGGGGACACTCGCCCCGGCCTCAGCCCGGCTCCTGGGGGGCCCCTCCCCCTTGGAGGCCTTTTGTCTCTTTATTTCTTTTTTCCCGTCTTCCTACCTTGATAGAAGGGCGAACTCTTCTCACTGTAGCATTCCAGCTAGTCTGTCTTTAAATCTCAGGCCGAATTCGTAGATTTTCAGGATGATTTGAAGGTTATCTAGGTAATTTGTTGGGGACAGGTGATTTGGGGACACTACTCTTCCGCCATCTTGCCCCTCCTCGACATCAGATCTTTTAACTCATATATATTTGGCATGTATCTCTAGCAGATGAGGAAAATTTCAAAAACATAATCCCAATATCTTTATCATAATTACTTACTAGCATCTGGTACTCAATATGTATTCAAATTTCCCCCAAATACCTTTTGGTTTGTTTAAGATCCAAACAAAATAGACATATTGCATTACGTTGGGATGTTTCTTAAATCTACAGTAATCTGTAACAATCCCTTTATCTAATTTTCCTGTTAATTTTTTATAATAATAATTCAGTTCACTTTTGCCAAGAAATTTCCACGTTCTGGATTTGGCTGCTTGTATATTGGTGTTTTTTTTTTTTTTAACATACTGCTCTGCCATTTCTTGATTTATTAATCTTTGACATTATATATTATTAGACGTTATATAATCTGTGCTGTGAAACATGAGGATCTGGCTAACCTAACTACTCTCTACTTCCATCTCTTTAGTTATCCCTTTAACATCTTTAGCAATGGAATAAGCATGGGAAAAAATTTTTTTTAAGATTTTACTTATTTATTAATGAGAGACACCGAGAGAAGCAGAGACATAGGCAGAGGGACAAGCAGGCTCCCTGTGGGGATCCTGATGTGGGACTCGATCCCAAGTCCCCAGGATCATGACCTGAGCCAAAGGCAGATGCTCAACCACTGAGCTATCCAGGTGTCCCTAAACATGGGAGATTTTTGAAGAATTAATATCTATGACTATTTGTCTTTCCCCAAGTAATGTCTTTGTTTAGCCTTACCTATACCATAAACTTTCATATTCTCTAATAACTAGCTTTTGTCTAATGCAGTAACAGTGGGAGAATGGAGAATGGAGACTTGAGAAATATCTCAGAAGAAGATCTGACAGTATTGAATGAGGGAAGAAGAAGGGAAGGACTGTAGAATTACTGTTCAGTTTCTGACTTCAACTGAGTACATAGTGGTACCACTTAGAATAATAGAAGAGGATGACTAGGTTTGGGGAAAGGACAGGGGATACAGAAGAATATAAATTTAGTTTTTGACATTGAGATATGGGGTACTTTAAACTCAAGTAGAGATCTCCAATAGACCACTGGAATTATGGATCTGGAGATTAGAAGAGAGATGTGCGCTTGAGGTACAGATTTGAAGGTCATCAGTTTTATGGGTGATAGTTGAAGCCATGGCATGGATAATATTGCCCAGGGAATGTGTAAAGAGTAAGGAAAGAGGAAGACAAAAAACAAAACCTTAAAGAACACCAAGATTTAAGGCGACAGAAATAGTTGTTGCAGTATGTGATGAGTACCATAATATTAATTTGCACTAGATACCCTAGTGACTCAAAATAAGATGATCAACTAGGTGGGGAAAAGTTATCATAAAAGGTTTTACTTTGGTTTAGATACTGAAGAATATATAAAAGTGTGCTAATGGGATGAGGAGCAGGAAAACAGACAAACTCATCCACTTAACAAGGAAAAGAGAGGACTTCAAATGAGAAGTCTTTCAACTATTCTCACCCTGACATACTCCTGTCTGAATAAACCAATGTTCCTCAAAGTGTGGTAAATAATTTACTTGGAAGAGAATCACAAAGGGGCTTTGCAAAAACACATATATTTAGGTTCCACCTTAGAACCTACTGAATCAGAATCATTGGGGAGGGAGGTACGGAGGAATCTGCGCTTTAAACAAGTTCTCTAAATGATTCTGAAGTAGATGGTTTGTGCACAAGATTTTGTACAAACTAAAGTGTGACCATGGGAACTTTCAGCTAAAGTGGAAAGGATGAAGTCAAAGAATTGTGATCTTCAAGTTGCTACTATCTTTTTGCTAGTTTTAGCAGGAAGTCCTAGTGGGAAAATGGGAAAAATGTAGGTTATGTAAGAATATAATTGATTCAATCTGTTTTCCTTTATTTAGAAGGAAAAGTGAACCAGGTAAGACTAAGAGCAGAGCAGTTTTCCTTTGAGTTGGTCCCAAGTCAACCACGAAGAACATACAGGCACCTGGATTACAAAGAAATCAAGAATTGATTTTGTGGATTGAATGTAGTCATTAAGGCAACAACACACTCATGAATTCCTTTTATTTTGTTTTCCCTTTTCAGCTAGTTACCTGGCATTTTATACTCAGCATTTCCTATTGAATTCATCTCACCTGAAGTCACTCAATGTTTAGTTTTTCATTTAATCAACAATTCTAGGGATAAAAATTTCCATATTTTCTATAATTTTTATCCTAAAAAGAGGAAATCTCAAGTCATTGTCTACTGTTCAGTCAGAAAATGTTTCTGTGTCTTCATAAAAAAGATAACTATATGTTTGGGAATATATTATTTGAAGTACATAGTGAAATGGATAACTTGAGAATTCCATTACATACTCCTGAGAAAGTGCCTTTAGGGAATCCCAGGGATGTACTCTCAAACTTTGAAACTTTGATGGCCTATGAATATTCTACAATGGCTAGAAATGTTATTCTTCTGGGAAACTGGCAAATGTGTTTTGTTACTTTGTCAAAGCTGCTATCTACATGGCTCTCCAGAATTGGGTATATCTTGCTTGAAATATGCTAACTTCAAAAGATAGTAACATATTTCTTTGTTTTGAGAAAAGCTGTGAATATTCATATTCATTCCTTATTTCTAGGAAAAAAGTCAGATTGTAAAACCAATTGCTTCCTTTGAAAATACCCTCTGATAAAATTAAGTCAATTCTGATTCCAAAATTTAACATGATAAGATTTCATAAGAGAACAAGTCTTCTCTTTGTATATCTACCAATTCTATTTATCATTTTTAACTTTCTAAGATACATTTCCTGGATCACATATTGTGCTAGTGAGTTTGAAACAAATGAGAAACAGATGATAATTTTATTTAGTTCATTTAGTGATGTGTGTGATATGATAAATGTGATAGCTATTTGATAGTCACACAGACGTCAGAAGATACTTAGGAAAGTATAGGATGTGATGGAGAAATAAACTCACTTCTACTATGATTCTACCCAAGAGCTGAGGGATTATGTTGTTTAAAAAAAAAAAAAAAGAAGAAGAAGAAGAAGAAGAAGAACCCTGAGACCTAGAGAGAAGAGAGACAGGGAATATGGAATTGTCAGTGCACATGCAAATTTGTGTAAAGGAAAGATACTAGAGGAAAAAAAATAAATACTGGGTCACAGTAAAGTTATATTTTCTGTACAAAAGAGGCTCTCCTGTAATGTATATAAATATTCCCATAGGACTATGAGATCTTTCTGTTTTTAATTCCATACTTATCAAAAGAATCTTTTAGTTATCCTATTAGTTGCTAGGGCTGTCATAACAAAGTACCACAAACTGGGTGGCTTAAATGGAAATTTATTTTCTTGCAATTCTGGATTTTGGAAGTCTCAGACTGAAGTATTGGCATGGTTGGTTTCTTCTCAGGCTTCTCTCTTCAGCTTGCAGATGGTCATCTTTTTCCCTGTATCTTCACGTGGTCTTCCTCTATATATCCTAACCTTTACTTATAGAACATAAGTCATTTGGATTCTACCCTATTGACCTTATTTTAACTTAATTACCTCTTTAAAGACCCTATTATCAAATAAAGTCATATTCTGAGATACTAAGGACTTCAACATATAGATTTTATCTGGACACAATTCAGCATACAACAATTATTATTTCAGGTTTCCACATAAATTAATACAAAGAATGATTCCATATAAATTTAAAACATTTTTTTTGGCAAAATATTTGTGACTGTGAGTTACCTTTCTAAAGTCTCATCTGTGTGGGGAATTAAATATCCATTCCTGAATACCTGTTCTGGGCACTGGCATAGGTGCTGGGCTAGAAAGACCAAGGCAATACATTTCTTGACCTTGAAGAATTTGCAGTCTAAAGGAGGGAAAACAATATAAACAAGGAAGTACAAAAAAGTGTGCTGAATATAACTACAGAGGAAATGCAATAATGAAGGATCAAATTCAGCTAGACCCATGGTGACCCAATCAAGGTAAAAGAATATATTAAACCCTAAATACTGCCCAATTAATACTACTGCTTAAGGTATTGGAGCTTATTACTTTTAAGACTTGGTTTATTCATCTAGTTAGTGTTTTGCCTAAAGACTTAAAACTTGTTTGATATAGATTTTTTTAAATAAAACTTTATAAAGTTGTTTTTATTTGCAGAAAAAAAAACAGCTTAAATATGTTCATTTTTTGTATTACTGTGATGGTCATGACTTTGCAGTGTGTTATCCAAATTAAAAATCCGTCTTGATAGGCTTTTATAAGTTAAGCCATTGTTGAACTCAAGGCTATATATAAGAACTCTGAAATCAAGGACAGTAAAAAAATGTATACCTGAATTGTTTGCCAAAACTAGAATAATCTCTAATGATCTATAAGAACTGGGTCAAAGGTCGTGAGATAACCCAACTCATTATCAAATATTTTATCACTTAGCAGATATCTATCTTATAAAAGTTATCCTATAGTTCTCTGCATATACTAGTGAATCTTCATTATAGATCTCTCTTTAGTCTTTCAAAGATGCTCTTAGAAGTAGAAGAAGGTTTTTGTTCACCAAATGCCACAAAGAAAAGGTCAGAGAATACTCTTTTGAGTAGTATATTTAAAATGGTATGAGTTTAACAGATATGAGTCTAAGAAACAAAAAGATAAATGGTATGACAAATGCTAACTTAAGGACAGAGTTATTAAGGGTTGATAAACTCATTCCATAAAGAAACCAATGTTTTCTACCTATTGATGTTTTCTTCCTTATCTTTCTTCAAATAAAATGCAGAGCTATATGACTGAGATTTGAAATATATAAAATGAGAAGGTTCAACTAAATTAATTATATGGTCCTTGTCAAGAACTTCGAAGGGTCTGAGATTTTATTATATATACAAGTTAACAAGTTAGTTGGCCACAGTTTCATAGATGCTGGCAGAAGACACAAAACTCCAGGCTCAGAGTCAAAGAAAAGTTTATTAACACCAGTAACATCAGTATTTATACCAGCTCCCTGAACTCCAATTCCCACTGGGTAACTTAAAGAAGACTAGAAGATCCACGCAGTAGGGTACATTATTAAGAGGGGAATCCTGAGTTTATCACTTATAATGGACAGTAATCTCTGGAGGGAAACACCATCTCTATTTTTTATGGCTGTTCACCATTCAGAATTATTTTTTAATTGAGATATAATTCACATACCATAACCCTTTCAAAGTAAACAATTCAGTGATTATGAGTACATTCACAAAGTTGTGCAACCATCACCATTTTAGAATGCCTGAACACTTTCTATCACCTGAAAAATAAACCTCATTCTCATTAGTAGTTCTCATTCTTCCTCCTCTAAACCCCTAGGTTTAAACCACTAACTTACTTTTGTCTATGATAGGTTTCTTTCACTTACCATAATGTTTTCAAGGTTCATTCATGTCGTAACATGAATCAGTTTATTTTTATGGCTGAATAATATTCATTGTATGGATATAACACTTTTAATTTATCCATTCATAAGTTGATGGACATTTGGGTTGTTTACATCTTTTGAGTATTATGAATAATGGTGGCATAAATATTCACGTGTAAGTTTTTGTGAGGACATATAGTTTCTATACTCTTGGTTATATAACTGAGAGTGAAATTGCTGAGCCATATGGCAACTCTAAGTTTAACTTTTTAAAAAACTGCCAAAATGTTGATCAATGCAGCTGCATCATTTTACATTGGCAACAGAAAGGGTTCTAATTTCTTTTTATCCTTGCCAACACTTACTATTTTCTGTTTTCTCAGTTGTAGCCATGATAGTGAGTATGAAGTGATATCTCATTTTGGTTTTGATTTGCATTTCCTTAATGGCCAATATTGAACATATTTTCATGTGCTTATCAGCCATTTTAAAATATATGCTTTGGATAAAGAAGATGTGGTTTATGTATACAATGGAATATTACTCAGCGATTAGAAACGACAAATACCCACCATTTGCTTCAACGTGGATGGAACTGGAGGGTATTATGCTGAGTGAAATAAGTCAATCGGAGAAGGACAAGCAGTGTATGTTCTCATTCATTTGGGGAATATAAATAATAGTGAAAGGGAATATAAAGGAAGGGAGAAGAAATGTTGGGAAATATCAGGAAGGGAGACAGAACATAAAGACTCCTAACTTGGGGAAACGAACTAGGGGTGGTGGAAGGGGGGAGGAGGGCGGGTGTTGGAGGGGAATGGGTGACGGGCACTGAGGTGGACACTTGACGGGATGAGCACTGGGTGTTTTTCTGTATGTTGGTAAATTGAACACCAATAAAAATTAATTTAAAAAAAAAAAAAAGAGAATGACACACTCAAAACAAAAAAAAAAATAAAAAAAAATATATACAACAAAACAAAACAACAAAAAAAGAATTTTAACATGTGAAGCCAGTTGTATGTCAATTATATCTCAAATAAGGAGTTCAGAGAATTACTCAGAACTCTAGGAATAATAATTGTAGTTAATATCTATTGAGTATTATTTTTTAAAAGATTTTATTTTATTAGAGAGAGAGAGAGCAAGAGCACACAAACAGAGGGATAGGCAATGGGAGAAGGAGATAGAGATAAAGAAGGAATCTTAAGCAGACTCCATAGTTAGCATGGAGCCTAACATGGGACTCAATCTCATGATCCTTACATCATGACCTGAGCCAAAACCAAGAGTTGGACAGCTAACCAACTGAGCCACCCAGGCACTCCTAGCAAGTACTTATTAGGTGCCAGGCACTATACTAAGCATTTTATATATATTAATCTCATTTTCAAAGCAACCTAGAATGGAGGTATTATTCTTAACCTCATTTTATTTATGAGGAATCTAAGGCATAATAAATTTAAAATACTTGGCTGAGATCCCAAAATCTTGTGAACAGTGGAGCAAACCATAATATACACTTCCTCTCATAATAGTATCTCCAATGTATTCACTGCTTTATGTAGCAAACCATGAGTATGTGAGTTTGACATCTGACATGTACTATATTATATAATTTAATCCTCATCAGCACTATGAAGTACGTACTTTTTTATAGAGGAGGAAACAGGCACAGTTGGACTAAGTAACATGTCACAAATTATATCACAACTAGAGGAGGACAGAGATTTGAACCAAGGATCTTTATCAACCAGGTGAGTCCAACTGGAAAATAGGTTGAAGACTATTTTTTTGTTTAGAAGTTGGGCTGTGGTGCATGCAGATGGATCTGATACTTGCCTACTTGCCTTAGGCAGGTCACTATTTCCCTGATTCTGAAGGCATTTTTTGCATGAATCCCTCACTGCCTCGGTTTACTTGCCCAACTAGATAGTCAGGTACCTACAACAGCTGGCATTACAGTGGAGACTGCTAAGACTTCCTAACTGATTAAGCACCTCTTTGCCTCTCCCCAATACTTTACAGATAAGTTGGTTCCCCCAGATCCTTTACCTCAAACATCTGGGTTTCTACCAGTCCTAGTTTGTTTGTTTCTTTCTTATTTATTTATTTATTTATTTATTTATTTATTTATTTATTTATTTATGATAGTCACAGAGAGAGAGAGAGAGAGGCAGAGACATAGGCAGAGGGAGAAGCAGGCTCCATGCACCAGGAGCCCGATGTGGGATTCGATCCCGGGTCTCCAGGATCGCGCCCTGGGCCAAAGGCAGGCGCCAAACCACTGCGCCACCCAGGGATCCCTAGTCCTAGTTTCCGCTCCTTACAGACTTTGAGTTACTGATAACCATAAAGTCCCCTAGCAGAATGTATATAATTTATGATATAGGCTGGTTCACAAACCATCTTATTTGGATTTAAATATATTGACTTCCTCATAGATCCATTGCTTTATGTTGGCATTAGGAATTCCATGCACAGTTGAGAGCTGTAAATGTAGAATAAAGCAGTTTTATAAGCCATACTCCCTGCTGAAATATCAAGGGTGTGGATTACATTAAATGTCTTAATTCTTTCAAGCACCCACTCAGATTATTTTGGAAAATAAATATATCCCCTCCCCTTGACCCTATTCCTAGCCTTGGAGCCACTTGTTCTCTCTGGTAGTACAGTACTGAGTGTCAGGGTATTAGAGTTTCCTTAAACCATCAGAAGCAACCAATTCATCTCTTTTGCTCATTTACCAGTTTTGCTTTGCTCCACTCCTGAAAGTTCCTGCTGTTTTGGATTTGATCCATATCATACACCATTTATCCCTGACTCTATTTTTGCCCTCCATTCAAATCTGGCTTATTATTTCATTCCATTTATTGTTACATTTAAAACATGCAATTTAGCACTTATAAAACATCTGAATGGAAGAGGGTTTTTTTTTTTTTTTTTTTTTTTTTGAGAAGGCAGCTGGAATGACAGAATTCAATATACTACGCCTTCAGTATTCCTCTCCTTCATGCAATGTCATCTCTCTTGCTGGTACCTTGGTTTTTCTTTTTCCTCTGTCCTATAACCCTTCTGCTCATGACTGTTTTCTTCTACTTCAGTGGTTCTCAAACTTTAGCATGCATCAAAATCACCTGGAGGGCTTGTTAAAGCACAGATTGCTGGATCGCAAACATAGAGTTTCTGATACAGTAAGTCTGGATTGCTGCTCCAGAATTTTAAGTACTAAGAAGTTTCCAGGTGATGTTGATGCTATTGGTCTGCAGACTATACTTTCAGAACCATTGTCTTAGGTCAACACTGTATGTATATTAACCACCTATCTCCCCACTTGTTTTCTTTTAGATTTTATTTATTTATTCGTGAGAGAGAGAGGCAGAGACAGGCAGAGGGAGAACAGGCTCCATGCCAGGAGCCTGATGTGGGACTTCATCCCAGGTCTCCAGGATCATGTCCGGGGCTGAAGGCAGTGCTAAACCGCTGAGCCACCTGGGCTGCTCCCCACCCCGCCGCCCCCCACACTTGTTTTCTAAGCCCTTTTTTGATAATTGCCTTGATGTGCAAAGCTGGCAGGTGTGGCTACAGACCCTGATCTGCCATAATCACCCAAGGCCAAGTCTTTAAATTAGAACCAATGGGATGCCTAGGTGGCTCAGTAGTTTAGCACCTGCCTTTGGCCCAAGGTGTAATCTCGGAGTCCCAGGATCCAGTCCTGTGTCCGGCTTCCTGCATGGAGCCTGCTTCTCCCTATGTCTCTGCCTCTCATGAATAAATAAATAAAGTCTTCAAAATAAATAAATTAGAGCCAAGGATCTTGGGGTTACCCTAAAGGCAGAAATGCAATATACTCATTAGAGGTAAGAACTCAGAATCAAGATGTAGGATTTATGTTCAAGAGCTCTTGAAACATATTCCCAAAGTGTTTTTAACTGTCCAAATTAAGCTAGTTCAGCATTCTAGAAGTAATAGTGAGGAAAAATAAATTTAGAAAATGAAATGCAATCTACTCCTGATTAACCAACATAAATGTGGTTTCTCATATTCATATTTGTACTCATTTTCTTTCTGTATGTGGGTCATTAAATGGACATGCTTGTATTTATATACATATATATTAACATGATAAAATATTTATCTGAGTGCTTTGTGTATGCTTTTTAGTGTATAAGGATATATCTAAGCAATCCTTATTTTGCTGTCATTTGCATGTTATAAACCTCTAGCATTTAGAGTAGGCTTCTAGCACACAAATAAAATTATGGAAGTCAGTCCAGTTTCTGATACATTCTGAGTATGGCTCCCCCTGATTCTTAGTTTCAATTTGACACCTTAGACTTAGTCTCCACCCTATATAGACCCTCTACTCTGTATCTGGTCACAGGCCAACACCAGCAGAGACTTTCATGGAATAGGGAGTGAATGGTTTAAGTTATTACATCTGGCAGGGTGAGAAAAATGATGAACTAAGGAAGCAGGGGAGAAAAAAGAGAGACAAGTAAAAGAGAAAGAAGCTGACAGACACACATATATGTCAAGACTAAATATTCTATGAAAAATACTAGGCTGTTTTTCCTGTTTGGCTGGTGAACTGTTTCTGAAAGCAATCTCAGAAGTGGAGTTCTAAGCAATGTTAGCTTTATTTTAATGTATTTATAGTCTTTCAAATGTGTATTGTTTCCAAAAAAGAAATCTGCTCATCAGTTTCCTGATTTGTCTTTAATGTCACCAAAGACCTTGTCCTTTCTGACGTTAGCTAGCTAGCTACCATCTCTTCAAAATTAATGTATTTGTTCTGCACTGTTATAATATATAATTTGTTCTAATCTGTTATTGCACTTTCCAGGATCTCATCCTACCTGTCCGATTTTTTTCTTAGCATCCAGCCATCCAGTATAAAAAATATTTCTCCTCCCAGATTCCCAATCTGCATGCCAGTAGTATGGTATCATTACCATCCCTGTCACACTGAACTGAAATCTTAGCACCTACCATGAGTAATAACCTGCGAAGCTAAATCCTTGGATGACTTCTTTCCCCTTTCCATAGTCAAAATGAGCTTTCAACAAACCCTCCTTCTTTGGTTCTCATAACCTTCCCCAGTCTCTTCCTTGGTGATCTCACCTACTACCACATTTTCTACTAATATTGCTATGTAAATGACTCTAAATCTTCATCTATCTCCAAACTTTTTCAGAAACACAAGATCTAATGTCTAATGATGTCTTCATCTGCATACTTTTTTTTAAATAATAAATTTATTTTTTATTGGTGTTCAATTTGCCAACATACAGAATAACACCCAGTGCTCATCCTGTCAAGTGCCCCCCTCAGTGCCCGTCACCCATTTTGTAGGCACTCAGCATTATATTTTTCAAAATATATTTCTCCTCTTTAATTCCCAATTTGCATTGCAAAATTATCACTCTCCCTGTAACTCAGTATTGAAACCTCAGAATCACCTTCTACTTTTCCCATCCCCCCATTTCCTATATCAGGTCATTAAATCCTATAAATATGACCTGTGAAGTCTGTTCCCATCTTTCCGATCTTTCTTCTACTGTTCTAAATCATAGTCTTATTATTGCATATCTATCATTGACATATATTATTAACTGCTTTGGGTCCCTTGAACCAGCCCAACTCAATAATGCATCTCATATTCACCAACCATCAAGTTAAGCTATGGATGCCTCCATGCTGTTTACCATTGATTTTCCTTCCTCCCTTAAGACACCTAGTAATGATCCTGGCTGTAACTTATAAACTCTTGGATCCACAAGCCAAATTTAATAGGGACTTTAGTCCTTTGCACTATGTTTATTTTTTGACTCTTGGTTTTTCTTAGCAGGTTTTACCTTGACTCACTTTTCTACTTCCTCCTTCTCTGGACTATTCTGGATATCTGCACTAAGTCAGGTTCCTATAACTGGCAGTCAGGTTGAGCTAACATACTCATTCTCCAATAAGAGAATGACTTTTGAAAGTGGTGTCCTAATTTATCTCCTTGCTTCCAGTTTCTCATCTATAAACCATTCTAAACACTAATGCCAGAGCATTGTTCTTAAAACACAGGTCTAATCGTGTTTTTCCTGTTCATATATTTCTGTCAACTCTCTACAGTTACAGAATAAATTTCAGCATGGCATTCAAAGTCTTCCTGATTTAGTGCCTCTTTCCTAGCTTTACTTTTCATTACATAATCATAAAATCGAACCTTCAGCTCCATTAGATGTCTATTCAATTTCCAAACCTAGCCTACATTTTCCTTTCTCTAATTTTTTACCCATGTCGTTCCCTTTCCCTTAAAAGCACTTTCCTCTCATTTCCAACTTTTAGGGTCCTGATATTTAAAGGCACAGCTTTTCCATAAGACCTTCCCCATTCTCTTCCTCCTTTATAGTTCTGTAATATTCTTTTTCAGTCAGATGAGTTCTTATCAATTGGCTTGAGTATATATCCTAAGTCAAATGAGATCATGAATAGTATTATCATTCACGTATCCTTAGCACCATGCCCTGGACATATTTACTACTCAATGGTTGTTAACATAATTAAAATTATATGTTTAAGTTCCAATATGCTAGCTAAAATATTATTTTATAGTCCTACATCACATTTAATCATCAAAAATATTGTAAAAAGAAAAAGTAATCTAAAGACAGTCATATATTATTGGAAGATCACATATAGAGCTTTACCTGCAATGGAAATGCTTTATTCTGTAGATTTGGGATTAAGCTCAGCCTTGTGTATTTTAATTTGGCCAATATTGAAGCCAAGACTTTCAGGCATTTTGATGGTATAAAATAACAAGATGATGAATGATTAAAGGATGAAAGTTTTGATGCAAAGCAGGGTTGGTTCATAGGATTTAGAGGGAGTTCTACCCTTATATAATATTATATTATATTATATCAGGGTGTCAGGTGAAGCTGCTAGTACTGATGAGATGGCAGCTCACATTAGTTTTTGTTTTGAATGCAGCAGAAACCCAGTGTTATGGGGCTATTTGTAAAGAAAATAATAATAAATAAAAGCAGCAATAAAATGGATATCCTCATGTCTAGTACTCAAGAAATTACCCAGTGATCAAAGGTCTTTTCCAAAAATTTTCTTAAAAATTAATGTGCATATCTCAAAGAAGGCTTTATGAATGAATCTGATGCCAATGTAGATGCACATTTTAGCTTCTAATATATTGGAATGGGGCGCCTGGGTGGCTCAGTTAAGTGTCTACCTGGAGTCCCGGGATCAAGCCCCAAGTTGAGTCCCATGTCAGGCTCCCTGCTCAGCAGAGAGTCTGCTTCTCCCTCTCCTTCAGCCCCCCCTCCCACTGCCCCTGCTCCTGCCCTCTTACTTACTCTGTCTCTCTGAAATAAATAAATAAAATCTTATGAAAAATAATATTGTGAAGTGGAAGACTTAAAAATAAGAACTATGTATTCGCCACTACTATGTTAGGTAATATGTAATTTAATGTAATTGGTTTCTGGGTTGTCCTGTTTAGTTTATTTTTTTAAGATTTTATTTGTTCATTCATGAGAGACACAGAGAGGCAGAGACACAGGCAGAGGGAGAAGCAGGCTCCATGCAGGGGCCCAACGTGGGACTCGATCCTGGGACTCCAGGATTACGCCCTGGGCCGAAGGCAGGTGCTAAAGCACTGAGCCACCCAGGGATCCCCTTACTTAGTTTATATAAACTTCTAAAAGTTGTTCTGGTACATAATATATACTTGATTAAATATGGTGTTTGTGGTCATTTCCATGACACCAGGCCCTGCGTCAGAAAGAAATTCTTCTATTATATCATTGTATAGAAAAATCAAACCCCAAATTTCCTGCTTTTGCCAGGAGAGGAAGGACAAGATTGGTGTTCACATGAGAATATCAACTCTTTGCAATTGTAAGTAAGGTATATGCTTGTCATTGTGTGTATAGCAGGGGACGTGGCTTAAATAACTGATCTGTATTTATGTCTGAGAAACAAATAGGTAATAATGAACAAATAAAAATTGATGTGGAATGGTTGAACCTTGAAAATATTATTCTCATTGAAAGAATCCAGTTACTAAAACACCATACATTATGAGATTCTATCTATGTGAATGTCTAGAATAGGGAAATCTACAATATAAAGTGGATTAGTTGTTGCCTTGGGTTGAGAGGAGTGTAGTTTGGGAGGACTGAAGAGGGGTTATAGTTAAAGACAAGATTCTTTTTGGTGTGACGAAAATATTCTAAAATTGATTGCAGTGATGGTTATACAACTGTGAATATGCTAAAAACTGCTGAATTGTACACTTTAAAAGGGTGAAATGTATGATTTGTGAATTATATCTCAATAAGGCTGTTAAAATTTATGTGGGAGAATACATAAAACAAACTTTTTTGAGAGAGTGCATGCATGTATGGTGGGTGGGAAGAGGGAGAAGGAAAGAGAGAAGAGCTTGATCTCACAACCCTGAGATTATGACTTGAGCTGATTATCAAGAGTCCAACACTTAACCAACTCTGGCACCCAGGTGCCCCAAAATAAACCTATTTCTAAGACTTGTCTAACTACTCATGCCTAGATATGAAAACAAGTTACTATTTACAGATGTCAAACATGTCTTCTTTAATTTTCATAATTATATTTTGAAAAGGTCAGAAAATAAATCACAAGGTAAAAGAGACAATAGATTTTAGTTGCATAATTTTAGTCTCACTTTTAAGCTACATTTATCTTCAAGAGACTGTTTATACATACTAATTTATTTATATAGCATCCCTATTAACTATTAAATATCATCCTTATTAACACTAATGTGTGTTTCTCTGATCCATGTAATTTAGCAAGTAAATTGAAAGTTTCCCCTCACTGTTTATTACTACACCTATGTCTTACTAACTTAAGGACTGGACAATTACCATTTATGTTCTGTTAAGGCACTCTTGACAATTGCTTTGGGGCTTCGGGACTTTGGTTAGCAGGGAAGTCTGTTCTTTGTTAGCAACATATTTTCCATATAAAATTCAAAGGCTTGGCTTTCAGTATATTGTATAAAACCATAGGTGGCATGAATCTGGGAATTCTCAGCCTCTATTAGTCTCAACACTTTCCCCAAAAGGAGAAATTGGCCCTAGAGTCTTTTGGACTAATTTTTGTGGGGCTATGTTTTAGCTGGCTTCCAGCTCCAATCCCTGTAATCATCACAACTGAACACATTAACCTTTATACTTCAGGTAAGTGACCATTATTGGTCATTATTTTTTCCAGGCCTTTTCTTGTCTACTTTTCCTCCATTGGGACCAATCTTGTCCGTAGTCAGAGAGGATTCAAAGAAGAGTATTTTAATAGTTTGATGGCTTAGCATCAAGTGGACCTATTACTTCTGGTCCTACTGTGATCTCACAGAGGAGTTACAGAAACTGAGTGTCTTTGTTGCCATCTTTTATTTGCCTGTCTGTATCTGCCTCTCTTTGAAGATTTCATGTTATGCTAATTTCTTTAGGCCTGGTGCCCTGCCTTGTATAGCAGTATCTTGCCAGACCTCTTAAAAGATTACTAATTTGTTTCTTAATCTTAATCTCCATCACTGGATTCCTCCTTATCTGCCTGCCAGACTGGATTCTGTTCTCTGCCTGCCTGCCAGGACATCCATTACTGGACTTTTAGAGTCTAGCTGTCTGCCTGATTACTGCCTACTGTTACACAATCCTTCTTTCTGCTTTACTAGCCTGCCCAGACTCTTCCTGTTGGTGACTTCAGGAAGCTTCTTAGCTTTCCTGTCCTGCTGTAATTAGTCCCTTTAGTTTTTAGGTACCAGGATCCTTGGCATGGCTCTGGCTGTAAAAGACAAATACCTTGAGATACTATCTTCCAGTTTGCTACTAGGTTTTTATTTCCTTGCACCAACATTTTAGTAATTCTTGTCTACTCATTCTTTTTCTTTGTTTCCTGTATATAATCTATGGAGAGGAACAGTTTGTTCCTTTATTTGTTTAAGTTTTTATTTGAATTCTAGTTAATAGTGTAATATTAGCTTCAGGTGCACAATACAGTGATTTAATACTTCCACACAACACCTGGTACTCATCACAAGTGCACTTCTTATTCCCACCACCTACTTAATCCATTCCTCCACTCCCTTCCCTTCTGGTAACAGTTTGTTCTTTCTAGTCAAAAGTCTGTTTCTTGGTTTGCCTCTCTTTTTTTCCCATTGCTCCTTTCCCTTTTGTTTCTTAGATTCTACATAGGAGTGAAATGATATGGTATTTGTTTTTCTCTTATTTCATTAAAATAAAAAGCTGCTGCACAGCAAAGGAAAAAAACAACAAAACTAAAGGGCAACCTAGAGAATGGAAGAAAATATTTGCAAATGACATATCTGATAAAGGATTAGTATCCAAAATATATGAAGAACTTATAAAACTCAACACCCATTGTGAGTTCAAGCCCCACATGTGGCATGGAGTTTACGTAAAATAAAAAATTTAAAAAAGCCTCAACACCCAAAAAATGAATAATCCAGTTAAAAAATGGGCAGAAGATATGAATAGATATTTTTCCAAAGAGGACATACAGATGGCCAACAGACATGTGAAAAGATGCTCAGCATCACTGATCATCATGGTAATACAAATCAAAACTACAATGAGATATCACCTTATACCTTTCAGAATGGCTAAAATCAACAACACAAGAAAGAACAAGTGTTGACAAGGATGCAGAAAAAGGGGAATTGTCTTACACTTATGGTAGGAATGCACATTGGTGCAGCCACTCTGGAAAACAGTATGGAGGTTCCTTAAAAACTTAAAAATAGAACTACCCTATAACCTACCAATGGCACTACTAGATATTTACCCAAAGAACACAAAAATACTAATTCAAAGGGATACATGCACTCTGATGTTTATAGCAGCATTATCAACAATAGCCAAATTATGGAAACAGCCTATGTCCATTGATTGAAGAATGGATAAAGAAGATGTGGTAAAAATGTACAATGGAAAATTACTCATCCATAAAAAAGAATGAAATCTTGCCATTTGCCAAGGTGTAGATGGAACTAGAGTGTATTATGCTACATGAAAGAAGTCAGAGAAATATATATATGATTTCACTCATGTGGAATTTAAGAAACAAAACCGATGAACACAGGGGAAGGGGAGGAAAAATAAAAACAGAGAGGGAGGCAAATCATAAGAGATTCTTAACTATAAAGAACAAACTGAAAGTAGTTGGAGGGGAGGTGGGTAGAGGGATGTGATAAATGGGTGATGAGCATTAAGGAGGACACTTATTGGGATGAGCACTGAGTGTTATATGTAAGTGATGAATCACTAAATTTTACTCCTGAAACCAATACTACACTTTACGTTAACTAACTTGAATTTAAATTTAGGAAAAGAATAAAAAGTTATTCTGCATGCCAGGGGCCAGACCAGCTCCTTACTTCTTTATTTTGTAACATTCCTGCTAAATATCCTAACCCATTACTACCACTGTGTCTTATATTCAAAGCTGCTTACATGCTGGGAAAATGCCAGAGGGACAAGTATGTTTCCGACTATTATTCAACATCTATGTTCTCACCATTCTACTCAAGCTCCACTGGCTCCTCAACATTATTGGTCAGTATTGTTTCCAGACCATTCTATATGCTGTCTTTTCCTTACTTCCTTTCTTTGCTTTGCCTGTTCACATCTGATTTCTGCTTCATAGCTTGGCAGCTCAAGTTCTACATTCTCCTTCAAAACTTCTTCATCTATTCTAGGTCCAACCAATCTTACCTCTTTATCATGTCATGTTGAATTTAGATTCAGTATCTCTAAGTTAGGCAGATAATTTTCAATTACCCTTTCACAAATTTGTTGTTTTCTTAAATAGATTTTATAGCTATTGAGAGCAGAGATTTTCTATTTTACAATGTTTCATTACAAGTGTTTGTGTACCATGAATACCACATTAGCAATTGGTAAATAGGAGAATCATGTCAAAATAAGGTGGAAGTCCAGTTGGTTTACATGTGAATTTTCTTAGCACTTTAAGTTTTGAGGTGATGAGGAACAAGCTTTCTCACAATTAAGCTTAAGTCCTAACGATATATGAAGACTTTTAGAAAAAAAAGAAGAATCTTGCACCAGACTCTGCCCTTTCAGTATGACTGGTTTAGTGTTTCCAACAACCTGTAAGTTCCTTGCATTAAAAAGCTGCTGCACAGCAAAGGAAAAAAACAACAAAACTAAAGGGCAACCTAGAGAATGGAAGAAAATATTTGCAAATGACATATCTGATAAAGGATTAGTATCCAAAATATATGAAGAACTTATAAAACTCAACACCCATTGTGAGTTCAAGCCCCACATGTGGCATGGAGTTTATGTAAAATAAAAAATTAAAAAAAGCCTCAACACCCAGCTGGTGAAGCTGTGATTACTGATAATGATGTTGTAAAGAAATTTTACCACATTTTTGAAAAAGTTGGGTACTCTTCATTTAGATTTTTTAAAAAATATTTATTCATTTGAGAGAGAGCGAGAGAGAGAGCGCTATTACAAGTGGGAGGGGCAGAGGGAGAGGAAGAGAGAGAACCTCCAGCAGATTCCTTGTGGAGCCCAATTTTAGGCTGGATCTCAGGACCAGGAGATCTCGAACAGAGCCAAAACCAAGTCAGAAGCTTTACCGACTATGCCACTCAGGTGCTCCTCAACTAGATTTTAATTCTGATGAAGATAATATCTTAAAAGTGAATGCCCTTAAGGATCCACATCAGGAAGGAGGAAGCATGACGGCTAGCTACTAAGCACTGAGGGTTGTGATGCTGGAGCAAATGCCAGTGGAGATTTAACCTCGTTAATGTTTTTATTAAAATGGTTATTGTTTTCATTAGTGCTCTGATTATAAAGCTGCATTGGTTTTAAGTGATCTTCCCTAACCATGTTTCCATAGAATCCCTGTTCTTCTCAGTGTGCAATTCTATAGAACAGGAAATTCTTCAGGAAGACATATATGACATTATAGCAGAATGTTTGGTATTTTTTTCTGCATGGCATCTATTTTGGTGTTGGCACATAGTATATGCTTGATAAATACTTGCCGACTCTTAGACAAACTTTATATCACAAATGTTTTTCCACGATCCTAATGGTGGTTATGTCTCATTTTTGTCTAATCCATGTTTCCTTTCATTTCTCTATTAATGACCCAGATGGTTTAGAAGAGAACATTCATCCAAAGGGAGACACAGAAAGCAAGAGGGATACTATGAGGCTCATCAGAAACCTCTGGGGGTAACAAATGACTCTGAGGTCAATTTGAAGAAAGACAGAGCCTAGCAGCCTTTTATCTTTCTTTTCTTCTAGGGCTCAGTTTTTAATGTTAACTGGGTGCTAAACTCCTGAGAAGCCAGAGGGAGACATCATGAGGTCAGGGAGTCTAACATAAACTTTTGATATCCTGATGTTAGTAGCCTCCTTCTTTTTTCAGCATGAAAGAAAAGATGTTTCTACATCCACCAAGCTATATGTGTGTCCCAGGAAGGTAAAAATAAAGGAATGTAGGTGCAATTAGATCAGCCCTAGGACTGTATTGGTGAAGTGCCTGGTTCATAATCAGTAGGCAAATCCTTGTAGGACAGCAGTGGTTTTTTTCATGTGTTAGCCTCCAAGAGAGACCACTGACCCTGATGTAGGGAGGAAGGGTGTTTGCTTAATTACTGTTTACATTAACTAAAGCAAAATGCTAAAAAACAAACATCAAGAATGAAGATGGGGCTGAGATAATCATAGTAAAGTCAAATGTAAGCCATATCAGGAAGAGACTTCTTCAGTTCTTGCAGTAAAGATTATGCATCTTTTACACATACCTCTAACTGGATTTAAAATAAAGCTTCACTTGGTCTGAGGAGAGTGAAACTCAACTTTATATTCAAAATAATGTCAATACATTTTCAAGTCTATATACACACTACAAACAGAAGTTATTTGCATTACAACACCTTCTCCCTTTTAAAACCACACCAATGAGACCTACACATCCTTCATGATCTGGAAACTGCTTATCTGTTCTACTTCTCTTGGCAACAGAAGCCTTTTCCCCTAGATGTCCTCAATTTCTTAACCATAGGGTTGCTGCACATGTTATTGTCTTTTCCTTGGCCCAAAATGCTCTTCACTCTCTTTGCCTTGTGATTGCTCAACACAGTTTTGTTTAATATGCTTTCCAATAGCCTGAAAGCCCTATAAGAGCAAGCCACATCTGTCTTGTTCACTATTGTATGTACAATGCCTAGCACAGTACCTAACAGTAGGCTGTCAACAAATACGAACTTTAATTATATCCTTAAGACTTAGCTCAAACATCATTCTCTTTGGGAAGGCATCTTGGAACCTTGAAATTCTGGTGGTTTACTTCCCTCATGTACCTTAAGAGCTCCCTGCTCATATCTGTTGTATTGAAGTGCAGTTCTTTAATGGTCTGTCTCTCCCAGTAGACTATGAGGTTCTAAAGGGCAGAGAGTCTGTTCACTTCATCCTTCTAACTCAAATCACTCTGTATAGCACCTGGTATACCTTAAGGAGCTTAATAAATACCCGCAGATTATTGAGCCATGTTTGAGTTTGGAGGATTCTCACCCGTATCCACATCTCTTAAACAGGAAATTAGATGAAAGCATTGGACAAATAGATCATGTCTTTCTGTAGCATGCATTTTTACTCAATTTTTCAGGAGGAGAAACATTTAAATAATTTAAATAATATATGGTTGTGTGCATATAGTGAGTCTTATTCAAAATATACATCAAATTTCAAGACAGAAAAAAAAAAAAATAAAAAAAAAAAAAATTTCAAGACAGAAACTTTGGCCAAGCAAATTTACCTTAGGGTTCCTTGTTCATCCTGTCTGAGAGCATGTATTTCCTCTTCTGTGCTATTTTTGGGTAGTATACCACCTGCATGCTTAAAAAGAAAGTGACAATGACAAAGCCAGGATTAAAACTGTTTTTAGATATATAAGGTTCTTTTCACTCTACTCTTCCAGTTAATTGCCTTATCATATCTATAGCATGGTCAAATTTATCCTATTGCTCTTTCAATCAATATGCTCATAAAGCAATTAGATTCAGCATAGCTGAATTTAGGTTGAAGGGGAGGGCAAAAGAAATCATAGCCTGAAGATATCTGGATAACAGGCATATGGACATGTTAATAGTATCTGAGTTTACATTTCAGGCTTCTCTAGCATATGTGTTCTTATTCTATGATGGTTGTTCATTCGAATCCTGCACTCCTCTGTAATGTTCTCAGTGTAAACACTATTTTTAGAAGGCCCTGTTTAGAAAAGATGTTAGAAATATAGCATGGGCCTCTTCCTGACAATTCAAGCACTAACGACTAATAATGCTTACAGTACCTGCAGCTGCTGCACAAAAATACCTAGCATTTGTCTAGAGATTTACATTTTAAACAAAGCATTGACACACATGATCTTTCTCCCAACCCTGAACCTAAACTAGTTCCAGAAACTGAAAATAGCACTCAGTCCAATTGCTAACTCTCTATAGGTGCTTTGGTTAAAGAGCCTTAACTGCTTCTCTTCCCCCAAGATTAAGTAGTGGATGCCTGCTGCTTCTACTACCCAGCAGCATGGGAATAAAGGAACAACTGTATTTCTTTGATCGCAAAGCAATCATAGCAATACAAAGCACCCCCCTTTCCACTTTGACCCATACAATCTGTCCAGGCGATTAATCAGCACTCCCAGTGGTGGTTTTCCTATAGGATGCCAGCTGTCTTGCCAATCCACCTCTCCCACAGAGCTTAGCAGGACCACACCCCCAGAAAGGCCTCTGTGGGGAAGGTGCTGTGGCCTACACTAGTGGAACTGATACTCAGGTAGACCTGCCAGTGACTCACACTTGAATCCGTACGGGCCTCAGTTTCCCCATCTTTAAAATAGGCTACACCTCCTTTCTCTTGACTAGTTCCCTTCCATTTCACGCTAGGCCCCTAAGGAAGTGAAATCCGTGCTTAACAGCAGTTTAAAGTCCTGTCCTTTCTTCTGGCTCCCATCGCTGCGCTGGGCATGCTCAGTAGCTGGGGCCCGCTTGGCACTGGAAGTAGGAAGCAGCTTTCGGCGCCCGGGCGGCTGACTGCGGGTACTTTGATGAATCACGTGTGTCGAGGCCCTTTTAAAGAGATAGTCACCTACTTTCCCTGCACCCTAAACGCCGCCCTAAGGGCGGCGGCGCCAGCGACCGCGGTTATTGCAGCTGCTCAGGGGCAGGGCTTGCCCCAGCGCCGAGTAGTGGCAACTGCGGCGTGTTGCGTCGTTGGGGGTGCCTGGGAGCCGGGAACCAGCTCCCCAGACAGACACACTCTCACACAGGAAGAGGTGATACCGGATCAGTTGGGGCAGCGGGACCACCCCGAGGGGCTTCCCCAAGTTGAGGAAAGGTGGGGTTACAGGACACAGGTGTTAGGGCCGGAGAAAGATGGAGCAGCCCGGGGCGGCGGCGGCGGGCGCGGGAGGCGGCAGCGAGGAACCTGGTGGGGGCCGGAGCAACAAGCGGAGCTCGGGGAACCGGGCCCTCAACGAAGAGGAAACGAAAAACAAACCCAAATTGGTGAGTGCTCCCGCAGTCCCCGCCGGCCTTGGGGACAGCGAGAGCCCCGGGATCCATCGGCTGTTGGGCACGGAGGGGGTGGGGGGGACCGGGGCCCCTTCCCGGGGCCCCTTCCCAAGGCTAACTGCGATCTCGCTGTGCTACTGGGGGAGCCGCTAAAGGAGCGGCCACGCCGAAGCGCGGAGACTGCGTGGGGGCGGAAGAGCACCCCTTTCTCCCCCTTAACCCCTTTCTCTTATTCTGGGAGGCAGAGCGGAAAGGATAAAGGCCCCACCCAACTTGGGGAGACTCCGAGTACTGGGTAGGGTCTGTTGTTTGTCTAACTTGTGGGCACAGATCTTCCCGCGATTCCTTTCCTTCCCACCGCTGTCAGTTGCTGGGTTTTGACTCTTTAACGCTTAGTGTCCGGGCAGGAGAACCTCTCGTTTTCAGTCCAAATACTTAGGAGCCCACTCACAGACTTGCAAACCAGCCCCACCCTAAAAAAAACCACAGGGCGTAGGCTCCTAGTCTTTTTACTTTACCCGAAATCCAAGGAAGAGTCGCCTACGTGCGCTTTTTCCCGTTGCCTCTTCCATGTGCTCTCCCAAGAAACATTTCTTTGTAAGAGTGGGGGAAGCGTGGGAGTTCGAGGCTCCATGAGATACCACCACCAACCGTTGTGTATATAATAGGCATTCAGTACAGTACTTCCACTTAGTTAAGAACTCTCAAAAGCAGTAAGGCTGCACAAGTTTCATTGCCCTGAAAAGTCTGTGAGCCAGTGGTAGCATTTCCTGCCATTGACTTAATTTCCTGCCACTAATTTAGTGTGTTTAGGAATGAATCTAAAGGGCCTGGTATTAGGTTGGGAAATACTGGAGTTTCAACTCATCAGTTAAAAGGGTTCCTCTTTTTTTTTTTTTTAATATGAAAATGGTTTAATAGTGAAACTTAAAAACTGGTAGCATTAACAGAATATATTGACCATGGCAAATATGCAGACATTTATCAATAAAGTTTATAATTGGTGCTATGAAGGGAAATAGTTTTCCTGCACAATTCAGTTAACACTCCTGTTTGAAGGTTCTTAGACTAAATCTGAAGTACAAGCACATGTTCCGCATCTGGTTTTCAGTTTTAACCAGCAACTTATTTATAATGAGGGGGAGGAGATAGTGACATTACTAAAGCCTTTTCTTGTGGCATCTGATCATTTGGTATGTACCTGTTGCTCTTCTCTCTTGTTCAATTTGCCTTTCAATTATGGATTGTCTGTACTGGAAGACAATGGATGATCAAAGTATTATTTCAGAAAATATACAGATTTCCATTGTGTGGGAAGGGACCTAGTAGGTAGAATAAAATGAACAGTTTTTTTTTTTTTAATTTTTTTTTTTTTAATTTATTTATGATAGTCACAGAGAGAGAAAGAGAGGCAGAGACACAGGCGGCGGGAGAAGCAGGCTCCATGCACCGGGAGCCTGATGTGGGATTCGATCCCAGGTCTCCAGGATTGCGCGCTGGGCCAAAGGCAGGCGCCAAACCGCTGCGCCACCCAGGGATCCCTAAAATGAACAGTTTAAAGTCTCACCAGTTCTGCCCTAATTTGAGGCAAATTGAGAAGTTGCTTACTTGATGTGTCCCATTAACCCAGTATATACAAATGAAGAAACTGCTCTTTGTGAATTGTCTATGCTGGCAGAGGGTTAATGGGTTTGATAGGTGTCCCCAGCATCATGAAACATAAAAAGGTTTTATGAGGGTATCACTAGTTATTTAAGAAATCTGATGTGATTTTGAAATTTATGTTTGTGGTAAAAGAGTGATCATGTTTCCTTTTTATTTTTTTGACCTAGTACAAATCTGTGATTTGAACAGTGAGTGAAAGTTTAAGCAAAAATAAAAGTGAACTCAGTGTCCATGAATAGTTTGGTACATCCAGCAAGAACCTTCTACTTTTAGGAGTTGTGCTTTCAAGAAAGCACTTACCTCTGTTAGTATTGACACCTTGATTATATTTTTCCCTTCCCTTTGGTATTTGTCTGTTCCATCTTTTTTGTTTTACTTGCTTTGACAAGGTAGTTAGATCCTTGTGAGATGGTATCACTTTCACTTCCTGGCTAACAATGTTCAGTGTTGAACATAGCTTGATATAGTAGAATACGTATTTAAATCCAAGAGTTTGTTAATATCAGTTGGAACTTTCTTTGTTGCTGAAATTAACTTTTGAGCCTTACATGATTTTACAAGTGATGTGTCAGAGTTAATAAAAACACATTTAGGAAGACATTTCAGCACATTTTAAGGCAAGCAAATTGACCAAATGACATGATTTGGGTAGACTTTAAAAAAAAAATGCCGCACTCATTATTTTAAGTTGTCTTATTGAAGTGCTCAGCATGTTCTTCTGAGGCCTTTTAGGTTGGGGTTCGACTGGGGTTCTTAAAATATTGCCAGTACGATAAAACTTTACCTAGACTTAATTTTGTTATTTTGAGTATTATGTTATTAATCACTGTAATAGTTCTTAATTGTGTGTGTGTATAAAGGAGCTGTGGTGTGAGATTATAAAAGAGAGCTATATGGTCATAGAAATTATTTCGATAGGTGATTGTGGAGGATAGGGGTTCTTAAACTCCTGAAATTATAAGATTTGAGTGTTTGTAGGTACATTCATATTTGTGGGTCCCATAGTTTTCATCAATTTATCAATGGCACCTGTCACCTATAGAAGAATAAGAACTATTGAGTAACCAAAGAGAGAAGGTAAAGGAAATGCCAATTGATTCCACTCCAAGTTACTAGGGAGAGGAGGAGGTCAGTGATGAAGGGAGAAAGGAAATAGTACTGATCACAAAAATGATTGATTATTCATCAGGGAGTAAAAAAGAAGTTAATCAGATAATGTCTGTATAATATTAGCTAAGATGAAAGTTTCCTTACATGGAAAAAGTAACAGTAGTTATAGTGGATTCATTACAGTGTAAGGCTTTTGTGATTCATTTCTTTCCATTTTGTTTCTCATTGTTGTGAAAAACTTGAGAAGGAAGGTATGTTTTGTATAGAGAGGAACTACTTTAATTCATATCTTAACCTTTTGATGGATATTAGAATTTTTTCAAAGTGACATTGCAGGACTTTAATGACTTCTGTTTAAGATCAAATCAAAATCTAACAGAACTTGTGATGCCTGGGTGGCTAAGCGGTTGAGCATCTGCCTTAGGCCTAGGGCGTGATCCTGGAAGTCCCGGAAGAGTCCAGTGTAGGGCTCCCTGCATGGAGCCTGCTTCTCTCTCTGCCTGTGTCTCTGCCTCTCTCTCTGTGCCTCTCATGAATAAAAAAAATTAACAGAACTTACTTCAGTTTTCTTTATCTGTGAATCCTCATAATGACCCTTTTTTTTTTTTTTTTTTTTTAGAGAGAGAGAGAGAGAGAGGCAGAGACATAGGCAGAGGGAGAAGCAGGCTCCATGCACCGGGAGCCCGATGTGGGATTTGATCCCGGGTCTCCAGGATCGCGCCCTGGGCCAAAGGCAGGCGCTAAACCGCTGCGCCACCCAGGGATCCCATAATGACCCTTTTTAAATTATTTTTACCGAAGGCAATCTTCTCTGGGCTTCTCACATTTTGAATAATGCGGTAGTAGTAAAGCTTTGTATTTTATGTAACTCTTTGGTTAGGCACAGATTGTAGCATGTCATAAAGCAGAATGAATCTTAGATTAATTATTAGTTTGGTGTCAATCATGGAGTGTATTTTGTCAAATATAGTAGAGCTCTAGAAGTATTATGAAGGAGATGCATCTTGAATCCCACAGATTTAAGTCAATGACTTAACCAGACTGTTAAAGTAGAATGGTGTAGACTGGTTTAACATTCTTAGATGTTTTTGCATTTTGACTTTGTGTTTCTGTATTATTCCTAAGCCTTTGGTTCTTAAGATAGTGGAGTAAAATTAGTAACTTGATGTAACAGAAGTTAATATTTTGGTTATTGTATAACTTCCTATTTGGTTATTGGTTTTATAATTGGGTAAATTATGTTTTGATTTCAATTGATAAGTTGAGCACAATGAGCTCATTTATGCAACAAATATTTAATGAGCACATACTCCATGCTAGGCATTCTGATGGTTGGTGATACAAAGGTGCTCATAGTCTAGTGGGGGAGACAGGGAAGTTAATGATTAAAAGCTGTGTGATAAGGAATCATAGGAATATGCATAAGAGGGTGATATATTGTGGAGCAGCATCTAATTGGATGGTTGAGTGTGACAAGGAAAGGCTTACCATAGTAGATGATAATGCACCAAGGCTTGAAGAATAAGGCATTAATTGAAGAAGGGGAAGGAAAGGCATTTTTAAGTTTAAAGAACATCTACAAAAGTTGAGAGATATGGTAACATGCCTAATAAAGGAACTATGCATAGATTTTAATGGCTGAAACAAAGGATACACATGGTGGACCTGAGAGAAGAGAGAGAGAGTCCAGATCATGATGGATACATGTATGCTATTTTAGAGTTTCAACTTTTTTATGCAAGCCATAATAGGCCATTGAAGAGACTTAAGCAGGATACTGGCCTGATCAGAATTGTGTGTGTGTGTGTGTGTTTTAAAAGATTTTATTTATTTATTTGACAAAAAGCACAAGCAAGGGGAAAGGCTGAGGAGAAAGGAGCAGATTCCCCACTGGGCAGGGAGCCTGATGCAGGACTTGATCTCAGGATCCTGGGATCATGACCTGAGCCAAAGGCAGATGCTTAACCGGCACCCTAGACTTGTATTTTATTTTTTACTTTATTGTTTACTTTATTTATTCATTCGTGAGAGACCCAGAGAGGCAGAAACACAGGCAGAGGGAGAAGCAGGCTCCTTGAGGCAGCACGATGCGGGACTCAATCCTGGGACTCTGGGACCATGACCTGAGCCAAAGGCAGACACCCAACTGAGCCACCCAGGTGTCCCTAGGCTTATATTTTAGAAAGAAAATACAATGGAGAATTTCTTGGAGAGGAGTACCAGAATGGAGGCAAGAAGACAGTTAGGAGGAACAGAGTGGCATAAAAGAGTTTGATGTTTAGAGACCTGGATTCTTGTTGCAGCTCATCTACTCATCCATTTACTAGTTTGTGTATTTACTTGGCATATTTCTCTGCATTTCACTTTCCTCCTGCCACTCCCTTGCCTCACCTTCTTGCCACCCATGCTGAACATCTTGACCAAATTTGAAATATCCATCTTGTTTCTCCTTTATAAATCTCACCTGCCTTTCACAGCCCAGCTTGTGTCTCAGAAATCCCCTCATTCTTTCATTAAAAACTCCACTGATTAATTCAGCTTACAAAGGCTCTTTTTTATTCTGAACTCATAACTATTGTGAGTCTGAATGTTACATGATGATCTTATATCTACAGAGATTATAAGGTGCTTCTGGGCAATGGTTTCACTTTATGTCTATTTTTGAAAAACTTGCAAGCCAGTGTTTGGGTGCAAAACTACTCAGTAAGTGATTATTAGCTGGGAATTCTTTCCCTATAGGCCAGACATTTTGAGAGTGTAGGTTGTTGAAAATAGGCTTAAAAAAAATACTCTATCAAATGAACCTATCTGTACATTCCTCTGTGTCCTTCGTCTGTTTTGAAATTCAAGAAACTTCTGGTCTGGGAGAAGAACTCCTTGGATTCTCCTGTTTGGTTGGATTCTTGTGATGACAGAGCCCAAACCTCCATGCAGAAAAGATGTATGAAAACTTATAACCCAAGAAACATGTTATTGTTATTAGTAGGAGACTTCAGATTATTGGCAACAGAATACTGAATGGAGGACCACAGGACCTGGGTTCCAGTGTCTATTTTATATTTTATTTGCTTGCCATCTGTGATGAACTGTTTAATAGCAGGAGTTTGAGCCCTTTCATTAACATCTGCCAGTTGGAGATAATGTCTGCATGGTTGGCTTTACAAGGTGGTTTAGATAAAACAGTTATGAATGAGTTGTATTTAGGAAATTCTGTATTGCTATACAAAATAGAGCATTACTATTAACCCCCTACATTACCTGAATCTATTGTGATTGTGGTTAGATAGTTTAATGGCCATCCATAATATGGTTATATGTTGACTGATTCCCTATTCTGTTTGTCCAATTGGAAGAGTATACTTTGACCTTCTAATAATTATTTCTTTTGGATGAATATAAGATGTGAATCTAACATTTTTTTCACTATAGTATTTTTTTTTTTTTTTTAAGAACCGGGCTAAATTTTCTTCCAATTTATAAATCTGACACATTTAAAGTTTTTGTTAAAAAAGGTTTATTAGATATCTTTGGCATTCTGCTTTGCCAGGTAACTTACTGCTGTTGTACAAATAAGGAAAATGAGTCCCTGATATGTTAAGGTGATTGACCTAGAGATAAGTTTAAAGCCTATCACTTCTAATTGTAGAAAGTACTTATAGCACTGAGTTATTATGCTTCAGGGTCTCTGAAAGTGAAAAATTATTCAATTTCTCTTTTTGTTCCTTTTTGGAACTATTATAATTATAATCCACCTAGAGTTCACTCCAAGTACCAAGAGCTCTGGCAGTAGCAGTATGTCAATCTGGTCCCAAAGAACACTTTAAATAACAGGATACTCTGAAAATTATACATACATAATATATGCTAATTTCCATGAATCATCACATTTGGTTAAATATTACTGGTTATCACTAGCACCATATTGATTATTATTGAAGACCCGACTTTTCCCTATTCCTATATTCAGCCTCGCATGCAGAAGAGACCAACTCTTTCATCAGATTTGGGGTGTTTGATATGCTCTTTTCTCTCAAGACTGAAGAGACTGAAATGATGGCCAGGTGACTTGAAATGATAGTTATATACTTGATATCCAAGTGGGCATCTTGTAGGAGATACCCATTGTCTTCTTGTAAGAAGATAGCTCAAAATTGATACATATAAAGGAAGCTATATTTTTACATAACTATTTATTATGAATATAAATAGCAAAGAATGAACTCATACTAATTTAAAACTTATATCATCAGGTTGAATCTGTTTCAGTCTGATTGATTTATTCTGGCTATAGCTTGAGCAGACATTCAAGAGAATTCTGATATTTGCTTGCTTTAAGTGAGGTGGCCTGGGGAAAGGGTATTGGCCCCTTTCTCATGAAAGAGTGTTGCAAACAAAATTGTTCCTAATCAACACTTAGGCTTTTCTTTAATGAAGGTTTTTCTGTCTTGCTTTCAGGAGAGTAAACTACCAAATACTGTCAAATTTGTCTACCAGTCTCTCCTTCTGTTAAGGCCTATATAGCAGTGTCTACTTCATGTGAGAAGCTTCTAGGTGGCTATTCATACAGGTCTATGTAATAATCCCAAATTCATTAGGAATGCATTATTTTCCAAAGGCTATTGATTCAATTACCTGGTGATTCCAGTGGTCATCCAAGGGAGAAAATATGCTAGGTACGGTCCTAAATATATTTGTCATTCTGGGATAGATATCCACATGCTATGGTGAAGATTTGGTCAAAATTATGAGGACATTTTTGTCTATCCTTAATTTGTTGGTCTTTCACCTAGCTAAAAGTAAAACTTTTAATAATATGGGCTAGTTAAGATGGCCTTTTTTATAAAACATAAAAACTTGCAAACATACTAAAAAGTAGAGAGGTTAATATAATGAACCACCATATATCCGTTACCCTCAATCCAGCAGTCATCTAGATTTTCAGCATTTGCTTTAGCCTTTATTTTTTCCTTGCTAAAGTATTTTAATGCGAATCTGGGATATCATGTCATTTTGCTCCTACATACTTTGGTGTCCTTCTCTAAAAATTACTTTTTAAAAATGTAACCACATGCCACTGTTGCATCTTAAAAATTAATGTATTGCTGGTATAATCTAATACTTAGTTTATATTCAAATATTCCTAATTGCCTCAAAAAACAGAGTTTAATGTAATGTATACATAATTAATGTACATGTCACTGAGCTCCTTAAAGAAATACAACTTAATAGTGACAGTTTTAAAGCTTTATTTATTTTGAGAGAGAGTGTGCATGTGCAAGTGGCAGGAGGGGTAGAGGGAGAGAATGTTCAAGCCGACTCCCCACTGAGTTTGGAACCTGAAGTGGAGCTTGATCTTATGACCCATGAGATCATGAACTGAGCCAAAACCAAGAATTGGTTGCTTAACGGACTGAGCCACCCAGGCACCCTAAAATTAATGAGAACATTTCATTTAAAGTTATTCCACCAAAGTACTATCATAAAGTATCAGCTCCAATGAAGTTCACTTCTGTCTTTAGTCTTTTTTTATTTTTTATTTTATTTTTTTAAGGTATGTATTGTCTGTATTTTTTAATATATTTTTAAATTGAAGTTCGATTTGCCAACATATAGTATTGGTTCTTTTTAAAAAGATTTGTTTATTTATTTTAGAGCGCATGTGAGAGGAGGAAGGGTGGAGGGATAGAAGAATCTCTTAAGAAGACTGCACTGAGCGCAGAGCCTGATGTGGGGCTTGATTCCAGGACCCTGAAATCAGGCCCTGAGCCAAAGTAAAAGAGTTGGACGCTTAACTGACTGAGCCCCCCAGCCGTCCCTTTGTCTTTAATTCTGTAGAAGTATCTGAAAAGGTTGTCTATGCAATTGTAGAGAGGCTCCTTAGAACAGTTACTATGTGCCATAGAATAGAGACCAAATTAAGACTTTTGGCTCCACTCACTGGTTCGGTAATCACTCATTCTTCATTTTGCCATTTGTGAAGTGGGGTGGGGTTTATGTGTAAGTATTTTTTTCCCAGGGATATGTTGTAGATAGTTGGGCAAAGGAAATTTGTTCTTTAGTTCTCTGGATAAAGGGTTCATATAACTCTTTGATACACACACACAAGTAAGTATATGTTACTAGCTCTAGTTTTTATTTCAATACAAATGTCAATTTGGTAATTGAGGTGTCTGTCTTTAGTTTTTAGCCACTTTAATATACTGTAGGTTGCTGAATATGGATAATTGGGTGAGCAAACCTTTAACAAAGAACTCTGAACTATTAAGTTTTCTTATTTAGATACTTGGGTTAAAATTAAAAACCAGGCTACACTAGTATAGTGATGGAGCTGGGGATGGATGGAGTGGGTAAGTGTGAGAAAACAACTTGGGCAAAAAGCCTAGACTCCACAGATATTTACTAAAGAAATTGTGTAACCACTACTTTACAGATAGCAATTCAGTGTTACTGTACTGGGAGGCATTAGACATATCATTTCTGGAACTTCGTGGATTCAAGTAGATTTAGACTAGTAATCCATTTCCACTCTGCAACTTCTAGGCTGTTTACTGACCTAATCAGGCAGTAATTTTCCTCGAAACAGGAGATGAGTTATAATTGTTGGGGCTGGATCATTGTTGTGGCCTTTGTTTCTTTTGTTTTGCTGAGGGGAGAATATGCTGTGGAGCTATTGTGTTATGTACTTTGAAATCCATCACTTAAAAAATTCCAAGTGCTTAATAACATATTATGTTGGCTGAAGGTGCTTAAGAAGATTCCATATGTGGAAAGCAAGACCTTATATAAACTACACTTATGTTTTGAGGTTGTTTGTATAATATAGACCTGGGCCACTATGCTCAGGGGTATAAGACCACAGAGGTCACATCACTCACCAAATCATGTGCTCAATCACAAGACTGTATCTTCTGGGGGCTGATTTTTCTAATTCACACAAAGGTGCCATATAGGCTAGGGACTGCATTTAAACTATACTATATTCCTTATATCTTTATTTTGTGGATTTTATTCTCATACCTGATAGGAAATTCAGTAAGGCACAGGACTTAGTGTAATGTCTCACTTAGAATAAGTATTTTCCATTTGCCATTAATTCTGAAAAAAAGAATATAAGGTGTGTATCTATGTAATATGTTGTCCTGAACCTGACTACATTTGCTTTTAAATGATTATAGTCCTCAATTGTAGAGGGCTGTGTTCTTGAGGACCTAGCCCACAGGTTCAATATGTTGATAACTTTCTCTAACTTAAGATTCCTCCCTTTTTACACTCCTCCCTATCAGGTTTAATCAGATCAGTAGTGAATGGAATAGAGAGGCCAGGCAAAAGTTGGTCGAAACAGGCTTTTATTTATTTATTTTTTAAGATTTTATTTATTCATTCATGAGAAACAGAGAGAGAGACACACACACACAGAAAGAAAGAGAGAGAGAGAGAAAGAGAGAGAGAGAGGCAGAGACACAGGCAGAGGAAGAAGCAGGCTCCATGCAGGGAGTCTGATGCGGGACTCGATCCTGGGATTCCAGGATCAGGCCCCGGGCTGAAGGCAGCGCTAAACTGCCAAGCCACCCGGGCTGCCCGAAACAGGCTTTTATTTTTTTATTTATTTATTTTTTTTAAATGTGAATTTTTTTTAAAACATTTTTTTTAACCTTTATTTATTTATGATAGTCACAGAGAGAGAGGGAGAGGCAGAGACACAGGCAGAGGGAGAAGCAGGCTCCATGCACCGGGAGCCCGACGTGGGATTCGATCCCGGGTCTCCAGGATCGCGCCCTGGGCCAAAGGCAGGCGGCAAACCGCTGCGCCACCCAGGGATCCCCGAAACAGGCTTTTAATGGGACACGCGCGCAGGGGAGGGCAAGAGGGCTTTTTAAGAGGAGAGGGGAGGCAGCCTGGGTGGCTCAGCGTTTAGCGGTTTAGCGTGCTGCCTTCAGCCCAGGGTCTGATCCTGGAGACTCGGGATCGAGTCCCGCGTCGGGTTCAGGTTTCCTGGATAGGTCCAGTCTCCCCCGATGACGTGTCTTTGGGTGGTCTGCTGGTGATAGGAAAGTTCTGAGGTGGGGGCTACAAGGTAGAGGGTCCATTGCCATTTTGTTGGTGCCTCCCGATCCCCCTTGATCCCGCCGACCCAACGCTCCCAGTGATTCTTTTGACATTATTGTTCCACAGTGCTTCACATGGTTATAGATTATACAGGTAAAACTGCCTTTTTTTGAAGTTTGTGTCATAACTCCAATTTATTTTCATTTATGTGAAATGATTCTATAGGCCAGAACCTATAAAAATATAAGATGGGTTAAAATAAATTTGGCAGAAGCATATCCTCTAATGTGCCTTGCAGTTTGATACCTCATGTTACAAAATCAGTGTTTTTCCAGAAGACGCAGTGTGTACATAAAACATTTGTGAGTATAAATAATCTTTTCTTAGGCTGACCTCACAGCTTGTTTTTCACTGGCAGTGCATTAGCTTACATTTTTCCACTCCTTTGGTTGAATAACAGTGGTCTTTAAACAAGCTATTAAAGGGAAGAATGATTTTACATTGAAAAAAAATAAAGGCCTGAATTTTCTCCATGCTGGTGGTTTGGCTTTTCATGTGTTTGTTTTACTAAAGTAGGGCTAACCCATGTTTTCTTATCTCTGAATTCTTAGGCTTCTTTGGTACAGCCTATACTTGCCTAATTAAGATAGTCTTGTGAATTTCTATGAGATCTGAATCCTCCTTCTTTATATGGATGAGTAGGTCTGGGACCAAATATTAAATTTTAAGGGGCCATATCTCTGTATAATGGAATTGAAGCATCAGTTATACTTTATTTTTTTATTATTATATTTTTAAATTTTTTATTTATTTATGATAGGCACACAGTGAGAGAGAGAGGCAGAGACACAGGCAGAGGGAGAAGCAGGCTCCATGCACTGGGAGCCCGGCGTGGGATTCGATCCTGGGTCTACAGGATCGCGTCCTGGGCCAAAGGCAGGCGCTAAACCGCTGCACCACCCAGGGATCCCATCGTTATACTTTAAAGTAGGAGTTATGCAGGATTCTGGGCCTAGTTTACCACACTCTTCATACAAGCTCTGTTGTAGCTAATTGTGGATCAAGATATGTTATATTGCATATTTCTGCTTTCAACCCCTCCCTTTAAATAATCTATTAACACTTGCATGTTTCTAGCTCTGAAGATCATCTTATTCCTTGTTGTTTTTACTGGTTTCTGTGGCTATTATTAGTGGTGTATTCTATTGCTTGGCCACAGAAATAACATGCAGTAGGATGGCCATTGGATGTGAAATCAATTACTGAATGTGACAGATTTACTTAAAAGTATTTCCCATCCATACCCATCATCAGTCATGCTGCCATAAAGTAGTAGAAATTGCATTTTGATCCTAGTACCACAACTTTGTGTTTTCAGAACTCCACATTTTATAGAATCTGAGATTATTTTATAAGCTATACAGAGTTGAAATAAGCTAAATAGGATATATAACTGATCTTATTAAGTTTTATTTTTAAGAGTTAATTTCTGGCAATTTAAAGAGGTTCTATAGAAAGTAAGCTGACACTGTTGGGGATTTACCCCAAAGGTACAGATGCAATGAAACGCCAAGACACCTGCACCCCAATGTTTATAGCAGCAATGTCCACAATAGCCAAACTGTGGAAGGAGCCTTGGTGTCCATCGAAAGATGAATGGATAAAGAAGATGTGGTTTATGTATACAATGGAATTTTACTCAGCCATTAGAAACGACAAATACCCACCATTTGCTTCAACGTGGATGGAACTGGAGGGTATTATGCTGAGTGAAATAAGTCAATCGGAGAAGGACAAACATTATATGTTCTCATTCATTTGGGGAATATAAATAATAGTGAAAGGGAATATAAGGGAAGGGAGAAGAAATGTGTGGGAAATATCAGGAAGGGAGACAGAACATAAAGACTCCTAACTCTGGGAAACGAACTAGGGGTGGTGGAAGGGGAGGAGGGCGGGGGGTGGGGGTAAATGGGTGACGGGTACTGGGGGGGGCACTTGACGGGATGAGCACTGGGTGTTTTTCTGTATGTTGGTAAATTGAACACCAATAAAAAATAAATTTATTAAAAAAAAAAGAAAGTAAGCTGACTACTTTTTAAAATGTAACTCTGGGCAAGCCATTTATCTGTCTTCTTTCTGGGTGTTAGTTTATTCTATAAAATAAGGGAGTTGAAATAAACTATCTTCAGGGTTCCATTCAGCTCTGATGTACAGGGAGTCAAAGATTATTTACAGCTGTAACGAATATTCCATAACATAAATACATGACATGTGGGTTCTAGTTAGATGAAAAGTTGTCAGTCATGGAAGATGACAGTTTAAGGCTGAATGCTAATAGGTGAAAATACCAGTTAATTTTACTGTTGCTGGAGTCTGAGTTAGCCTAGTTCAGTGAAGGTCACATCAGCATTGTTTTAACCATGCATTGTGTCAAGGGCCCTATAGAATGCTGGCTCTGCCCTCGGTCATCCTAATCCTTCGGCAGATCTCTTGGTTCACTGAGTAAGTATAGTACTCAAGCCTGCCCAGAGATGTTTCTCAATAATGAACAATATCATATGTGCCATTTGCTATTCTAAATGCCTTGTATATTTTTGTCAAGAACTATTAAAGGTCTGGGATTTTATCCTGCTTATATACCTGTTGCTGTTTCATGAATGATTTTCGAAGACTCAAGACTCCTGGGTCAGCAACAAAAGATGGTTTATTACTCATTGCCAAAGCAGTAGCCAGAATGTCAGCATGACACACTGGGTCACTATGGTCCTAATTTATATAAGGTAGACTGGGATGGATGCCTGCACAGGCAGTTAGCTGCATTACAGGTGAGGAACACTGAGCTTGGAGGATTTACACCACTTTTATGGTAAGCAAAAGCAGGCCTGCTCTTTGGGGAGGGGTGGTATTATTACCTCATGATCAGGGCCACTTGCTTTATTTTTATTTACTTATTTATTTATTTTAGAGAGAGACAGAGGAGGGACATAGGGAGAGGGAGAGAGAGAATCTCCAGCAGACTCCCTGCTGAGCACGGAGCCCAATGTGGGGCTTAATCCTATGACCCTGAGATTATGACCTGAGCCAAAATCAAGAGTTGGGCACTTAACCAAGTGAACCACCCAGGTGCCCCTAGGGTCACTTGCTTTAAACACAGCCCTCAGAAATGGCCTGGCTAAAGTGTTGTCAGGGCCTTTCAGTATCAGGGTGTTTCTACCCAATAAGAATGTGCTGAGTTGCTCAGGGATTGATGGTGGATATCCTCCCCCATCAATAGTGAGTTATTTGGTCCTCACATTAGTTATTTTGTGGGTGAGAAGAGCTCAGAGAAGGATAAATAACTTGCCCAATGATATACAGTGGTGAATTTGGAATTCAAGACCAGTCTGACTATGAAATCCATGTTTTTTGTTTTGTTTTTTTTGAAATCCATGTTTTTTTAACCATTATTTTCTATATTCTCTAAGTCTCTAAATTTCAGACTGGCTCTAAGTTTACTTGAAGACCTAATAGTTCTCTAGACTGGTGATGGTTGGACCTAGCCCACATTTGCACTGTGCTTATGTAAAATTTAGAAGACTAAGTTGAAGGGCCATTCATTTTAGTGCCACTGATAATCAGTAGTTAAAATTCTTTAATCACTGCCATGAAGTAGTAGGTCAAATATGTGACCACTTGCTAGAAAATAGCCATGAGGATTAGAGTGATATGCCTGTGGATTTTAAGGATATATGAACATAGTTCTTAAAAATATCAGTCTGGCCTCTTAATATAATGTCATGGTCAATACATGTCATGTCACTATACTTTACAACTATTGCATATTGCATATGATTCTCTCTCTTGTTTTTGTATGTTAGCCAATGAAGAGAGTAGCTTTTGAACAGTTTACACTGTGAGCCAAACTGCCTGCTTAATCTTTTAGTTTCTATCTCTCCTCATCTGCCCATTCCTCTTTTGTTTGTGAAATTTTGTATGAAGTAAAGCTGCTTTGGAAAAACTAATGCTATCTCCTATTAAAACAAGTACACAATATGCATTGTTTCTTGTTTAGGGGAGTGCCAAGAACCACCTACCTTCTCCTGCTGCTTGTGTCTGCCTTGCCTAAAGATTGGCTCTATAAAAGTGTGGCATATTCAGCCAAGTGCTATCTTTTTTAATTAGGCTGCTGAAAGTGTTATAACAAGCTATTTTTGTGTTGAAATGTGACAAGTAATAGAGTCCTAAACTATGGACTTACATGCCAAATAATATGGAAGTGTGTATAATGTGATTTCAGCTCTAGCCCTTCAGTCTTAATCATCATCCTCTCAAGAGGAAAAGGGAGCTTTTAATTTAAAAATGTGGTGAATAAAACAGATCAGGATTATACCAGTATATGCATGGAAATTGGGCTATTTCATACTTAAGATCACTAACTTTAATAAATTAAAATTTCTGTGTTGGTTCTTTTCATAGAACTATGTATAATAAGTGTGAAACCAGGGAAAGGACATCTTAAGCTCACATAATGATATAAACATAACTGGGAAAGCTGGCAATTAAGCCAGCCATGTAATTTTTTTATTTCTGTTTTTCAAATATCTCTCTTATCTATTCTTACAAATTTGTATTTCTTCTAAATACAGTCTTGGCTGTTGATGTCCTTCTTTTGTTTTTGACCTCATCTAGAGCTTTAAAGAGTCTTGTTTTATAAAAATTCACATTCTTGTGAATGTGAATTCACATTCTTGTCCCCAAAAGTATGTTCTGTTTTTCTTTACACCAGTGGTTCTCTGTGGGGGCACAATTTTGTCTTCCAGGGGACATATGGTATTGTCTGGAGACATTTTTGGTTGTCACAAATGGAGGAGGGTGCTACTGCTATCTAGTGAATACAGGCCAGGAATGCTGCTGAACGTTCTACAAGTGTGCAAGATAGCTCCCCCCCACCCCTCCGCCGTAACAGCGAATTATCCTGCCCAAATGTCAGTAGTGCCACTGTTGAGAGACTCTGCTTTGGTCTCTATGAGTTTGTGTTTATTTAATGTGAAAAATTCCCGTGACTCAATAGCCATTCATTCATTCTTCTATTCTATCCTTCCCTCTATATGGAGATTCGGAGGGCCAGATCATCCCTCTTTTTAAGAAAGGATTGTTCTATTGACTCCTACTAATTTTATTTTCGTTTCCTTTTCACTACTGGAATTCTGCTGGATGGCCTATTTACAACTTTGTTGTTGTAAACTTATACCTCTTACCCCTTATTTCTGGAACCCCTGAGAAAAATATTCACTCTTATCCTAATAAGTTAAAAGGCAATTTTTCTGTCTGCTGATTCTTTGATACCTAAACAACTTTTGATCCTAGTCACTTTAACTCATTATCTATATGAATTTTACATTCCATGATACAATCTTCTCTGGCAGCTTCTGTCTCTGGATTTGACTGCAAAAGGTAATGGCTTCCTTTGCTTTTCATCTCAAAATTTTTTTCTTTTTCTGCTCTTCTTTATATGCAATTGCGGGCAATCACTTGCCTCATCAGTTGATGCCAAACCTTCCTAGCTGCTCTGACATCTAAGTTCAATTCTGTATCATTGTTTGCTGAAAGTCATTTCGTAGTTATGATGCAGTTCTACTAAAAACAGCATAAACTTGTTGATTCATTTCTCTGAGACCCATGTGAAACCTGGAATACTTTATAGCAGCGATTGTTTTAATATTCTCTTTGCAGGAAGAATAAAAATTAACTTGAAACACAGACATACATATGGTGTTTATCAAGTTTACTTATTCAGATAAGCTCTTCCCTTGCTTATCACCAGACTGTATTACTGTAATATTAGTCACTGACCTTTATGATTTCTGGTCCAGTTTAATCAAGATTAACTTCCCTATTTGACTTTTGAAAGTCAATGACTACTTTTTTTTTTTTTTACAAGTTTGGTAGCATGTATTTATGTATTTATTTTTAAAAAGATTTTATTTATTCATGAGAGACACACAGAGAGAGAGAGGCAGAGACAGAGGCAGAGGGAGAAGCAGGCTCCACGTAGGTAGCCTGATGTGGCACTTGATCCCCGGACTGTAGGATCACGCCCCGAGCCAAAGGCAGATGCTTAACTGCTGAGCCACCCGGGTGTCCCTTTATGTATTTATTTATTTTAGCATTTTCTAGTGAGACTACTTTTTAAAAAATTTTGTTATTTAACATGTAGTGCAATATTGATTTCTGGAGTAGAATTCAGTGATTCATCACTTACATGTAACACCCAGTGCTCATCACAACAAGTGCCCTCTTTAAGATCTATCACCCATCTAGCCTATCCCCTACCCTCATCCCTCCATTACCCTCAATTTATTCTCTGTCATTAAGAGTCACTTATGGCTTCCTTCCCTCCCCATTTTTCTTTACGCTTTCCCATATGTTCATCTGTTTCCTTTTTTTAAATTAAGATTTTATTTATTTATTCATGAGAGACAGAGAGAGAGAGAGAGAGAGAGGCAAGCAGAGACACAGGCAGAGGGGGAAGCAGGCTCCATACAGGGAGCCTGATGTGGGACTCGATCCCGGGACTCCAGGATCACACCCAGGGCTGAAGGCTGTGCTAAACCACTGAGCCACCTGGGCTGCCCCATCTGTTTTCTTTATTAAATTCCCCATATGAGTGTGATCCTATAGGGTTTATCTTCCTATGACTTGTTTCTCTTAGCATCTAATATACTTTAGCGCCATCCACATTGTTGCAAATGACAAGATTTCATTCTTTTTGATGACTGAATAATAAATATATACATATATGTGTGTGAATACATGTATATACACAGACACACATACACATACACACACAAACACCACATCTTTATTCATTCATCAGTCGATTGACATTTGGGCGTGCTCCATAGTTTGGCTATTGTTGACAATGCTGCTATAAACATTGGGGTGCATGTACCTCTTAAAATATGTATTTTGGGTAGATACCTAATAGTGAATTGCTGGGTTATAGGGTAGTTCCATTTTTAACTTTTTGAGGAACCTCCATACTGTTCTCCAGAGTGACTGCACCATTTTGCATTTCCAGCAACAGTGCAAGAGGATTTCCCTTTATCCACATCTTCACCAACACCTGCTGTTTCTTGTGTTGCTATTTTTAGCTGTTCTGACCAGTGTGAGATGGTATCATTGTAGTTTTATTTTTTATTTCCCTGATAATGAATGATGTTGAACACCTTTTCGTATGTCTGCTAACCATCTGGATGTCTTATTTGGAAAAGTATCTATTCATGACTTCTGCCTATTTCTTAACTGGGTTATTTTTTTTCGGGGGGGGGTGTGAGTTAAATTTTTTATAGATTTTGGATGCTAGCTCTTTAGCAGATATGTCATTTGCAAATATCTTCTCCCATTCTGTAGGTTTCCTCATGATTTTGTTGATTATTTACTTTGCTGTGCAGAAGCTTTTTTATCTTGATGAAGTACCAGTAGTTCATTAAGTACTACAAGTCTTAGCTTCAGCAATCGGAGAAGAAAAAGAAGTAAAAGGCATCCAAATTGGCAAGGAAGAAGTCAGACTTTTACTCTTTATGGACGACATGATACTCTATGTAGAAAACCTGAAAGACTCCACCAAAAAATTGCTTAGAACTCATACATGAATTCAGCAAAGTTGTAGGATATATAATCAATGTGTAGAAATTCTGTTGCATTTCTATACACCAGTAACAAAGCAACAGGAAAAGAAATCGAGGAATCTATCCCATCTGAAATTGCATGAAAAACAATGATGCCTAGGAATAAACCTACCTAAAGAAGTAGAAGATCTGTATTCTGAAAACTATAGAATACTTCTCAAAGAAATTGAAGAGAACACAAAGAAATGGAAAAACATTCTGTACTCATGGATTGGAAGAATAAACATTGTTAAAATGTGTATACCACCTAAAGCAATCTACACATTCAGTATAGTACCTATCAAAATACCACCAGCATTTTTCAGAGTTAGAACAATCTTAAAATTTGTATGGAACCACAAAGACCCCAAATAGCCAAAGCAATTCCAAACTATATTGCAAAGCTGTAGTGATCAAGACAATACAGTACTGGTACAAAAACAGACACATAGATCAATGGAACAGGATAGAGAACCCAGAAATGGACCCACAACTATATGGTCAACTGATCTTTGACAAAGCGGTTAAGAATATCTAATGGAAAATAAAAACAGTCTCTTCAACAAATGACGTTGGGAAAACTGGACAGCAATATGAAGAAGAATGAAACTGGATCACTTTCTTACCCCATACACAAAATTAAATTCAAAGTGGATGAAACATTTAAATGGGAGACAGGAAACCATCAAAATCCTAGAGGAAAACACAGGCAGAAACCTCTTAGACCTTGGCTGTAGCAAATTCTTATTAGACATGTCTCCAGAGGAAAGGGAAACAAAAGCAAAAGTGACTACTTCTTATCTAATTCATTAGAACCGAACTTATATTTAGGGTTCCTGTTAAGCTACCTAATTTTATCTTATCTTCCTTTTTCTATTTGCCCCTTTATTTGAGTGAAGCTATTTCCTAAATTGTTCCACCTACTTGAAATAACCTCTTGCCCTGTTTTCTCAGAAGATTCTAATTATTTTCCTTCCATTTCTTCATGTAACTTGTTAAATATTTATTGTCTGATTGAAAGTGACATGATCAACTCATTCCCCTTCAATCTTACCTGTAGAGAGGCAGTTTATTCTGTATGGCTGTATTCACAGTTGTATTTATTACAAATGTATGTTATAGAGTATAATTATTCCATACATAACTAATCCTTATAATGCATGAGGCATCATGTTGAGGGTATAAAAGCAACTATACATAGGTTTTACTCTTGAGGAGCCCATGGCCTAGTGAAAAAAAGGGGGACATACAAGTCTAAAGTAATAAGTTCTATAATAGGTGTCAGCATAGTGTTCTTTGGAATGCCACGTTATTGCTGGTGGGGAGAGGAAAGCTTCACAGAGGCCACATTTGACCTAGGTCCTAGAGAATGAAAGACAGTTTATTTAAAAAAATTTTTTAAAAAGATTTTATTTGAGAGAGTGAGTGAGAGAGAGAGAGAGAGAGAGAGAGAACACTAGTGGTGGGGAGGGACAGAGGGAGAGGGAGAAGTGGACTCCCTACTGAGCAGGGAGCCCAGTGTGAAGCTTGATCCCTGTAACCTGGGATCATGACCTGAGCCAAAGGCAGATGCTTAACTGAGTTACCCAGGAGCCCCTGAAAGATAGTTCAGTAAGGTTAAATGAGGATGTTCTCTCTTTCTTTTTTTAAAATGTTATTAACTGATTTGATAGAGGGAGGGAGAGCATGCAGAAATAGGCAGAGCAGCAGTCAGAGTGAGGGGGAGAAGCAGGCACTCTGCTGAGCAGAGAGCCCAACATAGGACTCCATCCCAGGACTCTAGGATCATGACTTGAGCCAAACGCAGATGCTTAACTGAATGAACCACCCAGGTACCCTAAAAAGGACGTTCTCAATTAAAAGTTATGTAAAGGCAAGGTTTTTTAAAGTGTCTTTGATTTTATTTTTAAATTTTTAAAAAGATTTATTTATTTATTTTTAGAGAATGAGAGTGAGTGGGGGGAGGAGCAGAAAGAGAGAAAGAGAGAAGAGAAAGAGAAAGACTCTCAAGTAGACGCTGTGTTGAGTGTGGAGCCCTACATGGGGTCCATCTCAGGACCCAGAGATAATGACCTGAGCCAAAATTGAGAGTCTGTTGCTTAACCAACTGAGCTACTACCCAGGTGCCCCTAAGTATCATTGATTTTATAAATGTTAAGATCTTGGAGGGAAGGCTATGATTGAACTTGTTTTCTGAGTATGGGTGATCATATGAAGTATTTTTTTACCAACTCAGTAGTAAGATGGAGAAAGAGAATTAACATTTACTAAGAACCTACATTATTTCAGGCATTGCTCTGGTAGCTTGACATCACCAACTTAATTTTTTATCAGAAACATGTATAGTAAGGGGCACCTGGGTAGCTCAGTCAGTTAAGCATTTGCCTTTGGCTCAGGTCATGATCCAGGGGTCCTGGGATTGAGTCCTGCATTGGGCTCCCTGCTCAGTGGGGAGCCTGCTTCATCCTCTTCTCCTTCTGCTCCTCTCCTCCATGCTCTCTTTTGCTCTCTCAAATAAATAAATAAAATCTTAAAAAAAAACAAAACATGTATGGTAAGTGTAGTCATTTTCCACATTTTATAAGTAAGGGAAGTGAATCTCACTGAGGTTAACTGATTCTGATTCCAAAATACATGCTGTTTTATGATAGCATGCTACCTTCTTAGAAGTAACAGACTAATTAAAATGTAGAAATGAACTGTAATTTTTTCTACATTATTAAAATATACTTCATATTTTATATTTTTATGTTTTACTTTTTCTATTCATTATTGAGTCTGATAAATGCATCTTAACACATTTTATCATTGTTGGATTAAGGTAGCTGAGAAATAATAGAGTTTGAGAAATTGGCTAGGAGTTATCTACAAATAATTTAGAGCTCTATATGGTTAATTTTACTACTGAGGATTTTGTTAGCTACTCAGTTGGGAAAGTTCCACCCCTGAAATTCTTGTTCAGTATATAATAAAATTTAATAAGCATTTCGGAGAAACCCACCTCAGTTTTGTGCTAAGCGTTATTATTAAAATACTAAAATAAATAGTCCCTGCCCACTGGGAACACAGGGTTGGGGAGTCTGATGTTTATAAACCTGTGGTGCAAAGTGTAATTTGATAAATGCTACTGTAGAGGTAAAAAGTCCTGGGAGTATTAGGGCTGACTTCATGGAAAGATAGGCAACAGAAGATAGTCAAAGTGCAGGGAGTTTTTTTCTTAAACAGTGATAGAGGGTGGAGAGGGGACATTTTGTACAACTGCAAGGGAGTTAGGAAGTTGTAGCAAGTTTGAGGAATTAAGAGTCTAATGAGGCCCAGCTGTACATATGTGAGTGGTAGAGGTCAGTCTGGAGGGAGATTATAGCTTTATCATAGTGAGCACTGAATGTTTTCTCTAAACAGTTTGAATTTCATTCTGTAGAGTATCTGAGCAGGGGAATGATGTGATCAGACCTTATAGTCAAACCTTACTTTTAGACTTTTTATAATTGGAAATATTAAAGTCTAAAATCTTTTGTCAAAACTCTGTGATAATTGGCCTATTTGTGGTATAAATATAGAGGCATCATATAATTTTGATACTTTTGGCATGGTCTAATTTGACAGCTTTGAAAATTTGTGAAATTAAACATGTACTGTGAATAGTGTGTGCTTTGATGACTTACAGTTTTGCAGTGACTTAATTGACCCTTGCTCCCAACCTGCTCTGTAGATCTGTCCCTCTAAGTCTGAATTTCTTTTTGTTGTTTGGTTTTACAAATAGATACTGCTCTAAAGGTTAGGTATCTTAGTGTACAAGACTGTTGCTGTCAAACTGAATGTGTTTTGTGTAGGCTGAATTATAGTTCCCAGAATATTCCAAGAGAAGCTGCAAGATTTATGATATTCAAAACTAGGTAAAATTATCCTCACTGAAGTGTTGTCATACTTTGGATTTTTATTACCATTTTTACACATGAATCTCTTTTGACAAAGCAAAGCTGCACTGCTCACACTCACAAAGTAGTCTCAGGGCTGTGATTTGAACTCCAGGCCCTATTTAGTATAATTCATTTAAAAAATGAGCCTTGTATTAAGAGACACTGTCAACTTAGTTTTATTACTACAGCTTATATTCATTTATTTAAAGATTTTAATTATTTGAGAGAGAGTGAGAGAGAGCGAACATGAACATTGGGGAGGGATAGAGGGAAAGAGGGAGAGGAAGAAGGAGATTCCCTGCTGAGCAGGGAGCCTGATGTGGGACTCGATCCCAGGACCCTGGGATCATGACCTGAGCCAAAGGCAGATGCTTAACCAACTGAGCCACCCAGGTGCCCATTACTTCAGCTTTTTTTTTTTTTTTTTTAACAATTTATTTTTTTTAAATTTTTTTATGATAGTTACAGAGAGAGAGAGAGAGGCAGAGACACAGGCAGAGGGAGAAGCAGGCTCCATGCACCGGGAGCCCGATGTGGGATTCGATCCTGGGTCTCCAGGATCGTGCCCTGGGCCAAAGGCAGGCGCTAAACCGCTGCACCACCCAGGGATCCCCATTACTTCAGCTTTTAAAGTTTTTATTATTACAAGGGTCCAGATGAAATTAAAAGAACCAAAGGAATGAAAATTTCTCCATATTCAGAAGATTACATATATACCCAGGATATCCACGTATGTTAATCTGCATTCAAATCTAGGTGTCACACAAAACCTGATTTGTAACATGAATAAAATAATATCTATTATCATTGTTATTATTAATGATTATGTTGATTTGAACATAAAGCTTTAAAGATACATACAGTGTTTTAAGGTTTGGCTGCTCCTTAAAAATAAAAGTAAACTCCCTTTCTGTTATGGTATATAAATGTTTTTCAGTCTTTTAGTTTAGTTGAGGACAAAGATACTTAGGCCAAAATCAAATGTTTTGTGATTATTTTCTATTTTTTGAGTTTAGAGATATTGCCTATCATGTGTTTTACTGAAAGTGGTCTTTTTTTGGTGCAATGGTTTGCAGCCATAGAAATGGGACATTGCGAGGTATCGATTAGGAAACCTTTCAGGCTCCTTGTTGGATTACAAAATTACTCTAAAAAGAAATAGATTTTTAGGGCATGAATCATCCTTTCTAGATAGCTTTCTCAAGAAATTCATGATTCTTGCAGAATCCCTTTTGAGCTTTTGAAACAAAGAGTATTACTACAAAAGCAGAGGGCAAGAACTCACTGAGTTATAAATACATGACCATATGAAAGACCCTAGGGCAGTGGCTACCCTGGTATTTAAAGTAGGTTAGAAATTCTGCCTGGCCTTTTCCCTCCCTTTCCACAGAAGTTGCCTTGGGACCTGGTGGTCTAATCACAAGTACGAGTATCTCTGTTTTGTTTCTTTCTCAGTGACCTCCATAAATGTGGTGGTGCTGGAAACAATGTACTTCTCCAATATCTCTGTCACTTGTTCCCACATGGCTGTCAGCAGTCCAATGTACCTCTGACTTTATTGCCTGTAAGTTGGGACTGATGATTAGGCATGAAATTCCCTCTGCTACTGGCCCCTCCTCTTTTTGCTTAATAGTATGGGGCACATTTTCCCACAGATACTGTTCCTTTATTTAATACACATTGTAGTGCAATTCTGTTTCCTAATATTCTATTTAGAGCTGAAGGATAAAGAGTCCTAAAATATAGGTGCTTGTTATCAAGGAATTTATGGTATTATAAGGAGAATAAGGCTTGTATACACATCTGCATTTGATTAGTGCCATATATTCATAGGCATATAGGTGGGATTTAGAGATAGGAGAAATTAATAATTAATAATTTGGACTAAAATATGTCAGGAACTGAGTCACTAGATACTTCCTCCTCTCTTCCTCACATTTCCCATATGGAAAACACATTTAGAATTCAGAACTGAAGACTTAACTATGGATTCATGGATTATAATATTCTCAGTTCTTGGCTTTTCATATAGACTGCAACATGTAAGATGTTATTAAAAAATAACACTTTTTAAAAGTAGAGTTTTATTAAAGATAATCAAATACTCTTCATTTTTTAGAAGACCATCTTCTATTTTAATGCTAATTACAACCATTGCCATACTATTGATCTGACATGTCCATTGCATTGAAAAAAGTAATCTTTTAATAAGTCTCACGGGTTTCATATATTACTTGAACGTATGTTTATTAATGAACACTATTATTCAAAGTTGATTTAAGTATACTAAGTTGTATTTCCTCAAGACAGCAATTACAGTATTTAAGACATTTTAAATGCAGTAGAAGTATATTTTCCATTTTTCTCATTCCCTCTGTTCCTCTAAAATCACTTTTTTTCCTCTCCCTCCCCCAAATTCAATTTTGCATAGATTTGTTAAAAAAAAAAATGTGGTTTTAGGACCACTTGCCTCAAGGCCATCGAGAATGCTTTCTAAAAAAACAGATTCTGGGACCCCACTGACCTACTGAATGAGAATCCTTTGGATGTGGCCCCAGGAATCTGCATTAATTATTCTGCATAGATGATTCTGTCTTCTGAAGTTGGTGAACCACTAGTCTAGCAGTTTGCAAAATGGCAGCCCTGCAAATCATATCTGGCCCACAGATTTGTTTTGTTTTGTTATGCTTGCAACATTGGCAGTATGGTTTTACAAATTTGATTTGTCAACTCTTAAAAATTGGGATTTACACATATAAATCCAAATTTCTGGTTTCTCTTGAAATAGTAGAATAACTTTGCAATACTGAGCCCATCTTCCCACATGGCTGTCAGCAGTCCACCACTGTACCTGAAAAAGATCTGTCTCATCTGAATGGCCCATGTGCTCTTGGATTTACCACAGTCCTCTTAAACCTTCTTTCACCCTGGGGTCAAGTATTAGTTGCCATTTTCTTTTCTTTAATTGACCTGCATCACTCAATTATATCACCTAATTGGAATACTTAGTGTTTTAGTTTTTTACTCCAGATCCAAAAGTTTAAAGAACTGAGGAGAAATGATTGGAAATAGACTGGGAGACCACAGAATTTATTACAATAGTCGAGATAAGAAATGAACTGCTGAACTAGGAGTGGTAATAGGGATGGAGAAAAGAGGAAGATTGGGATTTAGAAGCTGCCAGTCTTGGTGATTGAGTTGGGTTGGGATCTGAGTGGGAGGAAGAACAGACATGGAGGAGTAGGGAGAGAGAGAGAAGTAGGTGCGAAGATTAGTTTGTTTTTATACCTAAAACTGTAGGTGATTGTGGGACATTATTGCTAGGTACTAAGATATATATAGCTTATCTATCATCTATCTATCTATCTATCTATCTATCTATCTATCTATCTATCGCTTATTAGGTAGTATAGACCCTCCCTACTGTGTTGGAAGAGAAGATGACTCCTAGAGGAGCATATATGACCCTGGGTGTATGTTTAGATTGAAAAAAGCATGTTCAAATGAAAATTGTGATGAGATAAAACCTCAAATTAACAACACAGCAAATAGATGTTGGTGAGGATGCAGAGGAAGAGGAACCTTCTTAAACTTTTGGTGGGACTGCAAACTGGTGTAGCCGCTCAAAAACAGTATGGAAGTTCCTCAAAAAGATAAAAATAGACACCCTACCACCCAGCAATTGCACTGCTAGGTATTAACCCAAAGGATACAAAGAGACTGTTTAAAGGGGCACATGTACCCTGATGTTTATAGCAGCATTATCAACAATAGCCAAATTATGGAAAGAACCCAAATACCCATTGACTGCTGAATGGATAAAGATGTGTTTATATAGATATATATAAGCAATGGAATATTATTGTTATATTGGAATATTAATATTATTAGCCACAAAAAAGAATGAAAGCTTGTCATTTGCAAGGACATGGATGGAGTTAGAGTGTATTATGCTAAGCAAAATAAGGCAGTCAGAAAAAGACAAATGATTTCACTCATATGGAATTTAGGAAACAAAACAGATGAACATAGGGGAAGGAACAACAAAGAGAGGCAAGACAGACTATTAACTATAGAGAACAAACTGAAGGTGGTTGGAGGTGGGGGGGCTAGGCTAAATGGGTAATAGTTATTAAGGAGGGCACTTGTGATAAGCACTGGATGTTGTATATAAGTGATGAATTGCTAAATTCTATTCCTGAAACCCAGTATTACACTATATGTTAACTAAGTAGAATTTAAGTAAAAACTTGGAACAAAAAAAAGGAAAAAAGAAAAGCATATTTTGAAACCTACCTGCTTTTTCTAAAGCAAATTGAAAACAATGTACAAAACTATGAATAGCAGAAAGTAGACAGAAAATAGTGCATCCTCATCTTAATCTTACCTGGGCAGAGGTGTGCACACCAAATCCATGGGTAGAGAAGTATCAGATCCATGGAGTTGTGTGAGATTTTTGTCCGACAGGGTCAAAGGTTAGCAAAAGTTGGTATATTGCTGTAGGATATCATGATGATACAGTGATTTAGGGACAACCACTTCTTTCTTGCAAATGGTAACTTTGGTGTTTTTCTTCCTTTATCTCTTACATTTTAAATTTTACTTTGTGAGTATTCTTCAGTCTATGGATACTAAGAACATGCTGTATTCCAAAAAGTGTTTATAAGACATTTTTCTTTCTTTTTCATATCTTTGAGGGCATTGTTTCTTTGGGAACATGTTATGTAGGGAGGTTAGTTTCCCAGGGTAGCTCCCCCTTTTCAAATCCTACTTAATCTACATTGTAGATGAACTTTTTTTTTTTTTTAAAGATTTTATTTATTTAATCATGAAAGACACACACACACACACACACAGAGGCACAGGCAGAGGGAGAAGCAGGCTCCATGCTGGGAGCCCAATGTGGGACTTGATCCCGGGTCTCCAGGATCACGCCCTGGGCTGAAGGCAGCGCTAAACCGCTGAGCCACGGGGGGCTGCCCAAACTGTTTTATTAATAGTGTGAGTCTGAGCTCTGGGAGCAGTTAGGTGCCATGTAGTGAGAATAGTGAAGAAAAAGTTCTTTCTAGGTATGGGGCTCAACATAGACAATATTTCGGAATTGGTAAATTTTATCTTTAGGATTCCCCAAATCCCTTTCTCTACCCCTTTTCCATATAATGATGCTCTCTCCCTTTAGGTGACACCTTTCCCAAGTCTTCCCTGTTCTTCACTTTTTCAAAGTAACTACCTTTTCTTCCCTAACTCTTCATTTCTGTCATACAACTTATTTTCCCCAAGTATCAGAAAGAACTAGTTATGGTAATTTACAGAGTTGTGTTGTATTATTGTTTTTTTTAAATTGATGAATGTTAATAAAAGTTCATTGCTTGGTAAAAATACAAGCAGTTAGCACAGGGAAGTGAATAAAGTCTGACAATGAAAGGATAAATGTTTTAGGGAAACAGGTAAACCTATAAGCAGCTTTGATTTAAGGTTCTCCCTTGGGAATAATTGGTGCTGAGCTGTTACTACTTTTCAAGTCTCACCTTTATTCACTTAATATTATATCTCAGAGCTTCTCTTTATTCATAACTGCTTCCATGAGAGCAGCATAGAGGCTTTTGGAGTTGAGGGTAGGCAAGCAAATAGGGCAAGAAGAGTGGCTATTCTAAGTTTGGGACTGCTCATATGGCCTTTTAAGTGAAGAGTATATTCCATAATGGCTTTATATAAGCGATAATTAATAAAAAACCGTTTCATGTCTTACCTGCAAATGATGACATAGAATTTTTAAGCTTAGACAATTTGATCATTGAGGCAAATGGATATTAAAAGCAGTAGTTTCTAATATCTTATAAACTTTCTTCTGTTCTTACCTGTTGCGTTGTATGCTTACCAATAAATCCCTTGTATTTGTTCCTAAAATGATGATATGGTTTGAAGGTCACTGAGCTGGTGGCCAAGAAAGAATTCTTTTTTTTTTTTTTTTTTTTTAAGATTTTATTTATTTATTCATGAGAGCCACAGAGAGAGAGAGAGAGAGAGAGAGAGACAGAGACAGAGACACAGACACAGACACAGATAGAGGGAGAAGCGGGCTCCAGTGCAGGGAGCAGACGTGGGACTAGATCCTGGGTCTTCAGGATCTGGCCCTGGGCTAAAGGCAGCGTTAAACTGCTGAGCCACCCGGGCGGCCCCCAAGGAAGAATTCCTGAAATGTCTTAGTGCATCTAAGGTGTTTATATTATAGCAGGGACAGCCTGTGGGCAGAAAGAGCTGCTTGAGTTGTGAGAAGTTGCTGATTATATACTTTCAAGGTGGGGGAAGTAAAGACAAGAGAAGTTTACAAAAGGACTTTCATATGTTAAAGAAGACTTACAGGATGCTGGAGGCATGGCTATTGTTTAAGGTTATTTTTCCCTCTAGCAAGGCATTTGCAACAAGATTGGGAGTTCTCTGAGGAAAATTTTTTTCTGCCTGCCATTTGTCAATGGGCTGAGTTATAAGGAGATTTAATTTTATTTACATTTCCTTTTGGCTTTGTTCTCCACAACTATAATGCCAACTGTAGTTGCTACTGTAATGATAGGATTTATTTAAACCTCATGGAACTGATGAAATGTGTAAGAAGAAAATGATCTTTCTATGAAAATTAGATAGAAGTACTTTGTATGAGTTCACGAAGCAGCTAGAAACCTACCTATTAAGCATACATGAGACAAGTGAAGGCTTAGGAAAAATAACAAAATTCTAGAAGGATTCCTATGGCTTTGCTGGTGTCTTTAAATTCTTTTTTCCCAAAGAAAATGCTGATAGTAGAGAGTGCGTTAAGAGTGTGGTATATGAAAGGAGTGTTGCTGTGAATTCCAGCTAAGGAGCCTATATTAAAAGCAAAGGCCTTAGCTCTATGTCAAAAAAGACCAGTGAGGGCAGCCCGGGTGGCTCAGCAGTTTAGCGCCGCCTTCACCCCAGGGCCAGATCCTGGAGACTGGGGATCCAGTCCCGCGTCCGGCTCCCTGTGTGGAGCCTGCTTCTCCCTCTGACTGTGTCTCTGCCTCTCTCTCTCTCCCTCTCTGTGTGTCTGTCATGAATGAATAAATAAAATCTTTAAAAAAAAAAAAAAAGACCAGTGAATGAATGTATATTCCTAAGTTGTAAGGTACAACAAAATGTTGAAGACAGAACTCACTTTTAATAATTCTTCACTTTAACCAACCTATATATAGGAGATATGTTAGCATTTGAAGCAGACAGCCAGGAACAAGTTCTTGAGATGTCTTTGGTGCAAAAGAAGTGATTTCATTAAAGCAGGAGGACAGGACTGTGGGCAGAAAGAGCTGCACTGGGTCATAAGGAGTGGCCCATTATATACATTCAAGTTGGGAGGGGGTTAGGGATAGCTTAAGTCTGTAAGGGATTTTGTAAGCAAAGTTTCCAGGACCTTGAGGGGGCTAGCTGTTGTTAGGAAAAGATCATTTATTACTGTTTAGTAAAAACTCAGTCATGAGACCCTTCAGATTTCCCTTCAGAGGTATATTGGTGGGTCATATGCTTAGGTTATTGCCAACGTGCATCTTGGGGGGTGGGGGTGGGGGTGGGCAGGGTTAGAGATAAAGGAAGTTTCATCTTTATATGTTAAAGTAGACTTAGAGGATCCTGGAGGGTCTGGCTAAGATTGCCTTTTGCCCTTAGCAAAGTAGTAACACCATGGCAACTGGCTCGCTAGAGGAATGTCACTGTGCCTGTTTCAACTTGCCCATGAGCCTTAGGTAGTAAGGAAATTCAGTAATTTTTCTTTTGCCTTTGTTTCTTACATCAGTAACCACCTCCTGGACCTTATGTCTGTATAATGCTGTACAGTAAAAGCTCTTTTTCTGTGGTATGAAATGAAATGTAGTTTGAACATCCTTTCTTTACCATTTCTGGGCATAGTGTGGAACCAGCATGCTTCAAATTGTTTGTTGAATGACCATGGTAGTCAAGCAGATTGTATTCTCATTCTTTAAAACTTACTAATCAGGGGTGCCTGGGTGGCTCAGTGGTTGAGCGTCTCCCTTCTGCTCAGGGCATGATCCCAGGGTCCTGGGATCGAGTTCCGTTTCAGGCTCCCAATAGGGAGCCTGCTTCTCCTTCTGTCTGTCTCTGCCTCTCTCTGTGTCTCTTATGAATAAATAAATTAAAAAAAAATCTAAAATCAAACAAAAAGCCTTACTAATGACAAAATAATTTATGGTAATATCCTTTCCATGACAGATGAAAACATTATTTGAATGTTGTGGAAATAATAAAAGTAGGGGATGATTTCAAAGTGACTGAGGCCTTGTAATTATAGATGTTTTCAAGAATTTTATTCAATGATACATTTTCTGGAACATTTGCGGTTTTGTTAGGTAATCCTGAAGGATTTTGTATATTTGTACCTTGACATTTGTCTTTGTATTTCTCCTTTTTATAGTAGGATTTTTAGTAGGAGGGTTTGCTAAGTATTATTTACAAGTGAAATTTGATAGGGAGATTATGGAACCATTCCCTTATTGTAATAGTTGTATTGAAATGCAGATGAACTGCCATTCAACTACCTAGATTTATTCAGATCTGGTTTAGCCTTCAGGGTTGGATAAATAATGCAATTTGGCCCCAAGGAGTTTGCTGGACTTTTTGTCCCTGCTGTATTAAAAAAAATAACATTTTAACCAATTTTAACTAATAACTAATTTAACTAATCATCTTTTTAATGATCACATGTAGAATAGTCAGGTAGTTACCATTCAGTTGCAGAAGGGTGTATCATACCACAGTTTTTTTCTCATCTTCATAAATTCATTTTTTATTGGTGTTCAATTTGCCAACATATAGAATAACACCCAGTGCTCATCCTGTCAAGTGCCCACCTTAGTGCCCATCACCCAGTCACCCCCACCCCCGCCCACCTCCCCTTCCACCACCCCTCCTTTGTTTCCCAGAGTTAGGAGTCTTTCATGTTCTGTCTCCCTTTCTGATATTTCCCACTCACTTTTTCTCCTTTCCCCTTTATTCCCTTTCACTATTTTTTATATTCCCCAAATGAATGAGACCATATAATGTTTGTCCTTCTCCGATTGACTTATTTCACTCAGCATAATACTCTCCAGTTCCATCCACGTCAAAGCAAATGGTGGGTATTTGTCGTTTCTAATGGCTGAGTAATATTCCGTTGTATACATAAACCACATCTTCTTTATCCATTCATCTTTCAATGGACACCCAGGCTCCTTCCACAGTTTGACTGTTGTGGACATTGCTGCTATAAACATCGGGGTGCAGGTGTCCTGGCGTTTCATTGCATCTGTATCTTTGGGGTAAATCCCCAGCAGTGCAATTGCTGGGTCGTAGGGCAGGTCTATTTTTAACTCTTTGCGGAACCTCCACACAGTTTTCCAGAGTGGCTGCACCAGTTCACATTCCCACCAACAGTGCAGGAAGGTTCCTCTTTCTCCACATCCTCTCCAACATTTGTGGTTTCCTGCTTTGTTAATTTTCCCCATTCTCACTGGTGTGAGGTGGTCATACCACAATTTTATTGCAAGTTACTGCTCCATTGTCCTGTCTGCCATGTTCTTCCTGATGATTTTAAATTTAAGTTGGTTGCTTTTGATGCATAAAACAAAATTTACATTTTTATCTCATTCCATTGTGTGGATTAGTGCCTTGATTTTAGAGGCTAGTGCTAGTAAATATTTGGGTAATATAGTCTTCCCCTTGACCTTTCTTCTCAACACCCTACTATAGGATAAGAGGGAAAGTTAGCAAATGGTTAGGATAATAGTTTTAGAATTTGTGTATATATGGGACGCCTGGGTGGCTCAGTGGTTGAGTGTCTGCCTTTGGCTCAGGGCATGATCCTGGGGAGTTGGCCTGGGATTGAGTCCCGCATCAGGATCCTCACAGGGAGCCTGCTTGTCCCTTTGCCTATGTCTCTGCCTCTCTCTGTGTCTCTCATGAATAAATAAATAAAATCTTTAAAAAAGAAAAGAGTTTTTGTATATGGTAAATATTTTACCATTTTTGATGACAAAATGATTGAATGTGTTACTGTGCTAGCAGGATATTTAAATGGGTGCAATATCAGAGAATAGTATGCATAGAGGTGGAGGACAATGTGTCTTATCTTTTAAAAATTGTCCCCCCTTTCCAAAAAAACTTGCTTTTTCTCTTATTTCTATGACTTCTGTGTTTATCTAGATTAGTTTTAGTTGTAATAGTCTATTCAAATATCATCATAATATTTGTTAGCATTGTCTCTTCTTTTTTTAAAGATTTTATTTATTTGAGAGAGAAAGCATGATGGGGGGAGGACAAAGGGAGAGGGATAAACAGACTCCCTGCTGAGCAGGGAGCCAGACACAGGTTTGTATCCTAGGACCCTGAGATCATGACGTGAGGAAAAGGCATACACATAACCTACTGAGCCATCCAGGGCCCCCACATTTTCTCTTCTTGCACATAATCAAGGTAGACTTCCTATAGAAAACAGGTCTGCAGTAAAAACAAAACAAAACAAAACTTCTGAATGGACAGCATTCTGGACAAACTGAAGTGATTGCCTGCCTAGATATTAAAATCTTAGAATTTTGAACTCTACTAAATAAGGTTTATTATAAAGACATTATGAAGTAGTAGAACTGGGTGTGAATCTTGACTCTTTTGTGACCTTGGCTATATCACTTCCCTACTCTGGCTCGCCCTTGTTTTTCATGTATAATCATTTCTATAATCATTATGTTGTTTATTGCTCTTTGTTTCATTTGTTTTGCTCAAGACTACCAACGATGTCCTTGAATATGTTTTCCAGATGTTTTGTTCTCTATATTATTGTTGCTTCTTTGGTGGTTTTTATTTATATATTTTTTCATCCTTTACTTTTCAGAATTCTGCCAGCTTGGGTTTTACTTCCTTCTTTGATCATTTTTTTTCTTAAAGGGATTTTTATTTTAATGAAAATATCATATGTACGTAAAATCAGTGGTACAGAAAGGCTTGTAATAAGTAATTTCATAGTCCATGTCTTTCTATCCCTAGTGGTGGTGTTCACCAGTGGCAACACATTTTAACTATTTTCACTGTAAAATATTACACCGAAAACTATTATCTTTTCTCCTGATCTCTAAATAATCTGCTAATACTACCATGTCTTACCTTATTTGTTTTAGATGTTATCTATTGACTCACTGCTTTGATAGAGAAAAATTAAATGCATGTCACACTTCACTACCCCATCATTACTATCACAATACTGTTGTCACTATTTTAGTTTCTTTGGTCTTAGAGCACACCTTTTTTGATCAATTACATGGCCGCGTGTTATTTATTTGAGATTATGAAGAACAGCATCTTAAATCTGTTTTTTTTTGGTACATTTTATGCATACATTCTCTGTTGGTCTTTTTCTGATCATTTATCTTTGAATTCATCTGGTTACCCACTGTGAAGGGTAGTGTGGTGTGTGTATGTGTATATAAGCATACTCTAGAATGAATTTCCAAGTTTATGCGTGTGAGAAATGATAAAGTTGAGCTGGAGTAATTCACAGCCTGAATATGAGATTCTTTCCTTGCAAACATTCTCTCTCAATTTTATTTTTATTTTGTTTATTTTGAGAACATGTCTTCCTCAGATTTTGCAGTTAGTGGTTTTTGCAGCAGGGTCAAGTTTGCTATTGCCTTAAAGATTGCGTGTGTGCTTATTTTATTTTTAAATAGAATTTATTTTTTGTAGCAGTTTTATGTTCACAGCCAAGTTGAGAAGAAATTACAGAGAGTTTACAAAATACTAGCAAACTTAATCCAACAATACATTAAAAAAAAAATATATATATATATATATACTATGATCAAATGGAATTTATTCCTGGGAAGCAAGGGTGGTTCAATATTCAGAAATCAATGTGATACATCAATAAGAGAAAAGATAAAACACATATAATCATTTTAGTAGATACAGAAAAAGCATTCGATGAAGTAAAATATCCATTCATGATAACCCTCAACAAAGTAGGGATAGAGGGAACATACCTCAACATAATAAAGGCTATATATGAATAACCCACAGCTGACATCATTCTCAATGGGGAAAAACAGAGCTTTTCCCTTAAAGTCAGGAATAAGACAAGGATGTTCACTCTCATTTGATGTAATACTAGACGTCCTAGTCATGGTAGTCAGACAAGAAAAATACATACAAAGGCACCTAAATTGGTAAGGAAGAAGTTAAATGTTCACTATTTGCTGATTTCATTATACTACACATAGAGAACCCTAAATACTCCACCAAAAAACTACTAGAACTGATAAATGAATTCAGTAAAGTAGCAGGATACAAAATGAATGCACAGAAATCTGTGTCATTCCTATACACTAATAGTGACACAGCAGGTGAAATTATGAAAAGAATCCCATTTACAAATTGCAACAAAAAATAATATCTAGGAATAAACCTATCCAATGAGGTGAAACACCTATACTCTGGAAATTATAAAACATTGATGAAAGAAATTCAAGATGATACAAAGAAATGGAAACCCATCCCATGCTCATGGGTTGGAAGAACAATTATTGTTAAAATGTCTATACTACCCTAAGAAATTTACAGATTCAATGAAATTCCTATTGAAATACCAACAGAAATTTTCACAGAACTAGAACAGAAAATCCTAAAATTTGTATGGAATCACAAAAGACCCCAGAGAGTCCAAGCAGTCTTGAAAAAGAAAAAGAAAACTTGAGGTATCAGAATTTCAGATTTCAAGTTATATCACAAAGCTGTAGTAATCAAAATAGTGTGGTACTGGCATAACAGTTGAGTCATAGATCAGTAGAACAGAATAGAAAACCTAGAAATGAACCTACAATTATATGCTCAGTTAATCTTTGACAAAGCAGGAAAGACTATCCAATGGGGAAAAGACAGTCTCTTCCAAGATGGTTTTGGGTCATGCGAAAGAATGAAACCAGACCACTTTCACCATATACAAAGATAATCTCAAAATAGATTAAAGACTTAAATGTCAGACCTGAAACTTTAAAAACCCTAGAAGAGAACACAGGCAGTAACTTTCTTGGCATTAGCCACAGCAGCATTTTTGTAAGTATGTCTCCTGTGGCAGGGGAAATAAAAGCAAAAATAAACTTTTGGGACTACATCAAAATAAAAGCCTTCTGCACAGTGAAGGAAACAGTCAACAAAACTAAAAGGCAACCTATGGAATGGGAGAAGATATTTGCAAATGACATATCTGATAAAGGGTTATTATCCAAAGCATATAGAGAACTTATAAAACTCAATAACCCCCCTCCCAAAATAACCCAGTTAAAAATGGTCAGAAAACATGAATAGACATTTTTCCAAAGGAAACATGCAGATGGCCGACAAATGAAAAGATTTTCACATTTTACTCATCATCAGGGAAATGCAAATCAAAAGTACAATGAGATATCATCTCACACCTGTCAGAATGGCTAAAATAAAAACTTAAGAAACAAGAAGTGTTGATGAGGATGTAGAGAAAAAAGAACCCTCATGCACTATTGGAATGCATACTTGGGTAGCCACTGTGGAAAATACTATGGAGGTTCCTCAAAAAGGTAAAAATAAAGCTACCTTACTGTCCACTAATGGCACTGCTGGTTTTTACCAAAAGAACACAAAAACTAATTAAAAGGGATATATGCACTCCTATGTTTATTGTAGCATTATTTACAATAGCCAAATTATGGAAGTGACCCAGGTATCATTGTTGGATGGATGGATACACACACAACATACACAATAGAATATTATTCAGCCCTAAAACTAATGAAACCATGCCATTTGCACTAGATAATGGAACTAGAAGGTATAATACTAAGTGAATTAAGTCAGAAAAGGACAAATACCATATGATTTCACACATATGTGGAATTTAAGGAATAGAACAAATGAGCAAAGCAAAAAAAAGAGAGACAAACCAAGAAACAGACTCTTAACTATAGAGATCAAAGTGATGGTTACCAGAGGAGAGATACGGGTAAGCGGGGGTGGGGTGGGGGTTGGTTGAAATACATGATGGGGATTAAAGAGTACACTTATTGTAATGAGTACTGAGTAATGTATAGAAGTTTTGAATTTCTATTTCATACCTGAAATTAATATAACACTGTATATTAACTACTGGAATTAAAATTAAAAATGCAATTAAAAAAATCATGTTCCACAAGTCGAAAAGTATAAAGAGTTTCCATACAGTCCCAAATATGCATCGCCTTCTGTACTATCAGTGTCCTACACCAGGATGGTATGGTAGTGTATTTATTCCAAACAAGGAACCAATTTTGACACATTATCACCCCAACTGCATAGTTTATATTAGTTTCGTTCTTGGTGTTATACATTCTGTGGGTTTTGGCAAACGTATAATGACATGTTATCTACCATTTATAGTATCATACAGAATGGTTTCACTGCCCTAAAAGTTCTCTGTTCTATTCATCCCTCCACCCTAACACATGGCAACCACTAATTTTTTTATAGTTTCCATTGTTTTGCCTTTTCCAGAGTGTCATAGAATTGGACTCATAGAATATATAGTCTTTTTCAATTGGCTTATTTCATTTAGTAATATGCATTTAGTTTTCCTCCAGTATTGTCATTTACTTGAAAGCTCATTTCTTTTTAGAGCTGAAAAGTGTTCCATTGTCTGAACTGACCACAGTTTGTTTATCCATTCACTTACTGAAGGACATCTTGGTTGCTTCCCAATTTTTGGCAATTATGAATAAAGCTGCTGTAAACATCTGTGTGCAGTCTTTTGTGTGGACTGTGGACATAGTTTCAACTCCTTTGTGTAAACTCCAAAGAATGGAAAGAGTATGCTTGGTTACGTTTAGTTTTATAACTTCCACTTTGGAAGACAGGTGGTTGTATGAAGAATTTTGCATAGGCTGTTCTTACAGCCCCATTTTTTTTTTCCTAATTAACTTCTATTCTCTTGAGACCTCAGCTCAGTTATCTCTCATTACCTCATCAACTCAGTAATTTTCTTTCATTGCATGCTTTCATAGCACATGTATCTCTTTATCATAGCATTTATCATAAGTTTATGTGTCTGAGATTGTCTTCCTACTAGTTTGTAAGCTGTATGAAAATATGGATCCTGTTTCATTTTTCCTCACTAGTTTCTGGCATTTTGGCAAGTATTATTAAATATACATTAAATGAATGCATACGAAAATAGATAAACATGCATCAGTATTTATTTTCCATGATAATTGATAATAATGTTTTGATTTTGCACATTTATTTTTTTTATTTTTTATTTTTTCAGACCAAAAAAAAAAATCACATTTATTTCAATTGTTCAAAGTGCAAATACAGCAAGTCAGTTCACAATGTTTCAAGATACAGTTTTAAGTATAATGAAAACTTGATATACAAAAATGAAAGGGTAAATAGCAGAAATAAAGCTCAATTTTTTTTTTTTTAATTCACATAACCCGAAAACCTTTAGACTAAAATATCCCATTTATGACAATTCGGAAACGCCTTAATTTATAGATACCAGTAGCACATTGCCATCTGAAAGGGCTTCTCAAAGAAGGAGAATCACCCCAAACCAGTCAGCTCAGGACCAGAGTGGAAGTTCTTGGGGCGGGCTATTCTGGATTTGGCCGCTGATACTTGGATGTTTAGGCAAATTCTAGAAAATGTTTACAGTTCAATATGAGGCCAACACCCTGCTAAGAGATACTGAAATGGCCACTATATATTTACAAGATTTTTTTTATTATTATTTATTTATGATAGTCACAGAGAGAGAGGGGCAGAGACACAGGCAGAGGGAGAAGCAGGCTCCATGCACCAGGAGCCCGATGTGGGATTCGATCCCTGATCTCCAGGATCGCGCCCTGGGCCAAAGGCAGGCGCCGAACCGCTGCGCCACCCAGGGATCCCTATTTACAAGATTTTAAAGACCCATCTTAGCTTCAGGCCTCTGGTGTTACGGGGGAAAGACAGACTGATACTTCTTCCATTACTTAGAACCTTTCTGTAAGGTTAGCAACACGGCCTTTACAACTGCCTCACGAAAATCATACTTCGTTATAGATTTACTTATTTATACACATACAGAACTTTTATGTAAAGTAGAAAAAGTTCCCGCTAGGAAGATAATTAAAGGTTGTTAATGTTCTTTGTATCACTTAGCAGCCAAGACACAGGTTTATTTCTGCTCCCCAGAAGCAAGGTTAGCTATTCGCTTCAATTCAGGGAGGTGTGTGCTTTCAGGATGATGGAGAAGAGATATTTATTGCATCTTTTTCTCAATCTTCTTCATCTTTTCTTTATAGGTAGTAAATTGAGAGTCTGTTCCGAAAATTCTATCCCACCATGTAAATGTGGAAGCATAGTTTCCGATGAAGTTCATGTGGTGGAAATCATGATGCCGAGAACCAGCATAGAAAGGGATCAGATTTAAAGGGTTCAGGGGAATGTCATAGCCACTATGGACATCAATAGTTTCTATCAAACGAATGGTCACCCATGCCCAAAGGAGAATGACATGATCACATAAAAGCATGATTCCAATGAAAAATCCAGTTCCAAGAATCAGAGTTTCCAAAGGATGTGCATATTCAGCTTCCATTCCAAATGGAGCCTGAAACTCATGATGAACTTTATGAATATATTTATATATTCTTTTGTGATGCAAGAGCCTATGCAGGAAATAGTGCCAGGTGTCCTTAATCACCGCACAGCCAAAGCATCTTGCCAAAAGCATATACCATCTTGGCATTCTTTCCCAATCATAAGGTATATTAAAATACTCTGTAAAATAATAAGTTCCACAGATCAAAGGAAGCTGGATACAAAAGAGATTAAAGAGAAGTACTTTAAAACATTTCCATTGGTTTTCCCAGGTTTCTGGTTTATCCTTTTGAATTTTGTACTTTTTCATGAAAGGTATAAATTGAAACAAAAATCCAGGTAAACAGAACAAGAAATAAAGAACTTTGTGAACTATCAAGGATCCCCATGTTGCAATCTGGAACTTTGTATAATTATTCAACATATAGTTCCGAGCATTTTTAAATGGTTCTTGTAGAGGGTTCTCAGGTAAAAGTGAATCTACATACTCCACAGCCAAAGATGCTGAACTAAAGATGCTGATACTTTCATTTGTTGCCATTTTTCAAATCTCTGCAGAAAGCCTTAGAATTCTGGCCGAGCAGCAGGAACGCCACATTTATTTTGCTTAAAGAATTTTACCTAGAAAACTGCAGAAAAAGAGGCAAAACCATTTGAAATGTTAGAAGAGATGAGCCACAAAAGTTCTCTAAGCCCCAAATTCTGTTTCTGTGTATGCACACATATGTACACATGATTATGTTTATGTTTCAGTATTAAAAATAGTGCACTTTCAAGTAATTAATCAGTTTGTGATGGCTGTTGACCTAGCAAAAAAAATATTAGGTATCCCTTTTTGAGATGTGTGTTAATAAACAAGAGATAATCCTGAGTTTTCTTATATTCCATGGATGGTTAAGTGAAGTAGAAATTTCTGTGTCTTTAAAAAAAAAATCCCTACACTAAAACTTTGCTTATATTCTCATAGGATAAATGTATATTACACAGTAAAAAATATGTATATAATTTAAATCTTAAGACTTCTATATAGTTTATTTCTGATTCTCATTTGATTACTTCTTACCCTGAAGAAGGAAAATCTAGGGAGCTAAACATTCATTCCAATCATTCATTTTTGTGTAACACAGTAGCCATGCAGTTGAATGTGAATTTCAGAAACCAAGGTTTTCAACTCAGGGCAACAAGTATTGACTAATGATGCAAGCTATTAATGGAGCCAAATATCATTGAAAGTCACAATCTAGGGACACTTACTGCAATGTTTCACTTATTATGGCTAGATTGTTATGCTTTAATATGGCAATGTTGATTAAATAATGATTTATTCTTTGTCATCACTTGAGTTAGGAGTCACAGTTAAGAGGAAGTAAGGCACACAGAAGATGCATTTTGATGCTTTGCCTGATGTCTATTTCTATTTTAAACATCAGTGGCCTAGATTATTTTGCAAGAAAGCTTACAGGTAACTAATAATGAGTATTTTCATGTGTGATTATTGATAGAAGGGATTAGGGTTTGAGAGAGTGACTACTACTCAATATATACTTAAACATAGCTGAAAGTAGTAGTCTTAACATAGAAATTATTTTATAAACATGAGAATAAGATGCCTTTATTGTCTTCTTTATTTTTGAATTACTCTTTTTTGTCTTATAATATGGTTTCAAAACAAAAAGTATAAATTAAACCCTTTTATTTATGTTAGTACCTTTCCTCTGAACTGGGTCACCTGTACAACTCTCAGTCATGGTTAAGGTATAAAACCTATTTTGCCATAGTGTTGAAAAAATCTAATTACAGATGATAAACTAACGTTATAAAATACTAATCCCATAGATCGTCATAAATATGTTCACTTGTCCTTTCAGTGTAGTCAACCCCTAGATAAGAGGTTTTGTTTTTATTTTGAAATGATGCTGCCCCAATTTCTCAAAATACTTTTTGGAATATTTGGGAACTGTATTCAGAATTAATTTATAAGACACATGAGAAAGCCACTTTGAAGTTACATTTTGCTTTGAGTCCGGCATATATTTGAGTGCTTGCAATGGTAACCCTAATTAACTATTTTTGAAAAGGAACAAATAATTTGAATCTGTACATTATAGTATATTGAAGAATAAATTTAGTCCTGTTATTTTCATACCTTGTAAATGGATATAACTTGGTGACTGGTATATAGTTATTTGTCTATCTGTGTCTATTCTGTCAACCTATTTAAACAAAATAGCTTTTTTTTTGTTTCAAAATAGCTTTTTTGAAGTATAATTGACATTCATGGAACCACACATACTTAAAGTGTACAATTTGCTAAATTTTGCATATGTGCACACCTGTGAAGATAGCGAATATATACGCCCTTTGGAAATCACTCCCTTACCTATCATCATTTTCTCCAAACCAAGAATCAGTTTACTTTTTCTTCAGTTTTCTGAAAGCATTTCTGTACAATTGATTTCAGTAGGATACACCCAGGAAGTCATAGTGTGTCTTCTCTATCTCTCTTTAAATCAGTTTTAAGGATCTTTTTAAAGAAACAAATTTCAGTTTATTATTTTTATATTATTTTTTATTTCATTGATTTCCATTTTTACTTTTATGATTTTCTTTCTTCTGTTTACTTTAGGTTCCATTTGCTCTTCGTTTTCTATTTGCTTAAGGTGGAAGCTAAGGTCATTGATTTGAGAACTCTCATATTTTTTTTAAAATTTTTATTTATTTATGATAGTCACATACAGAGAGAGAGAGAGAGAGGCAGAGACACAGGCAGAGGGAAAAGCAGGCTCCATGCACCAGGAGCCCGATGTGGGATTCGATCCCGGGTCTCCAGGATCGCGCCCTGGGCCAAAGGCAGGCGCTAAACCGCTGCGCCACCCAGGGATCCCTCTCATATTTTTTAATGTAGACTTTTTTGGTATAAATTTCCACTTAATTACTGCTTTTCTAGGCATCTCATAAATTGTTATGTTGTGATTTTATTTTTACTTTATTCAAAATACTTCTGATTTCTCTTATACTTTTTTCTTTGACGCATCTGTTATTTAGAAGTATATTTCTTTCCAAATATTTGGAGGATTTCCAGAAATCTTTTAATTTTGATTTCTAATGTAATTCTAATGTAGTCAGAGAATGTATTTCGTACAACTTGAATACTTTTAAGTTTATTGAGGCTTTGTTTTGTCATAAGTGTACAACATGCACTTGAGAAGAATGTATATTCTACTGTTTGTGGAATGTTCTAAAAATGTCAATTTGATCAGGTTGGTTGATAGTGTTTTTCAAGTCCTCATTCCTGCTGATTTTCTGCTGACTTGTTCTATCAATTACTGAAAGAGGGACATTGAAATTTCTGACTATAATTGTGGATTTGTCTATTTTTCTTGCAGTCCTACCAGTTTCTGCTTCATGTATTTTGAAGCTGTTATTCTAAGTATAAACACTTAGAATCCTTATTATCTTCCTAGTTAATTGACCCCTTTATGATTATGAAATGACCTTTTCTATTCTTGGTTATATCTTTTGCTGTGAAATTCACTTTGTCTGATACTAATATAGTCACTGTAGCCTTCTTTTGACTTGTGTTAGCTGGTTTACCTTCTTCTATTGTTTTATATAATGTCTTCTTTTTTCCCTATGGCTGTTTTTAATATTTTCTCTACCACTACTTTTCAGTGATTTGAATAAGATGGGCCTTGGTGTAATTTTCTTCATGTTTTTTTGTGTTGGGGTTCATTCGGCTTTTTGGATCTGTGGGCCTATAGTTTTTTAAAAAATATATATTTGTAACATTTTTGGCCATTATTCCTTTAAATATTTGTTATTCCCCCATTTGTAACTCAATTACACATATAGTTGGTCACTTTAAATTGTCTCTCTCATTACTGGTAGTCTTTTCGTTTTTATTTGTTTTGTTTTTTATCTTTGTTTCATCTTGGATAGTTTCTACAAAATGTATTTTTAAATGTACTGATCTTTCCTATTGCAATGTCTAATTGGCCATTAATTCTATCCAGTGAATTTTTCTGCTCAGATGTAATTTTCATCTCTAGAAGTTCGATTTGTTTTTTTTTTTATATCTGCCATATTTCTGCTTAATTTTTTGAAACATGAAATATAAGTGAAAAATAACTTTTAATGCCTTTATCTGTTCATTTTAACCCTGAATCCTGACCCTGAATCCTGGGTCAGTTTTGGTTGATTGGCTTTTTTTTTCCTCTTCATTATGGGTCAGATATTCCTGCTTTTTATTTACCTGGAAATTTTTAATTGCCAGATTTTGTGAACTTTACTGTATTGGGTTGTAGATTTTTTTGTATTTGCTATAATTAGTCTAGAGCATTGTTCTGGAATGCAGTTAAGTTACCTCAAAACAGGTTGATCTTTTTGGGTCTTGCTTGTAAGATTTGTTTGGCAAGACCAGAGACAGGTTTAGTCTAGGGCTAATTTTTCCCTTATTACTGAGGCAAGAGACTTCTGACATCTCTTCTCAAAGCCTTGTTAATTATGATGTTTTCCTGTCTGACTGGTAGAAACAGGTTTCATTTCCAGCTCTGTGTGAGTGCCAGGCAGTGTCCTCTAATCCTCTTGTATGGTTCATTCTTTCCTGTCCTTAAGTAGTTACCTTACATACATGTGCCAGTCATCACTCTGCTGAGTACAGAGCAGGTCTCCTTAGTTCTCTCTCTGTTGTAGCTTTCTCCTTTCTGGTATTCTGCCTTCTAAATTCCAGCAGGCTGGTGTCCTGGGATTCCTCAACTCAGGAAGTCTGTAGCACTCTGCCTGGGCCCCTTCCCTGGCCCACGACATAGACACTTTCAAGGCAGTATGCTGGAGCAAGTGTGGACCTCACCTCATTTGTTTACTGTCTTTCAGGGATCACTGGAATTTATGGTCTGGTGTCCAGCATCTTGAAAACATTGTGTGAAATATTTAGGTGTATTTTTTGTTGTTTTGGGCAGAGTGATAAACCTGGACAGAAGTGGAAGTCCTAGACACATTAAAAAAACTGGTTTGACCTACATGATTAAAGTGATTGGGAATTTTTATGGTTCTCTTTTCCTACCTCTCTTCCCCTTCTCATCGCCCCAGCACCTGGTCAGTCTTGCCTGAAAGTTAACCAACCCATTGCAACTTCTTTAGTTTCCAGGTATAAACTCTTGGATTTAGGTCAAAATTGCCTACCCAACAATTATCTTAACATCAATCTGGCAGTCTCCCTTTATTTTTGGTCAGTAGTTATTTGGCAATTCCTTCCTTTACCAAACTTGGTTAATTCATAAAAATTGATGTACGTGTAGCTTCTCCTAGTTTTCCAACATTTTTCCTCCTAACTGGTCATGTGATATATCTTTTCCTTTGTAGTGTTTAATACATCATGTTTCCAGCCTTTGTCAAAATTTCATCCTTCTGAGGTGGGTAGGGGTAATGGGCTAAATAGGTGTTGGGGATTAAAGAATGAACTTGTTCTGCTGAGTGCCGGGTGTTACGTGGAAGTTTGGAATCACTGTATTGTACACCTGAAACTAATAAGACATTGTATGTTAACTAATTGGAATTTAAATAAAAACTTAAAATTTTATCCTTCTAGATTCACATATCAAAGTCTCCAGCTTAAGCACATATTGGTACTAGAAATATAGCACAAAAACAGAATTTTAGCGCTAACAAGGACCTTATATTTAATCAGTTGTACTTGGAGAGATTTGAGAGCATGCTTTTCAGTCTCCGTAGTACACAAACATCTAGGTTTAGCCCTGTCACAAAATACTTAAGATATTTATTTCCATCCTTGATTATTGTAAAACTTCAGATAAACCTTTTTAGAATATGTAAATACACAATATAATTTAAGGACTATTTTATTAGTATAAACTCCTATGTTCTTTAAGGTGGAACATTCTCATTGTTCTTTCTGGTAGGGAAAGAAGGCAGAAGAAAATCCAAGTCACTATTCACTAAGACCAAATGTTATATTTGGGCTATAAGGTCACAACAACGTGGATTTTGGCAGAAAAATTCCCATCAATTTGACAGATTTGACTCATGATAAATGAACTTCTAGAGGGCTTGTAACAAATTACTCAGTTATAAATAAATTTTTTTGAAGTAATCCTTTCTGATTTCAGTTCATGTTTTTTTTTTTTTTTTCTTTTGAAACTACCGTATAATGATTTAGTTAAAACATACTGGACATAGAGACTACTAGTATTTTACACAATGACCTAATTTTATGTTGGTTTTCCCCCTTGTGGTTGCAGTTAGTAAATCTGTTAAGTTTGTGGCTCTACTTTCTTTCTGTAATCAAGGAAAGTTTCTGTTTGACAAAGCTAGGTCAAAAAGAATGAATTCTTCACTGTTGGCTGTCTCCAAAACTTATGTTGAAATCATAAAGTCCTTCAAGAATTAAATTAAAATACTCATTTTGTATGTTACTGGAACTAAGGTAAGTAAAAGCAGAAGTTGGGAAGGTTTTTAATCTTTTTGGGGAGGGGAGGTTTTTAATTTTTGTTGTAGAATTTATTCTGTAAGATGAGAGTGCTGAATTTTTTTCATGTAATTTAAATAAAGAGAATAAACATTTTTAATGCAAATCCAAACAATTCATCTACAGAGATTGTTAACATTATTTCATGGCATTTTCCTTTTATATTTCTAAAATGCAAATACTCTGGGAAAATCTAGTATATGCATTTTGTCACTTATGATTTTGTATTTTATAGTTGGTTAGTTTGGTGCCTGAAAAGGTCTGTGTGTTATTGGTGTCAGAAAATAAATTCAATAGCTTTTATACACAGTTCATGTGAGTGATTTGGGAGGTACATGAACTTTGTGCTCTATAGCTCTTGGTCTAATTGTGAAAGTAAACTATGTAAATGAACTCAAATGTCAGGTTAAAACTTTTGTGGGTTTTCAACCAAGGGAATTATTGAATATGTTGAGATACCTCTATCTGTGCTATGATGGATCATACCATATCACAGTCCTGTCTTTGCTAATTACTTTGTGAAGGTGTATTATTAGCTGGCATGGGGATACTGCATATAGGTCGGAGAATATTATACAGTGGTTTTGTTTAACCTCTGTGTGCCTCATTTTTCTGATCAGTAAAATGGGGATAATACTATTACCCACATTATAGGTTTATTGTGGGGATTAATTAACCAAAGCACTAAGAATAGTGCCTGGCACATAGTAGGTACTTAGTGAGTCCTAATCACTAGTACTACTTGTAGTGATATTCTCTCCTTAGGTCTAGCTTTTATTATACAAGTGATTAACATCATTCTGTGTTATGTATTCACCTCTGCAGTTTGGCAATTAAAGAAAGATGTTCATTCATTATCCCTCTCCCTTTCCCTGTCTTTCCCTCTCTCTCCCTACCTCCCTACTTCCCTTCTTACCTATTTCTTGAGTTTCTTGCTATCTAGCTGGAGCAGTAATAGGTTCAGGTGGTAAATATTGTTCTATGAACTGTAGCAATTTGATTAGGAGATAGAATTAGAAACCATATCTCTCAGAAGAGGAAAAGGGATCCAGAATCTTTTTCTTTGATTTCTAATTTGTGATTTTTTTAAAAAAAATCAGATTAAATTTTGTAATTCAAATATATTTAAGTATTAATTTTTAAAATAAAGTTCCTATTTGCCTCTTGTTAATTTTATTCTGCTGCCTAACAACCAACCAGCCAGTCAACTGGAGTGGGATGTTATTTTCAAAGCAAACCACTTAGCCTATGAATATGTTCCAGAGGTGTGTATGTGTAATAATTCATTGTAATAATTTCATCCTGAAAGATCTCTTCCCACATGCTTTTTGTCTGTCTCATAGGTAGGGATATGGATAAACCTAGTCAGCTAGTCTCGATCATTGGCAGAAACCAAATAAATTATAGATATTTTTTATAACATGTATAGATACATATTATGACTGTGTTTTGAAGGTTAATTGTTAATTTCTCTTTTTAGGGTGATGTTAATTCTTAGCTAATCTGGATTTTTCTCTGTAGATTTATTTTCTTGGTTTTAAAAATCTTCTGTATTTTCCTTTATTACCAACTTCCTAACCCCACCCCATTGTCTTCTAGCTGAATTGGCTATAGTATCCCTAAATGCATATTAAATGCTTTCTGTTCTAAGATCAGTACCATTTTTTTTTTCCTTTGGCTACTGATATTTCTTGAGCAGTCATTAAGTTCATAGTTAACTCTTCTTTGATATGGGGTATTGTTTAAGGGCATTGACTTTGGAGAATAACAAACCTGGATTATCTCACTTCCGTTTTTTTAATAGCTATGAACCATGATTAAGTTACATTATATCTGTGAGCCTCAGGTTCCTCATCTGTAAAATGGGGATAAATGATGGAATATACTTCAAAGGTTGTTGCAAAAATTAAATCTTAAAACACATGTAAATGTGCTTACTGTGGTACCTGGAACATAGTGAACCCTCAATAGATGATATATGTAATCTGTTGTTGTTGCCATCCATATTATGGCTACCTATCTTATCATTTCAGTTTTGTGTCCACCAGTGTGCTAACTTGGAAGTTATTTATGTGATGGACGGCTCCAGTACCAGGAAAGGCTATTATCAAACCTGAGAGAATTCCTTTTTTTTTTTAATAAATTAATTTTTATTGGTGTTCAATTTACCAACATACAGAAAAACACCCAGTGCTCATCCCGTTAAGTGTCCCCATTCCCCCCACCCCCCGCCCTCCTCCCCTTCCACCACCCCTAGTTCGTTTCCCAGAGTTAGGAGTCTTTATGTTCTGTCTCCCTGAATTCCTTTTTAAGTTGAGAAGTCACCAGCTTTCAGTACTTTATTCAATGAATGTGGCTGCTCCAGGGGCCATTACCTAGGTATCATGTAGTAGATTTGAAGGATCTGGGAGCTGATCAGGGGAAAAAAAAAAATGACATGACAGTAGTATACAGGAGCTTTATTTGGATGATACTTTGACAGGTTTGCACGTAGGGGAAGCTCCACATAGCCTGTGACCTTCCAGAGACAATAGTGGGGCCACTGCCTGGAAGAGAAAGGGAACTACTGGGGCTGAGAAAGATCAGAGAAGGAACATTTGTGACTAGATGATATCACTCATGTATAGATGCTATAACTCAGCAGTACAATGGGTGTATTTTTGGGCCAGAGAGCTCCAAAAGGCAGTAGCAATTGGGATCTTTTATAGTTTCAGAATTTATCTTTGGCAGATGTTGGGTGCAGTTTTCATAGTGTATGCAAACCAGGCAGGCTCTAGAATGGCTGAAACTGCATATTTGGGCTTTATTTAAAACAGTTGTATGTGCAGAAGTGAGTTTGGCACATGTGGCCTTTTATTGGGTCTTTGCTGTAAAGAAGTAAACAAGATAGGGCCAATATACAAAGGCAGTCTTTTAACCATTTATGTAACATAACCAGAACTGTTTAAGACCTGGTTTCTAGGGATCCCTGGGTGGCGCAGCGGTTGGGCGCCTGCCTTTGGCCCAGGGCACGATCCTGGAGACCCGGGATCGAATCCCACATCGGGCTCCTGGTGCATGGAGCCTGCTTCTCCCTCTGCCTGTGTCTCTGCCTCTCTCTCTCTCTCTCTCTCTCTGTGACTATCATAAATAAATAAAAATTAAAAAAAAAAAGAAATAAATAAAAATTAAAAAAAAAAAAAAGACCTGGTTTCTACCTCAGGAAATCCATGCCCTATAGTGGGAAATTAAATACTTTGATAAATACTATCATCAAGGTTTGAACTAAGACCTTGGGAGTTACATCAAGAAAGACCCCTCCAGGAAAAATACCACTCTTGTGGTATTTTCAGGTCCTTTAAGCATACTCCAGCTAAAGAAAGCAATCAACATTGTTGGTTCCTGGTGACCAACACCATGCTTCATAATTCTTTGAATTTTATTTTTAAAATTTATTTTTCAAAAAATTTTTTATTGGAGTTCAATTTGCCAACATATAGCATAACACCCAGTGCTCATCTCACCAAATGCCCCCCTCACTGCCCATCACCCAGTCACCCCAACCCCCCGCCCACCTCCCCTTCCACTACCCCTTGTTCATTTCCCAGAGTTAGGTGTGTCTCATGTTTTGTCACCCTCACTGATATTTTCACTCATTTTCTCTACTTTCCCTTTATTCCCTTTCACTAACTTTTATATTCCCCAAATGAATGAGACCATATAATGTTTGTCCTTTTCTGATTGACTTATTTCACTCAGCATAATACATTCCAGGTCCCTCCACGTGGAAGCAAATAGTAGGAGTTTGTAGTTTCTAATGGCTGAGTAATATTCCATTGTATACATATACCACATCTTCTTTTTTTAAATTTTTAAAAAATTTTTATTTATTTATGATAGTCACACACAGAGAGAGAGAGAGGCAGGATACAGGCAGAGGGAGAAGCAGGCTCCATGAGGGAGCCGGACGTGGGATTCAATCCCGGGTCTCCAGGATCGCGCCCTGGGCCAAAGGCAGGCACTAAACCGTTGCACCACCCAGGGATCCCCACATCTTCTTTATCCATTCCATCTTTCGATGGACACGGAGGCTCCTTCTGCAGTTTGACTATTGTGGACATTGCTGTTATAAACATTGGGGTGCAGGTGTTCTGGAGCTTCACTTCATTTGTACCTTTGGGGTAAATACCAGCAGTGCAATTGCTGGGTCTTAGGGCAGATGTATTTTTAACTCTTTGAGGAACCTCCACACAGTTTTCCAGAGTGGCTGTACCAGTTCACATTCCCAGCAATAGTGCTAGAGGGTTCCCATTTCTCCGCATCCTCTCCAACATTTGTTGTTTCCTGTCGTGTTATTTTTCACCATTCTCACTGGTGTGAGGTGGTATCTCACTGTGGTTTGGATTTCTATTTCCATGATGGCCAGTGATGTGTAGCATTTTTTCATGTGCTTGTTAGCCATATCTATGTATTCCTCTGTGAAACTTGTGTTCAAGTCTTTTGCACATTTTATTATTGGATTGTCTGTTTCTTTGCTGTTCAGTTTCATAAGTTCTTTATAGATCTTGGATACTAGCCCTTTATCTGATACATCATTTGCAAATATCTTCTCCCATTCTGTAGGTTGTCTTTTAGTTTTATTGACTGTTTCTTTTGCTGTGCAGAAGCTTTTTACCTTGACTAAGTCCCATTAATTCATTTTTGGTTTTGTTTCCCTAGACTTCATAGATGTATCTTGCAAGAAGTTGCTGTGGCGAAGTTCAAAAAGGGTGTTGCCAGTGTTCTCCTCTAGGATTTTGATGGAATCTTGTCTCACATTTAGATCTTTCATCCATTTTGAGTTTATCTTTGTGTATGGTGTAAGAGAATGGTCTAGTTTAATTCTTCTGCATGTGGCTGTCCAATTTCCCCAGCACCATTTATTGAAGAGACTTTTTTCCAGTGCATAGTCTTTCCTGCTTTGTCAAATATTAGTTGCCCATCGAGTTGAGGGGCCATTTCTGGATTCTCTATTCTGTCCCACTGATATATGTGTCTGTTTTTGTGCCAGTACCACACTGTCTTGGTGATCACAGCTTTGTAGTACAACCTGAAATCTGGTCTTGTGATGCCCTCAGCTATGGGTTTCTTTTTTAATATTCCCCTGGCTATTTGGGGTCTTTTCTGATTCCACACAAATCTTAAGATGATTTGTTCTCTCTGAAGAAAGTCCATGGTATTTTGATAGGGATTGCATTAAACATGTAAATTGCCCTGGGTAACGTTGACATTTTCACTATATTAATTCTTCCAATCCATGAGCATGGAATATTTTTCCATCTGTTTGTGTCTTACTCAATTTCTTTCAGAAGTGTTCTATAGTTTTTAGGGTATAGATCCTTTACCTCTTTGGTTAGGTTTATTCCTAGGTATCTTATGCTTTTGGGTGCAATTGTACATGGGATTGAGTCCTTAATATCTCTTTCTTCAGTCTCATTGCTAGTGTATAGAAATGCCACTGAATTCTGGGCATTGATTTTGTATCCTGCCACACTGCTGAATTGCTTTATGAGTTCTAGCAATCTTGGGGTGGAGTCTTTTAGGTTTTCTATGGACAGAATTATGTCATCTGGGAAGAGGGAGAGTTTGACTTCTTCTTTGCCAATTTGAATGCCTTTTATTTATTTTTGTTGCCTGAATACTGAGGCTAGGACTTCTAGTAGTATGTTGAAGAGCAGTAGTGAGAGGGACATCCCTGTCTTGTTCCTGAAATTAGGGGAAAGCCTCCCAGTGTTTCCCCATTGAGAATGATATTTCCTGTGGGCTTTTCATAGATGGCTTTTTTAAAATTAATTTTTATTGGTGTTCAATTTACCAACATACAGAAAAACACCCAGTGCTCATCCCGTCAAGTGTCCACCTCAGTGCCTGTCACCCATTCCCCTCCAACACCCGCCCTCCTCCCCTTCCACCACCCCTAGTTCCTTTCCCCGAGTTAGGAGTCTTTATGTTCTGTCTCCCTTCCTGATATTTCCCAACATTTCTTTTCCCTTCCTTTATATTCCTTTTCACTATTATTCATATTCCCCAAATGAATGAGAACATACACTGTTTGTCCTTCTCCGATTGACTTATTTCACTCAGCATAATACCCTCCAGTTCCATCCACGTTGAAGCAAATGGTGGGTATTTGTCGTTTCTAATTGCTGAGTAATATTCCATTGTATACATAAACCACATCTTCTTTATCCATTCATCTTTCGATGGACACCGAGGCTCCTTCCACAGTTTTGCTATTGTGGCCATTGCTGCTAGAAACATCGGGGTGCAGGTGTCCCGACGTTTCATTGCATCTGAATCTTTGGGGTAAATCCCAACAGTGCAATTGCTGGGTCGTAGGGCAGGTCTATTTTTAACTCTTTGAGGAACCTCCACACAGTTTTCCAGAGTGGCTGCACCAGTTCACATTCCCACCAACAGTGTAAGAGGGTTCCCTTTCCTCCGCATCCTCTCCAACATTTGTTGTTTCCTGCCTTGTTAATTTTCCCCATTCTCACTGGTGTGAGGTGGTATCTCATTGTGGTTTTGATTTGTATTTCCCTGATGGCAAGTGATGCAGAGCATTTTCTCATGTGCATGTTGGCCATGTCCATGTCTTCCTCTGTGAGATTTCTCTTCATGTCTTTTGCCCATTTCATGATTGGATTGTTTGTTTCTTTGGTGTTGAGTTTAATAAGTTCTTTATAGATTTTGGAAACTAGCCCTTTATCTGATATGTCATTTGTAAATATCTTCTCCCATTCTGTAGGTTGTCTTTTAGTTTTGTTGACTGTATCCTTTGCTGTGCAAAAGCTTCTTATCTTGATGAAGTCCCAATAGTTCATTTTTGCTTTTGTTTCTTTTGCCTTTGTGGATGTATCTTGCAAGAAGTTACTGTGGCCGAGTTCAAAGAGGGTGTTGCCTGTGTTCTCCTCTAGGATTTTGATGGACTCTTGTCTCACATTTAGATCTCTCATCCATTTTGAGTTTATCTTTGTGTATGGTGAAAGAGAGTGGTCCAGTTTCATTCTTCTGCATGTGGATGTCCAATTTTCCCAGCACCATTTATTGAAGAGACTGTCTTTCTTCCAATTGATAGTCTTTCCTCCTTTATCGAATATTAGATGACCATACATTTCAGGGTCCACTTCTGGGTTCTCTATTCTGTTCCATTGATCTATGTGTCTGTTTTTGTGTCAGTACCACACTGTCTTGATGACCACAGCTTTGTAGTACAACCTGAAATCTGGCATTGTGATGCCCCCAGCTATGGTTTTCTTTTTTAAAATTCCCCTGGCTATTCGGGGTCTTTTCTGATTCCACACAAATCTTAAAATAATTTGTTCTAACTCTCTGAAGAAAGTCCATGGTATTTTGATAGGGATTGCATTAAACGTGTAAATTGCCCTGGGTAACATTGACATTTTTACAATATTAATTCTTCCAATCCATGAGCATGGAATATTTTTCCATCTCTTTGTGTCTTCCTCAATTTCTTTCAGAAGTGTTCTATAGTTTTTAGGGTATAGATCTTTTACCTCTTTGGTTAGGTTTATTCCTAGGTATCTTATGCTTTTGGGTGCAATTTTGAATGGGATTGACTCCTTAATTTCTCTTTCTTCAGTCTCATTGTTAGTGTATAGAAATGCCATTGATTTCTGGGCATTGATTTTGTATCCTGCCATGCTACCAAATTGCTGTATGAGTTCTAGCAATCTTGGGGTGGAGGCTTTTGGGTTTTCTATGTAGAGTATCATGTCATTGGCAAAGAGGGAGAGTTTGACTTCTTCTTTGCCAATTTGAATGCCTTTAATGTCTTTTTGTTGTCTGATTGCTGAGGCGAGGACTTCCAGAACTATGTTGAACAGCAGTGGTGAGAGTGGACATCCCTGTCTTGTTCCTGATCTTAGGGGAAAGGCTCCCAGTGCTTCCCCATTGAGAATGATATTTGCTGTGGGCTTTTCGTAAATGGCTTTTAAGATGTCGAGGAAAGTTCCCTCTATCCCAACACTCTGAAGGGTTTTGATCAGGAATGGATGCTGTCTTTTGTCAAATGCTTTCTCTGCATCTAATGAGAGGATCCTATGGTTCTTGGTTTTTCTCTTGCTGATATGATGAATCACATTGATGGTTTTACGAGTGTTGAACCAGCCTTGTGTCCCGGGGATAAATCCTACTTCGTCATGGTGAATAATTTTCTTAATGTGTTGTTGGATCCTATTGGCTAGTATCTTGTTGAGAATTTTTGCATCCATGTTCATCAGGGATATTGGTCTGTAATTCTCCTTTTTGGTGGGGTCTTTGTCTGGTTTTGGAATTAAGGTGATGCTGGCCTCACAGAAAGAGATTGGAAGTATTCCAAATCTGTAACTCTGTAGCAGAAAGTCTTGTTTCTGGTTCCTTCTTTTGTGGTGAATTCTTCCTTCTAGTCATTTTGTCCAGTGAAGAGTGACTTTATGAGCAGATTGAGTCAAAAATATCAGCTCCAACCTAAGTAAAATGTACCCTAGACGATTCTGAAGAGGTCACTGACCAGAAAATAAAAAAGAATAGATCAAATAAAACAAAAGGACCACTAAAGTGAAAAACAAATATTAAAACAAAATACTAAGAATAAAGAACCAAATAAAAAAAAGAAAGAGGGAAAGGAGGAGTGGTGGTGAGGAAGTGCTGGGAGGAGAGGATACAATCTCCCCAAGGGGACTTAGAGGGTGACCCTCTTGGTTCTGAGTGTGCTTTGTTCTGTATGTTAGAAGATGCTCAATCCCAAATTTACATAAATCAGCAATACTTAGGTAAAGACTCAACCTTGACCACAAAAACATAAACAAAAGAGAGGGGCAGTGGGATGGAAGAGGATATAATCTCACAGAATGAACCAATACGGTGTACCACTTGGTTCTGGGTGTATTTTGGATGTGTGATACAAGGTAATAACTTCCACCATTGTAAAACTAAACAAGTCAGAAAAAACAAAATACAAATACCCATACCTTGTATATCTACCAAAAATAATTTGAATATTTTGAAGGGACTACAGAAGTCAAAAATATATCAAAGATATGTAATTGTAGAAATATGAAAGTCAAAAAGAAAAAAGCTTAAAAATGAAGTGTTGGTAAAATATTGTAGTTCAGGTGAGAAAAGAAAAAAGTATTGGAAATTTTTAGTCTGATATAAAAACTAGTTCTAATGGAAGAGGGAAAAAAAGAAAAAAAAAAAAAGAAGGACGCTCTAGTTCTATATACTATTCTCCATCACTTCTGGAGCTTTCCAGTGTTTCTTGTTCAGTAAACTTGCTTTTCCCTGTTCTTCCAGCAGTACTTCTTGGGGAGGAGTGTGCATGATGATTCCACGTGTCTGTGCCTAGACAGAGAGTCCTGGCCCCTTGCCAGGTGCTGGGATCAGTGTGAGCAGTTTATCCTGTGAGGCCTTTCTTCCTTAGAGGGCCCACCTCTCCCAGCCACAAAGTGAAACAAAGACGGGCCAAAAAATGGTGGCAGCCAGATTTGCAGCTCAGGAGTCAACCTCCCCACGAGTAACTAACCGCAGTCTCCCAGTCCACAGTGGCCTAGATGTTCCTCAAAACAGGGCAAGTGCACTCATCTGCACAGCTTGAGGGGCACCCATCAGCTAGAGAGTTCTCGCTTTCTTGTGCCCTCCCCGCTTCCGCTTGTCCCAGGGGGAACACAGGATAGCCAGCTTTGTCCACTTGGGAGTCCTGGGATCCGGTGCCCTGCACCATTGGAACCAGGCTCCCGCAAACCACATGTCCCAATGGGAACCATGTACAGTCACCACCTTCCTTTGCCAGACTCTAGTGCAAAGGCCACTCTGGAGCCAGTCCACCTAATTGAATGGCTTCTCCCAAATGCCCAGAGAGCTGCAGCGCTCTAGCCCTATATGGATATTGGACCGCGGTTTGCAGTGAAATTTCCCCCCGGGTGCCCCTCTTTTATACTGACTCCAGGAATCTTGAGGCTTCACTGCCACTTCTGCAATTCTGAATGATTTCCCTGCTAAGCAATTTTCGGTCAGGGAAAACACCAGCACGGATTTTTAAGGTTTCCACTTCTCCAAGGCTGGCCTCATGCCCTGGAGGCTTCACTGCTCCACTTTAGCCTGCTAGTTGTGGTTCCCCTCCCCCACTTCATTTTTTTTTAATTTTTTTCACCTCCCTACATTGTTAGAAGGGAAAACTTTTCTCTCTGTAGCATTCCAGCTGTTCTCTCTTTAAATCTGAGGCCAAATTCATAGGTGTTCAGGATATTTTTAATGTTATCTAGGTTTGTGGGACCAGATGAGTTGAGGACTCCTATTCTTCTGCCATCTTGCCGCCTCCCTCTAAACTAAACATATTCTTAAATGTTTTTATTAAAAAACATTTTCATCTATACTTGTGGTGAGCATAACATAATAAATAAACCAAATCACTATGTTGTACACTTGAATCTAATGAAACATTGTGTGTCAACTATACTCAATTAAAAAAATTTTTCAAGATTTATTATCCTAAAAATTTTTTCATTCATAAGGATGTTCTTTATGGACAAGCTCTCAAATTTTATCTGAATGTAATTTATATAAGTACATCCATCTCTCTCTCTCTCATATAGCATGCAAGCAGACAGTATAATTTTTACCCCTGTGTACAAACTGTAGAGCTACTATCAAGAAAAAATGACCAAAAAAAACCTTTTTTGGACTCACATCCCTGAATAAAAAGCACTAATTAAAGTTATTTTATAAGCTTTTATTGTGCAAATCGAATGATAATAGTCATTAGGATGAGGGCATATTACATCAATAAGCATATTGACCATATATTTCCATTAAAAACAAATCTGGAAAAGCAATAAGCTTGCAGTTAGTAAAGCAATTCGATTATTAAACCTCATTTGTACCCAGTTATATTAAATACAATTTAGTACAGTATTATGAGTATTGTATAATTATAAAAGTATCACTCCAGAGTCTCACCCCCTTAAGGGTGGATTTACTTATAAATCCGAATGCTAAAGTTTTTATTGAAATTCAAGAGTCATTGTTGCAAGAAAATTGTTTTAATTTTCTCAATCAGGCAGAAATTAAAGACATCAATACATAAAGATTCAACTCTTGTGGCTGTTACATGGTAATACAATGTTGTATAAACATTATACAATTACTCTAGCACAGAAATTGGACAATTAAACTGTATATAATTCAAAAGTCTCACCACCAACTAAAAAACTTAGTCACACAATTTGACTATTTTCTTCTCTTTTAAATAAATAAGTTGCAGGGCACCTAGGTGGTTTCAGTCAGGTAAGCATCTGCCTTTGGCTCAGGTCACGATTCTGGAATACCAGGATCAAGCCCCGCATCTGGCTCCTCACTCAGTGGGGAGTCTGCTTCTCTCTCTGACCCTCCCTCCTCTCATCCTCTCGCTCTCTCTTTCTCTCTCTCAAATAAATAAATAAAATCTTTTCAAAAATAAATAAATAAATTGACCATTGCAATAAAAATGGTCAGTTATTTACCCAGCTTTAAGTTTCTTGCTAGGAACAGCAATACGAGAAAGAAAACTATGTTCGGTTCAATTGAATGAATATTTGAGCATCTGCTATGCACCTGTTCAGTACTGAGTACTAAGAATATAAACAAGATAAACATTCATTATTCCTTTATGGAGAATGCAGTTTAGTTGAAGTTGAGATTATGAAAGATCACAATAGAGAAATTCTGAGAACTCTAACAGGGTAACACCCTGAAATAACTCGATATACTTTTTATATTAGTAGGGCCCTTAAGTAACGTCATCTATATCAAACACTGATCCAGAGTTTGAAATCTCTGAACAAAATTTCTGCCCAGTATCTATTTAGATCAGTGGCAGTAACAGAAGAAAGCACTCTTCAAAGGCTTAACTTTCAACTTTTCAGATCCTGTACTCACTCTAAACTTTATAAACCAGCAAAATCAATCAAGGAAATTCAAGGCCATTTAATAACCTATTTTTATAAGATTTTATTTATGTATTCATGTGAGACAGAGAGAGAGAGAGAGAAAGAGGGTCAGAGACACAGGCAAAGGAAGATGCAGGCTCCTAGCAAGGAGCCTGATGTGGGACTTGATCCTGGATCCTGGGATCCGGCCCTGAGCCGAAGGCAGACACTCAACCACTGAGCCACCCAGGCACCCCATTTAATAACCTATTAACAAAGATAAACATTGGGTTCAAGCATTCAAATACTTGACTATAAAGATTTTTTGGAGGGGAACCTGGGTGGCTCAGTTGGTTGAAATTCTAACTCTTCATTTCAACTCAGGTAATGATCTCAAAGTCCAGAGACCCTGTCCTATGTCAGGCTCCGCGCTCAGTACAGGGTCCACTTGTCCCTCTCCCTCTGTTCCTCCCCCTGCATTGTCTGTCTTTCTCTCATAAATAAAAAATCTTTAAAAAAATTTTTTTTAGTTGAGTACCTCTCAGTTGTGTTTATTTTACCAAGAAAGCTAAATCTATTCTGATTTTTATAACTGAGATCAATGTAGAAGTTTAATTCTAAGAAGACAGGAGGAAAGCAAACTTTGTCATTCAAAATCGCTGATTACTGCTTCTATTTAAAAGTAATCCAAAATATAATTTCAACTCCTAACAGTAAGCATCATTTTAAGACATATACATGTCATCTTAGGCATTGTAGTCTTCCATCATCATTAGCATTTAGAACAGATGAGAGATCATTTGGCAGTATACTAGATTTAAAGGGGATTTAAAGAGCCATGGTCTTGCACTAGAAGGGCAAAAGTCTAGTAGTTGAGATAAAAAGGTTACAGGCATTAAGCTCCTAATCTCTACCTTACTTTGCTGTTGTTAGCATCTCAAATTGTCCATTACATCATTTCAATAAAGCCTTACTTTTATATTTTTGTAACCATAGGGACATCATCTCAGAAGTACTGTCAAATCAAAAGCCTCAAATTTTAACCCACCAGAGTTCTTGCTTATTACCAAAAAAAAAAAAAAAAAATCTTTTTTTTTTTTTAAGATTTTATTTATTTATTCATGAGAGACAGAGAGAGAGAGAGAGAGAGAGAGAGAGAGAGAGGCAGAGACACAGGCAGAGGGAGAAGCAGGCTCCATGCAGGGAGCCTGACATGGGACTTGATCCTGGGTCTCCAGGATCATGCCCTGGGGCTGAAGGCCGTGCTAAACCACTGAGCCCCCGGGGCTGCCCAAGTTCTTGGCTATTACAAAACAAAATTCTTTCCACAACTCTTTATGACAAAAAAAAAAAAAATTCCTTTTGGGACTTTCTTCTCAAGATGCTCTTTTAATTTATAATGACCAAAATGTGTATGTACCAGAAATCAAACAGGACATTGCAGTATAGGGCTTCAGTTTATTCCATTAAGAGACCACGTAACTTCACTGGATAAATTTCATAAATCTGTCATAACAAAATAAGCTCAGTCTTAAGCTTTTTTGTTAGGAACTTCAATCTTTAACTGGCAAGAGGAGTTACTATGATATAGGAATCCAGCAGTCTCTTCTTTCTAACAATCAAACTCAGTTTCAGGACTAAGGATGAAGCAATGAGGAAATGTTTATTTGCCACTTAGGTCTTAAAAAAAAAAATCACACTAATGAATTGGAGGAAATCATTTAGTATTTGAATTAATCAGAAAGAACTGCAGAAATAATCCATGTTTCTAAAAGTCATAACTTTTTCTGCAGGTACAGAAATAACATTTATTTGCTTTGTACAAAACTATTTCAAATGGGAAAATTATTTGGATATGAAAGTTCATCTTTTAGTCTATGAATAAAAAGGAACAGAAATGTAAGCTAGTTTTACACAAATACAAATATTTTAAGACAGCATACTCAGACGTAATAGATACTCTGAGATCAAAGAGTTAGCCAAGTGGGGATCACCATTTAATAAAGAAAGTTTTACCTTCACTGTTTTAAAAAAAGAGAAATGTTTCAACCAAGCATTAATATGTCTGAGTACCCATCATATGCCCAGAAATTTATGGCACATACAAGTTTAAGATATGGTTCTGTTCTTAAGTCTTCTATAGTCTAATTTGAGTGAAATCTAACCACATATAAACAAATACTTAAACTATGAGATTCTGAGGTATGTCACACACCTCTCCTCCCTAGGCATTATCACATGTCCTATCTTATTATCTTCGCAGCATTAACCAATACATGAAATTATCTTGTACATTTATTTATTTACTCATTCATGTCCTAGTTTCTAATAAACAAATTCCCTAACAGCCAAGACCTTAATTTAACTGTCTAATTCAGTTTGGGATCTCTAACACTTAGAATAGTAGCTGGCATGTAATATCTGCTCAAATATTTGGTGAATAAATTAAGCACAATAGGAAGTCAGAGAAGAAATACACAAATATACCTTAAGAAATTTTTAAAAGGGGATCCCTGGGTGGCGCAGCGGTTTGGCGCCTGCCTTTGGCCCAGGGCGCGATCCTGGAGACTCGGGATCGAATCCCACGTCGGGCTCCCGGTGCATGGAGCCTGCTTCTCCCTCTGCCTGTGTCTCTGCCCCTCTCTCTCTCTCTCTCTCTCTCTGTGACTATCATAAATAAATAAAAAAAATTAAAAAAAAAAGAAATTTTTAAAAATTGTGCCCTACTTGTTAGGTAGGATTTGAATAGCCAGAAAGAGGGGACAAGAAGGAAGTTAGGTAGAAGTAGCAGCATGAACATCTTATTTTACTTAGGCAAACAGCCTTATAAAACAAAAAGTTCACAATGAAGGTACTAAATTTTGAACATGTAGGGTGGGGACAGGTTAGAGATAATCTTGAAAGCTACAGGGAGTAGTTTAGACTTAAGTCTCACAGCTACTGAGAATTCTTATAATTTTCTGATTCAGAGACAGACATGGAGATGGTGGTATTTTAGGAATATGCCTTCAGGTGGTACAAGTCCACAATCTCTTATCTGAAACCCTTGAAGCCAGATATGTTTTGGAATTTAGAGCAAAATTTTAGAAAGGAATATGGTATGTGTTCCATATATTACAAAATACACCCAGTAGGATCTAATGTAGCACCCTAAATCAAATACATTCAGGTTAACAGTGAAACAGGAATATTCCACAAAACAAGATAAATAGACAAAGACTATATATAGCTTCAAGTAGGGTCAGGTTTCCGTCTTCAGAGCTTTCAGATTTTAGAATTTCAGAGAAGGGTTGTAAACTGTAATATTCAGGATAGATTGGAGGAAGAATCAAAGGCTAAAAAGGTAGCTTGCAGAAATCAGCAAGTTTGGTCTATTCAATCCAAATACTATCTCCCATTTAATGAGCATTTACTATGTTCCAGGTACTATGCTAAGAGCTTTACATGCATTGCCTCATTTAAATCTTCATAGCCTAAAAAAATAAAAATAAAAATAAAAATAAAAATCCTCACAGCAATCTGATTATATAGGAATTTATCATCCTATTTTACAGGCCAGGAAATCAAGTTTTACAGTCATTAAGTCATTTGCCTAAAGTCACAAAGATAATAAATTACACAGTTAGGATTAGTATTTAGATCTGAGTAGAACCCAACCTCTAAAACCTCTACCTACATTCTGAAGTCAGTCTGTAAGAGTCATCAGTATAACAATACTAGTTAGAGCTCAAGTTCTTTCTCAACCTTGGACTTTCCATGTATACTTTGCTTAGAGCACTCACCCTATACCCCCTCCTTCACCTAGCCATCTCCAACCTACTCTGAGATTAGGCTACAGTTGGTCCTGTGATAGTCTCTATGGTCTCTAACTTCTCCTTTTGTAACACATTCCAATTACCAAATTACAATTCTTTAACGATCCCAGTCTTCCTTGTTATATTGCACACTCAATGTAGTAAGGACTAGGTCTTTCCTGGTCTCAACTGTGTTCTCAGTTTTGTGTACTATTTGCACACAGTTACACTCAAACCTGTCATGATTGATTGAATTGGAGAGGGGCGGAGAGAGACAGAGGAGGTGGTAAGAGCTTAGACTAGGATGGTAGCAACAGAAATAGAGAAGGCAGTTACTACATATAATTTTGTTTAAAATTATGTTTGTTATTGAAGCAATGTACCCAGACATATGATTGTTATTTGTACTAAATAGAATAATTTAATATCTATTGTTGTGATTACCATCTTTGTAACACACAAATAACCTCTAAATGGGTATGATTATTACTCTGGAAATACCTCACCTCACAATGACTCGCCACGTATCTATCTCAAGTAGCTTTTATAAATAACCACATCATTTATTAGTTTTCTGATGTAGCTGCAAAAGTAATATGACAAAACAAAGTGATTCATACCTTTAAAGACTCAAGAGTATAAATCACTCAAAACTGAAAATTATTCCTGAGTTGTAAATAAGGTATCATTGTAGCACATTTATAATAGGAAAAGATGAATAAAAATCAACAAATGATTTCAGTTAATTTCACTATTAATACTGTTAACTGATATTCTTGAATTTGCAAATAATTCCCAATTCAGGGAAGGGCTGGAGTCTAAAAGTTCATTTGTATAACAGTTATTTAGCTCCTGAACCATATGTTGCCAAAGATACAACCAATAAAAATGGTTTCCAAAGTGAAAGTAGACAACCATCTCCCCAGGGAAAACAAAAGAGCTTATTTGAACTAATAAGGAAGGACTTATTTAAATAACTAAATATTGGGGAGCCTGGGTGGCTCAGTCAATTAAGCATCCAAATCTTAATTTCAGCTCAGGTCATGATCTCAGGGTCATGAGATCAAGCCCTGCATCACCCTTCGTGCTGGATGTGGAGCCTGCTTGGGATTCTTTCTCCTCCACGGCCCCTCCCCCGTAAAAATTAAAATAAAATAAATGAATATTATAACAAGTATTTAACACTGAAAAACTTAAGCAAAACATGATAACGGTAGGCAAAAATGACTTAAAATTTCAAAAAACTTAAAAAGGATCTTTGAATTTAAGATGAACAAAAACTTATTAAATTTTGTAACCTTCATTTTTCCCCCATTTGCTTCAGATGCTATGCTGAATAGTGGTAACTGTAATGTTTAAAAATTCTGTACCATAGTGGTGCCTAGGCAGATCAGTCGGTTAAGTTTCTCCCTTCAGTTCAGGTCATGATCTCACAGCCCTGGGATGAAGCCCCGATTCTGAGTCCAAGTCTGAGTCCCACTCCCTGCTCAGCAGGGTGTCTGCTTCTCCTTCTGCCTCCCTCCTGCCCCCTGCTCATGCATACTTTTTCTCTCTCTGTCAAATAAATAAAATATTTTCTTTTGATTCTGTCCCATAATTTTCTTTAGTTTTTTTTTACTTAGTTTTAATTTGAATAAAGGATTCCATCTGAATATAGTGACAAAGTATGTCAAAGTAAAATAATGAACACAATATAGAAAAATTTCACAACGTTTTATAAACACTATCATAATGAATTAACAGGCAGTTTTAAATTTTTTACCTTTTTATGATTTTAGACAAAGTGACAATTGTATCAGTGCTTCTAATTTCTACTTTAACATTGCATTTTTCACAACATTCTCTCCATGTATTTGAATTACTAAGGTGGAGTAAGAACAGCAAATACATAAGGAACTACACTTAGCCCTTAAAGGCCTATATGTGATGAGTAATCACTATATCAGTTATAATACTAAACAAGATGAAGTTTTTGTCCCTTTACCTAAACAATTACAGGCAACTCAAGAACAAACATAATGGCAATTACACATGTACAAGCCACAACAGATGACTCAAATTTTCCTTTTCTTTTTTAATTATAAAATCACAATTTTCAGTGAAAAGATTTTGATGTAGAAGAAATGCTTTATTTCCCCTTTCATCTGAGTTTAAGACAACAGTAGTCTCCGATACATTAATATATAAAAAATATGTTGCACAAATTTGGAAAATTTTAAGGTTATTTATTAACTTCTATAATTCTTTGACTTTGCTCACACCAGCAAAGGCTTCTGACCAACAAAATCAAGTAACTTCATTCATGGGGGTTCTTGAAAACCAATGAGAGGTACATATACATCGCTGCACATCTTAAACTTGCCAATAACGCTCAAGAGTATTATGAGATGTGATCTTTGATAAAACAGAAAAGTCAAACTTAATAGGGCAAAACTAAGAAGTTCTTAATTTGGGACGCCTCCGTGGCTCAGTGGTTGAGCATCTGCCTTCAGCTCAGGCCGTGATCCCGGAATCCTGGGATCGAGTCCCGCATCGGGTACCCTACAGGGAGCCTGCTTCTCACTCTGCCTATGTCTCTACCTCTCTCTGTGTCTCTCATGAATAAATAAGTAAAATCTTTTTTTAAAAAGTAGTCCAGATTTACATAATAGCATTTGTTCAAATTTCTATTTTCCTCATTGCTGAAGAATTTGGTTTTATAACAGTTGAGCCAATTAGGGCTTAGGAAAGTCAAAAACCATTACTATGAATTGACAGATTTATAACCAGTAGCTCATTGAAATACAAATATAGTTGTGCTTAAACATTTATAGAATTATCTTTACTGTGCTGTCATGAGTTCTGGTCCCCAAAATTAATGAACTAGCACCAGAATCATAGCCAGGCTTTTTACAAAATGCCTAAACTGAGTTCTCTTCAAGTAGCATTCTATTTGTTAATAACATTAATTTTTTAAAAAATTACTTATTTAATGTTCATAATCAATACTATTGAAGTTTCAAGGCACATAACCCTGATGCATCACACAAAATTAAATTCTCCTACTATATTTTGCTAAAGACAAAGTTCTCAAAAAAAGTTGAATTCCCAAGTCAGCTTACCTCATATTTAATCAATAGTACACCTTTAGATTAGCACTATTAGTAGTATTCTAACTGCATCCTCCTTTAAAACATTTTCCATAGAAAATGTACATTGTAACTTAGGATGTCAAAAACCTGGTTTTTCTTTTCTACAGGTAGAGCTGGCTATATTAGTAATGGTATAAAAGAAAGCATAAGAGGGAAAAAAGAAGGCATAAGAGAAACAGTATACCACTTATTTCAGTACAAGGGTTCAGAGATTAACACAGAGGAAATCAAGGTCCAAAGACATCTTAACTGGGAAAAAGAGAGCAATTTACCCATTTAAAAAAATGTTGTGGGATTTAAATATTTTCATAAAGACTGCTTCAAAAGTACTTACATTGAATATGTTCAAGATTTTAAATATAAATTTGATCAACCAAGTTGAAAAGTCCTTCCACTGTAAAGTACTTATTGAGTTCTGAATACCTCAAATTTCACAAATTATACACAAGTATCTTCCTAGTTGAATTTTTGAAATAGTGACCATTTATTTCAGGAAGGTATTAGAATGAGCTCTTCTGTCTCCACAAATAACATAATATACTAAGAGGGGCATTTTCTTTTACATGAAATGAAGAATGAGAATATGTAAGCCTAAAGCCTCAGGGACCAAACATGAACATGTAACCCACAGATACCAAAGGGATGGCAGTTTTAAAATTTAAAATATAGGGGAGGTGGGGCAAGATGGCGGAAGAGTAAGGTTCCCAAGTCACCTGTACCCACCATCTTACATGCGTAACTTTCAAATCACCCTGAAAACCTACAAATTTGTTCTGAGATTTAAAGAGAAAACACCTGGAATGCTACAGTGAGAAGAGTATGCACTTCTATCATGGTAGGAAGATGGAAAACAATAAATAAAAAAGCATCCACGGGGGAGGGGCCCCCACAAGGAGCCGGACTAAGGCAACCTGGCGAGAGACACCAGGACAGGAAAACCCAGTCCCAGAGAAGCAGGAGCTTTACCAATTGCCCCTCCTCCCAAAGACCAGCTTGAAGGACAGGGGAAGAACAAGTTATTGACCAAACAGCACTGGAAAGTTCCAGGGAAAGTCGAGGGATTTACAGTATATAGAATCAGAAGATACTCCCCCTTGTTTTCTGTTTGTCACCGCCCCCCCCTTTTTTTCACGCTTTTTCTCCTTTTTCCAGTAAAATTTATTTTGGCCACTCTGCATGGAGCAAAATGACTAGAAGGAAAAATTCACCACAAAAGAAAGAATCAGAAACAGTCTTCTCTCCGATAGAGTTACAGAATTGGGATTACAATTCAGTGTCAGAAGGCCAATTCAGAAGCACAATTATAAAGCTACTGGCGGCTCTAGAAAAAAGCATAAAGGATTCAAGAGATTTCATGACTGCAGGATTTAGATCTAATCAGGCAGAAATTAAACATCAATTAAATGAGATGCAATCCAAACTGGAGGTCCTAATGACGACGGTTAAAGAGGTAGAAGAATGAGTGAGAGACACAGAAGACAAGTTGGTGGCAAGGAAGTAAACTGCGGAAAAAAAGAGAAAAACAATTAAAAGATCCTGAGGATAGGTTAAGGGAAATAAATGACAGCCTCAGAAGGAAAAAAATCTACATTTAATTGGGGTTGCCGACGGTGCCAAAAGGGACAGAGGTCCAGAAAGTGTATTTGAACAAATCATAGCTGAGAACTTCCCTAATTTGGGAAGGGAAACAGGCATTCAAATCCAGGAAATAGAGAGATTCCCCCCCCCCAAAAAAAATCAATAAAAAGCGATCAACACATCGACATTTAATAGTGAAACTTGCAAATTCCAAAGATAAAGAGAAGATCCTTAAAAGAAGCAAGAGACAAGACATCCCTAACTTACATGAGGACAAGTATTAGATTAACAGCAGACCTCTCCACAGAGACCTGACAGGCCAGAAAGGGATGGCAGGATATATTCAGGGTCCTAAATGAGAAGAACCCGCAGCCAAGAATATTTTATCCAGCAAAGGCTCTCATTCAGAATAGGAGAGGTAAAAACATCCAAGATAGGCAGAAACTGAAAGAATATGTGACCAAACCAGCTCTGCAAGAAATATTAAGGGAGACTCTGTAAAAGAAAGAGGAGGTCCAACGAAACAATCCACAAAAACAGGAACTGAATAGGTATCATGATGACACTAAATTCATATCTTTCAATAGTAACTCTGAATCTGAATGGGCTTAATGACCCCATCAAAAGGCGCAGGGTTTATCCAGCTTTCAGACTGAATAAAAAAGCAAGACGCAGACAGATTTGCTGTCTACAAGAGACTCATTTTAGACAAAAGGACACCTACAGCCTGAAAATAAAAGGTCGGAGAAGCATTTACCATTCAAATGGTCCTCAAAAGAAAGCAGGGGTAGCCATCCTTGTATCAGATAAATTCAAGTTTCTACCAAAGACTGTAGTAAGAGATGAAGAGGGACACTATATCATACTCAAAGGATCTATCCAACAAGAGGACCTAACAATCATCAATATTTATGCACCAAATGTGGGAGCTACTAAGTTTATCAATCAATTAATAACCAAAGTTAAGAAATACTTAGAAAATAATACACTTATACCTGGTGACTTGAACACAACGCTTTCTATAATCGACAGATCCTCTAAGCACAACATCTCCAAAGAAACAAGAACTTTAAATGATACACTGGACCAGACGGATTTCACAAATATCTACAGAACTTTACATCCAAACCCAACTGAATACACATTCTTCTCAAGGGCACATGGAACTTTCTCCAGAATAGACCACATACTGGGTCACAAATCAGGTCTTAAACCGACACCAAAAGATAGGGATCGTACCCCTGCATAGTTTCAGACCATAATGCTTTGAAATTAGAACTAAATCACAACAAGAAGTTTGAAAGGATTTCAAGCCCGTGGAGGTTAAGGACCACCGTGATAAAAGATGAAAGGGTCAACCAGGAAATTAGGGAAGAATTAAAAAGATTCATGGAAACTAATATGAATGAAGATACAACCGTTCAAAATCTTTGGGATGCAGCAAAAGCAGTCTTGAGGGGGAAATACATCGCAATACAAGCATCCATTCAAAAACTGAAAAGAATTCAAATATAAAAGCTAACCTTACACATAAAGGAGCTAGAGAAAAAACAACAAATAGATCCTACACCCAGCAGAAGAAGAGAGTTAATAAAGATTCAAGCAGAACTCAACAAAATGAAGACCAGAAGAACTGTGGAACAGATCAACAAAACCAGGAGTTCATTCTTTGAAAGAATTAATAAGATAGATAAACCATTAGCCAACCTTATTAAAAAAAAGAGAGAAAAGACTCAATAAAATCATGAATGAAAAAGGAGAGATCATCACCAACACCAAGGAAAACCAAACGACTTTAAAAACTTAATATAAGCAGCTATATGCCAATAAATACAGCAATCTAGAAGAAATGGACTCCTTTCTGGAAAACCACAAACAACCAAATTGGAACAGGAAGAAATAGAAAACCTGAACTGGCCAATAACCAGGGACGAAATTGAAGCAGTCATCTAAACCCTTCCAAAACACAAAGGTCCAGGGCAATATGGCTTCCCTGGGGAATTCGATCAAACCTTTAAAGAAGAAACCATATCTATTCTACTTAAGCTATTCAGAAAGATAGAAAGAAATGGAATACTTCCAAACTTGTTCTATGAGGCCAGCATCACCTTAATTCCAAAACCAAACAAAGACCCCTCCCACCCCAAAAAAGGAGAATTACAGAACAATATCCCTGATGAACACGGATGCAAAAATTCTGAAAAAGATACTAGCCAATAGGATCCAACAACACATTAAGAAAATTATTCACCATGACCAAGTAGGATTTATCCCCGGGATGCAAGGAGGGTTCAACACTCGTAAAACCATCAATGTGATTCATCATATCAGCAAGAGAAAAACCAAGAACCATATGATACTCTCATTAGATGCAGAGAAAGCATTTGACAAAATAGAGCATCCATTCCTGATCAAAACCCTTCAGAGTGTTGGGATAGAGGGAAGGTTCCTCGACATCTTAAAAGCCATTTACGAAAAGCCCACAGCAAATATCATTCTCAATGGGGAAGCACTGGGAGCCTTTCCCCTAGATCAGGAACAAGACAGGGATGTCCACTCTCACCACTGCTGTTCAACATAGTTCTGGAAGTCCTCGCCTCAGCAATCAGACAACAAAAAGACATTAAAGGCATTCAAATTGGCAAAGAAGAAGTCAAACTCTCCCTCTTCGCCAATGACATGATACTCTACATAGAAAACCCAAAAGCCTCCACCCCAAGATTGCTAGAACTCATACAGGAATTTGGTAGCGTGGCAGGATACAAAATCAATGCCCAGAAATCAATGGCATTTCTATACACTAACAATGAGACTGAAGAAAGAGAAATTAAGGAGTCAATCCCATTTACAATTGCACCCAGAAGCATAAGATACCTAGGAATAAACCTAACCAAAGAGGTAAAAGATCTATACCCTAAAAACTATAGAACACTTCTGAAAGAAACTGAGGAAGACACAAAGAGATGGAAAAATATTGTATGCTCATGGATTGGCAGAATTAATATTGTAAAAATGTCAATGTTACCCAGGGCAATTTACACGTTTAATGCAATCCCTATCAAAATACCATGGACTTTCTTCAGAGAGTTAGAACAAATTATCTTAAGATTTGTGTGGATTAGAAAAGACCCCGAATAGCCAGGGGAATTTTAAAAAAGAAAACCATAGCTGGGGGCATCACAATGCCAGATTTCAGGTTTTACTACAAAGCTGTGGTCATCAAGACAGTGTGGTACTGACACAAAAACAGACACTAGATCAATGGAACAGAATAGAGAACCATACAGAAATGTATGGTCATCTAATATTCGATAAAGGAGGAAAGACTATCCATTGGAAGAAAGTCTCTTCAATAAATGGTGCTGGGAAAATTGGACATCCACATGCAGAAGAATGAAACTGGACCACTCTCTTTCACCATACACAAAGATAAACTCAAAATGGATGAGAGATCTAAATGTGAGACAAGAGTCCATCAAAACCATAGAAGAGAATACAGGCAACACCCTTTTTGAACTCGGCCACAGTAACTTCTTGCAAGATACATCCACAAAGGCAAAAGAAACAAAAGCAAAAATGAACTATTGGGACTTCATCAAGATAAGAAGCTTTTGCACAGCAAAGGATACAGTCAACAAAACTAAAAGACAACCTACAGAATGGTAGAAGATATTTGCAAATGACATATCAGATAAAGGGCTAGTTTCCAAAATCTATAAAGAATTTATTAAACTCAACAGCAAAGAAACAAACAATCCAATCATGAAATGGGCGAAAGACATGAAGAGAAATCTCACAGAGGAAGACATGGACGTGGCCAACATGCACATGAGAAAATGCTCTGCATCACTTGCCATCAGGGAAATACAAATCAAAACCACAATGAGATACCACCTCACACCAGTGAGAATGGGGAAAATTAACAAGGCAGGAAACAACAAATGTTGGAGAGGATGCGGAGAAAAGGGAACCCTCTTACACTGTTGGTGGGAATGTGAACTGGTGCAGCCACTCTGGAAAACTGTGTGGAGGTTCCTCAAAGAATTAAAAATAGACCTGCCCTACGACCCAGCAATTGCACTGTTGGGGATTTACCCCAAAGATTCAGATTCAATGAAACGTCGGGACACCTGCACCCCGATGTTTCTAGCAGCAATGGCCACAATAGCCAAACTGTGGAAGGAGCCTGGGTGTCCATCGAAAGATGAATGGATAAAGAAGATGTGGTTTATGTACACAATGGAATATTACTCAGCAATTAGAAACGACAAATGCCCACCATTTGCTTCAACGTGGATGGAACTGGAGGGTATTATGCTGAGTGAAATAAGTCAATCGGAGAAGGACAAACAGTGTATGTTCTCATTCATTTGGGGAATATAAATAATAGTGAAAGGGAATATAAAGGCAGGGAAAAGAAATGTTGGGAAATATCAGGAAGGGAGACAGAACATAAAGACTCCTAACTCGGGGAAATGAACTAGGGGTGGTGGAAGGGAGGAGGGCGGGTGTTGGAGGGGAATGGGTGACGGGCACTGAGGTGGACACTTGACGGGATGAGCACTGGGTGTTTTTCTGTATGTTGGTAAATTGAACAGGATTAAAAATTAAATTAAAAAAAAGAGACAATGCAACAATGCAAATAACTATAGAGAACAGATGGTTACCAGAGGGAGGTGGAGGTGGAGAGGTGAAATAGGTAAAAGGGATTAAGAGTACACTTATCTTGATGAGCACTGGGTAATATATGGAATTGTTGAAGAATTATATCGTATGCCTGAAACTAATACAACACTGTATGCTAACTATAGTGGAATGAAAATAAAGTTTTTGGAATAAAAAAAATACTATATCAGGTGGGTTACTTATATCTGTTTCACCTACATCTCTGGCTGTCATCTTGTACTGTTCTTTCATATGGTATAAATTTCTCTGTCTTCTGAGTTTATGTCTCTGTTTATTTCTCTGTGTTAGGAATGTCAGGCATGTCTCCTGTTCTTGTGGGTAATGGCATTATAAAGAAGAAGTCTTTATATGTAGTGCTACATGTGTTGTGCTATTTTGTGCTGGCCACTTTTTCTTTCAGGCCAGTTGTCTGTAGAGGTTGTCTTTTCCTTGTTGTGGCATTGTTTTGTTCCCGGACTGAATGTGGCCTATTTTGACTAGGTGTGTTCTGATCTTCTTGTTGCACTGCTGCCAAAACTGAGACTCAGCAAATCTTCCAAGTCAGGAGATGCAATGTGAGCAGGGGTTGGACTAGCCTTCTAGGTTAGGAGGCTCAAAGTCCTGCTGCTCAGGCAAGTGACACTGACATTTCCAGAAGTGTGGTTCTACCAGGGTGTCCTGGGCAGGTTGGTGTAAGTTAGGTAGTGAGTGTTAACACTGTGTTGGTTCCCATAGGTTGCCCTGTCCTTAGGAAGAGAGGCAGTTGAGGGAAATGGCACCTGACAGTTTCTTTGTTTCTGGAAGTTCTCTGTATAAACTCTTTCTCTCTGGGATGTGTTCTGAAATGAGCATGTAACCTCCCCACCATGTACCCTAGTTGTTCTTCAGATTGCTTTTTCCATGTTGTATGTCTGCACGTCTTTTGCTTGCCTTTTCTCCAGGAGCTGCCCAATGCCTTCGGGGTCTAGCTCAGCTAAGCCCACTGACCTTTAAAACTCCAGGCTTTAAACTGTGCTGCTTGTCAGAAGTCTCCAAATTGAAATTCAGCTCCTCTCACTTTCCAAGGCAGTTGTTAGAGGGATTTCTTTTATCCATGTGCTCCCTTGTGTGTAACTATGTCTCTTCCCTTTCTCTGGCTCCCTCCCCACTGCAGAGGCTAAGATCTGTTTTTCTCCCAAACTGTGTCTCTGCCCTTCCTACCTTCTTTGATGTCGTCTTTTCTCCTCCTTTAGTTGTGGAGTTTGTTCTATCAGTTTTCATTTAATACCCCAGTCAGTTTCTGGGGTATTAAGATGATTTGATAGTTATCTAGTTATATTCATTGGATAAGGCAAGCCTAGGGTCCTCTACTCCACTGCCATCTTTCAACCTCCATGTTTCCATTTAAATAGGGTGGACAGACTGGGTCTCACTGAACAAAAAACTCCAAAAGGAGGGATTATGGAGTAATGGATATAGAAATATGGAAATGGAAAAGGGCATTGCTGTCAGAGGGAAGAGCTAGTGCATGTGACTGACTGCATTGCATTACTGAAGAACAGTGAAGTCGTCACTGTGACTGTAAGTGAGGGAATTAAAGGGACAGTAGTAGGAGATGAGGTCAGAGGGATCTGGAGAGAGTACAGAGCAGGAAGGCTTTGTAGGGTGCTGGAAGGATTTTGACTTATGCTTCATAAAGTAGAGAGCTGTTGGAAAGTTTTGAGCAAAGGAGTGACACTATCACATTTGGTTTTACCACTATCACTTTGATATGTTCAAAATTAACTAGTATGGTAAAGATGGAAGCAGGGAGACAGGCTAGGATGTTATTATAGAAATCTAGGTAAGAGGTGATGATGGCTTGAACTGAATCTTCCCTTTAAGATTACTTTGGCAATGAGGAGAGAATGGAAACAGAGGTAATTATTAGATAGCTGTTTCCAGGGATTAGAGTCTAAAAAGAGATAGTTTGTGTGAGAATGAAGAAGAAATTATAGAACATATATTGTGGGACTTGACAACTGCTTCGCTATAGGGAATGAAGGAGTAACATGAAAGTCTTAAACCTGGATAAATGTAATGTAGATAGTACCATTAACATAATATTATACTCCTTTTTGAGAGTTTGTCCTGACCCTCTGAAACAGTATCTTTACCTCTTTGTGCTCATGTTGTGTTTCCACTGGGTTATTAATTGTATACTCATTTTTCCTCCTGCCATCCTCCTTGAAAGCTTAGGGAAGTGGTCTGACTCTTAGAATTTTGGCAGTATTAAGGAGTAATTAGGAAGGTAAAATTTAAGAATTCATTTGCATATACAATTTATGTGAATTATAACCAATCAGCCACATGTGAGTTCTGTAGATTACATGTAAAATGTGTTGGGGAAGGACTTTGGGTGCCAGGGGAATTCTCTTTGGTAAGATACTTGACTTCCTGGTTAATGATGGGAAAAGGCAGTTACCTAAATGGATTATCTGTGAACTTGAGTTTACCACGAACTGTTTCAATTCAGTAATTCAATCCTAGTATCCTAGATCTTGATTATAATAACTGAAAAGTTTATATGTTGACTGAGAGTTAGTATGTAGTCATAACCAGATAGATCTGTGCTCCTTGGGCAGGTCATTTAGCCTCTTCAAGTTTCAGTTTCATTATTTGTAAACTGAGAGATTTTGACCAGATTATTATAAATTCCATCCAACTTTAATAGTCTCTAACTCCATACTGTGTAATTAAGTATGGACAAAAAGGTTGATTACATAAAAAAGAGAGTAGGGTGAGAGAAGAAAACTCAAGTTTCTTTCTGTAAGACAAGGTGGAAATATTACTAACAATAACTTTTCTTGTTTCTGTCCCCCATGATCAAACTGTCACCATACATTCAATTGAAATATAAATTCAAGCCATTCCAAATATATTTGTACCTTAAGTTAGATAAATTGACCAAATCACATTGTATTTTCCCTTAATTTATATTTTTACTTTGAAGATACTGATGTGTCTTTAATTTTGAGTTTATATCCCCAAAGGATAGAAAGAAAAGAAATAATTGCTTGAACAACTGTATAATCTGCCTACTAATACCACAGGTGGACAGGTACATATCCGGATGGTGGCATGGTAGTTGAAAATTTGACATTTCTCACTCGAAATTACATTACTGGCAATCATGAAGCTTGCCTTTATGCATAAAGATTTTAACTCAGTAGGAAACTTAAGAGGAAATATATAGAGATAGTCTTACAGTGAATTAATCTCTCTTAAAACGGCTTCAGTTCTGTTATAAATATTCCTCCTTCTTTTTTTTTCCCATAGGCAATAAAATTTGATTGGAGTGTGATGAAAGCATAGTACAAAAATGTAGAAGTGTAGGTCCCTGAGGGAATCAATGGATTAAAAGTAGAAAAAGAGCTCTACATATAATAGTGTATTTGTTCCAACTGATCCAGAGAAGGATGATCCTTAACAGCATTTGATTGATGATATTTGAGACAATTTCATGAGATCCTGACACCAAATCCTTTTCATTTACTTAGAACTCATAATTAATTCTCCTTACCAGTGGTATGACCACATTTTTCTTAGTAAAAAGGGATGTGAGCATGCTTGACCAAGTTGATGCACATAATTCAGCTTCTTTTGGAAGACATAAATGTATAGGATATGGCAGAAAGATTAATTTCAATTCTTAAGAGGTCATTTTTAAACAAATCTTTTTCCTTCCTAATCATAATTTTTAAGTAGCATTTCAACATACTTATAATAAAATAGCTGCCTTTCATGCTGATCATATGTTATTGTAAGATCTTGAATTATCTTCTGAATCATGGAATTTTACTAAATTATTAATTATTATTTTGCTTTACCATAAATTGCCTTATTACTTTTGTATTGCTGTAGTCTAATTCCTCAAATAATGGTGCTCATTTTGTTGTGTGGTAGTTTTTAAGTACTGTATTTTATTAACTAGGATACACCATTTAAAGTGTTTCTCAGTATTAGAAACAGAGAACCACATGCAAAAAACAAGTTTTGAAATTTTTGAGAAATGGACATATATTAACAGAATCAGTTAATTCAGTTTAATCTAGAATATTTATAAATATGTCCTTTAATTATCTATAAGATGTTAACTGAGTTCTAGACTCAGCTATTTCATTTTATTTCATTACTATTAAATGTAAACGTTTTTCCTATTCTATTTTAAAATTTAGTTTTTTATTTTTTTATTTTTTTTTTTTTTTAATTTTTATTTATTTATGATAGTCACAAAGAGAGAGAGGCAGAGACACAGGCAGAGGGAGAAACAGGCTCCATGCACCCGGAGCCCGACGTGGGATTCGATCCCGGGTCTCCAGGATCGCGCCCTGGGCCAAAGGCAGGTGCCAAACCGCTGCGCCACCCAGGGATCCCCTAAAATTTAGTTTTTTAAAAAACAGGATTCATTCTAAAATTTTGAAAAAACTTGAAAGGACTTATGACTTTGATATATCTTTTCTCATGTTTGAGCACTATGGTAATGATTCCTGATCCAAATTTAACTTTGGGACTTTGCTAGTCATCTTTTAAAACAAATAGATACCCCCATCCAACTCTTCATTTTTAATCTCCTTAAAGAGTTTTTTTCCTTTTGTAAAGAATGTATGTGGTTATTTATTTAAACTTGCGAATTGTTTTTGATTAGTTATGATTAATAAAATAAATGGGTATAATTAAATTATTAATTTGTTTGATCTATGAATTTCTCTTATCTGACAGGTTTTCTTTTTTTTTTTCCTTTTGGTTTTAATAGAACATTCAAATAAAAACTTTGGCAGATGATGTGGTAAGGTGGTCTTAGTAGCATGTTGTTATTGTTATTTATGCATGTTGCTTTTTTACTAAAGTGGGTGGACATTAAAGCATTGATGTATGTAAGATATAAAATATCTAGATGTTTACAAAGTACAGAAAAATAGAAGATTTGTCAGGAGCGTGACTTTTCTCTTTTTGGATATCAAAGTAAAGAATTATATGAGAGCTCAATAAAATTTTGATATTATCCTGATATATACCTTAACCAGAATATTTTTTGTATGTCTATAAAGCTAACTCTAGAAAATACATTTTTTTCTTTTTTGATAGCCAAATAAACTGTGATTAATTAAAAGATTAATAGCAATACTGGGGGAAATTATTTTAAAATAGAAAGGAAGCCAAGTTCATTATGTTAGGTAAGTGCTATTAAATTTAAAATTCTTACATGTTTTGACCTGAGGCTATCATAAAACTTAAAAGTTATGGGTGTAACATTTAAGTGTGCCCTTTTATAGCTAAACTTAAAATATAGTATTTTAAACAGTGTCAATTTTTTCTTTGTAAAATTACAAATAATGTAAAAATTATTAGTGATTTAAGGAGGTAAAAGCATATAGCTTGACTTCATTTTCTTATTAAGATATAGCTGAAAAAAACAGTTTTCTAGATAGAAATGAAGGGCATAGTGGAAGATCAAGTATATCTGTAAATAATGCTAGTCTGTAAAAAGCTAACACTGCAAAAGTGTCATGAAGGGACAGGAGCAGAGATATATTGAGTTAATGGTTGATTGCATACTTAAATGCTTTTATGTCCACCATATTTTTTAGTGAAATTTGATTGTTGGATATATACTCTAGCCTATTTGGGATTACTTAATATTTTTTCTTGACTTGTTTGAAAATATACTACATATCTAAACGAATGTAATTTTCCTCAAGGAGTCAAAAGAAAATTGGAATATAGTTCAAGATAATTTGAAAAAAATGAATCTTAATGTAAACACTGGGATAGGAACCAGGGACTTAATAAATTTAGCAAGTCACTTTTTCTGTGAAATGAGAGAGTTAGTCTAGATGATTTTTCAGATTACTTTCCAGCTCTAAAACACAATGGTTTATATAATCTTTTTGTAAGATACCATGTACTGAAATCATTTTTGTAATCCTAAATAAGCTACATAAAACTGCTCATATTTCTGTCAAAGTATAGTATTTTATTAAAAAAATGTTCTTTGAATCAAAATGAAAAGTATGTTCTTTTAATTGGGGGGATGGAATCAACAGAAATTTTTATAAGTTGCTGTAGTAACTTCTGTGATGCATTTTATATTTTTGAAATAATTTGTAAGGACTCAGTAACATGGCAATGAAGATTACTGTCCTCACATCTAACATGTTTGCTTGTTTAACATTATTTGATGGTATGCATGTGCTTTCTAACAGAAATCATTACTGATTTTTGAGGTGTGATGTTTTGTGGTTTAAAACAGATTGGGCTGTTTACATGTACCTGGAGTCATTAGTACACTTTATATGAAATAGCAAGCTAATTATTAGAGATTGTACATGGAATCAAAGTTTTAGAGTCAATATCCATAAAACATCAGGTTCTTCATAATAGTATTTGTAGGAAGAAGATATTTCTATGTATGTTAACATTGCCATTAAGCGGAAAAGGTGATGTCTTGTTATCCCCAAATGTTAGGGAAAAAAAGTAAGGGAAGTAATAGTAACAATAATGATAAATAGCAGCTGAGTGCACTAAACATATCAACTTATTTAAATCTCAGAATAACTTTGTGGTATAGGTAATATTATTTATTTATTTAACATATATTAACTTGTTATCTGTATTTTAAATATTTTATTTATTTATTTTAGAGAGAGAAAGAATAATCTCAAGCAGATGGCCCACTGAGCATGGAGCCCTATGTGGGGCTTGATCTCATGACCCCTACCTAGATCATGACCTGAGCCAAAATCAAGAGTCAGACACTTAACCAACTGAGCCAGTCTCCCCTTGTTATCCATGTTTTAGAGATTAAGAAACAGTACACATAATTTGCATAGGATTCCTCAGGTAGTAAATGACAGGTTCAAACCCAGGCAGTCTGGCTTCAGAGCTGATGTTCTTCATCATTATACTCGAACACTATGCTGACAAAGTATCCATAGATAATTGTCACAGTTTTTGGCACTTTGAAGAGGGAAACATTACTCTAATTTCCCCCTTAGAATTAAATATTAGGGTTCTTTTTATTTACTTTATTTTTCATAGTTCAAATTTGCTGCCAAAGCCATATTCTCCCTTAAACAACATGACTTTAATGCAGGACTTTGTTCTTTTTTACCTACTTACTATGTAAATAGAAATAATAAAAGACTAAGGTTTACTTTTGAGGAATACTTTCACACCTCAGACTTCCGGGATTGAAAAATTACTATAAATTTTCAAAGTTGTACAATCTCTAACTGGAGCTTGTTGCTTAAAGTAAGAGTCTGTCAAAAGACAATAATGATATATATTATACTAAGTGCTATTTTTATGTTTCAGTACTTCGTATTTGTGATTCTGGGTTTCTCTCTTAGAGTTTCTTATTTTTTTCTTTGTAGCGTGACCGAATTACAAGTTTTAGAAAATCTACAGTCAAAAAAGAAAAACCTCTTATTCAACATCCTATTGATTCTCAAGTTGCAATGAGTGAGTTTCCAGCAGCTCAACCATTATATGATGAACGATCTTTGAATTTGTCAGAAAAAGAAGTACTGGATCTTTTTGAAAAAATGATGGTAAGTTAAACCCCTACTTTTGTTGTAATTTTAAAATGTATGTGCCCAGAGTAGCATGGGATTTTAAGTAGATGTGTTTGTATAGACGGTGTTTATATCATGTAAAGGAGAGAACAGAAACCTGTTGATAAAACAGAACTATTTTCAGAAGTATCTGGTTTTTGAAAAACATCCAAACCTGACTATTACTTTTACAATGGACTCCGGAAAGCAGGAGCTCTCTTACTTATTTATTTGTGTTCTCTAGTATTTTGTAGTTTTTGGCACACTGAATTCATTTTTTTAAAATAGTTTTTTAACTAGTTTGCATTTCTGTGAAATAAAACAGGTCAAAGTTCACTTTGCTGAAAACAACACAAGCTGTCTTATTGGGTATATGAAATAGAGTTGGGAAGACAGAGGGTAAAAAATTAAAAAACAAAATGGACGAGAAACAGTGCCTGGAAAGAGAAGGAAGATGGCAGTGGAGTAGGAGGACCCTAGGCTCAACTTGCCGCAGAAACAGAAGTGGATAAGTATCAAATCATTCTAAATACCTCAGAAATTGACCTGAAGACTGAGGGAACAAACTCTAGAACTAAAAGGAGAGAAGAGGGCATATCAAAGAAGACAGGAAGTGCAGAGACATGGTTTAGGGGAAAACTAAATCAAAGCTACTAAAGAAGGGAGGGAATTCTGGTCTGGAGAAGCAGAGAGAGAGAGAGACAGGCAGGCAGAGAGAAGGAAAGAAGGAAAGAAAGGAAGAAAGAAAGAGGAAAGAAAAAAGAAAGGAAAGGAAAGAAAGAAAAGCACTTAGGGGGAAGCACATGAAGAATGTTTCTTCAAAGCCATTGGCTTGGAAGATAAGAGGGGCTGAATTTCATGAGTTCCTGAACCAGCAGGAGTTTTGAAGGTCAGCAAACTTGGCTGGATAGAGCCCTGAGGGCACTGACCTGCTCTTGAAGAGAAGGTAGGCAAACAACCCAGGGACATATGGCATGGAAACAGTGATCTGAAGAGCACCTGGAACACATGGGGATTATTTGCTATTCTCTGAGTTTGCCCCTGAGAGGTTGCATTCACTGAGACACCTCTCTGAGAACATCAGAGCTGGCTGGAGCCATTCCCCTCCCCCACACATAACACCATAAAAAGTGAGCCAATTGCTGGAAGCAGCAGAGCACCAACACTGGCTGCATAATTTACTTACACCAAGCCCCACCCCTCTGTGCATTATTGGAACTACCCTTCTCAGGCTTGCTACAGGACCAGCATGGTGGGCCTCACCTCAGAAGACCAACATAAATCCCTGACCTCACCACATCTCCTGACCAGGGAGTTTTACAGGGCCTCAGTTCCAGTGGAGGTGGTGACAAGCCTCATTTCATAAGCAGACCAGAGCACACCTGGTTAAACTCCCCACATTCAGGCCAGAGTCCAAACACTGGCCACAGTAAGCAAGGAGAGGCTCTGCAGAACACTGGCCTGAAGGATAGAGCAACTCAAACACAATAGCAGGGCACATGCAGCACACAGCAGAGACACTCCCTGAAGCTCCAGGACTTGGACACTACATGACCTTTTCTTCATAAGGCAGTTACTTTCAGGAGCAGGAGATATGACTGACTTTCTAATACACAGAGGAGAGAGGCTTAGAGAAAATGCAGAGACAAAGGAATTTATCCCAAAGGAATGAACAAGATAAGACCTCAGCTACAAATTTAAGTGAAACAGAAAGAAGTAACATGACTAATGAAGAATTTAAAGCAATGATCATGGGATGCCTGGATGGCTCAGCAGTTGAACAGAGTTCCAGGATCGAGTCCCACGTCGTGCTCTCTGCATGGGAGCCTGCTTCTCCCTCTACCTATGTCTCTGCCCCTCTCTCTCTCTTTCTGTGTCTCTCATGAATTAAATAGATAAAATCTTAAAAAAAATAAAGCAACGATCACAAGGATACTCACTGGGATTGAGAAAAGAATAGAAGATATCAGTGACGGCCTTACCACAGAGATAACACATTTTTTAAAGATTTTATTTTATTCATGAGAGATAGAGAGAGGTAGAGACATAGGCAGAGGGAGAAGCAGATTCCCCACACGAGGCCAAGGCAGGACTCAATCCCATGACCCCGGGATCATGCCCTGAGCCAAAGGCAGATGCTCAATCACTGAGCCACCCTGGTACCCCCAGAGATACAACATATTAATTGACCTAGCAGTAACATTTGATACAGTTGATCATTTTCTCCAATTTGAAATGCTTCCCCCTTCCCTTACCCCCAACATTGATTTGGTTTTCCCCCTGCTTCTTTGGTGCTTCTTTTCAATCTTCTTTGCTGATTCCTTTTCATGTTTTCAGTCTTTAAAGTAGAGACCCAGGGATCAGTGCTTGGACATCTTTTCCTCTCTTTTAACATTATCTTCTTTGGTAATTACAACTAGTACTGTGCTTTTAAGTTCCACTTGTGTACTCACAGTTCTCAAATTTATCTCCAAAGTTAGTCCTCATGTCTGAACTTTAGACTCACATATTAAACTTCAAAATCAACATCTCACCTTGGATGATGGGTAGAATTCAACAAAGGAGTATATTCAAAACTGAACTGCTGATATTCCCCTCCAAACCTGCTCCTCCCACTGTATTCCACTTCTTAGCTGATGGCATATCCATATGTCCAAAATCTTTGGAATGGTCTTTGACTACTTTTTATTTTTTATCTGCAATTCATTTTGTAACCCATGTATTCTTCCTTCAAAGTAAAGTACTTGGAATAACTGACCATTTCTTATTACCTTTGTTGGTCTCACACTAGTTGAAATCTCACCTGGGCTCCCACAGTAGTGATAGGACTATAGGACTATTGCAACTCTTAATTGATCTCCATGCTTCACCATGACTCTCTACAGCATATTTTTAACACAGAAATATTATCTACTTAAATCCTGAACAATGTCATATCAGTTGGCTTATCAAATCTGTCCCGGGGTTCCCATTTCATTGGTATACAGAAGCTTATAATAGCCTGTAAGGGCCTATATGATATGATTCCCACCTTACTTCTTTGGTATCTTCCTATGCTACTTTTCCCATTTGCTTACTCTGTTTCAGACATGTACCTGCCTTTTTTTTTTTTTTTTTAAGATTTTTAAATGTATTTATTCATGACAGACACAGAGAGAGAGAGGGGCAGAGACACAGGGAGAGGGAGAAGCAGGCTCCGTGCAGAGAGCCCAGTCTCCAGGATCACAACCAGGGCTGAAGGTGGCGCTAAACTGCTGGGCCACTGGGGCTGCCCACCTGCCTTTTTTTTTTTTTTTTTTTTTAATAATTGTAGCCGTAGGCAAAAATGATTGTTGGTAGTTTCTAAATTTTTCAATTTGTGTAGAGTATTTACAGTGTTTTAAAACTTTTTACATTTCTATTTTGTGGTTTGAATATTCTAATGTTAATGAGAATATTACCACTTTCCTCTTTAAATGTGTTATGTTTTTCTAAAAGATTTGCTTGTGGATTCATAAATGTGATTTATTTTATTTTATTTTATTTTATTTTTTTAAATAATAAATTTATTTTTTATTGGTGTTCAATTTGCCAACATACAGAATAACACCCAGTGCTCATCATAAATGTGATTTAGAGAAAGGTACAACTTAAAGCCGCATTTTCTCTATTGGGAGTTTTTCTTTCCATGGGGATTTCAGGATAGGAAATGAGATAAATACGATTTGATTAAAAGTAACCAAAAGATCAATAAATATTTTTTTAAGAATTATATCTCTTCCTTGAGAGAAGTCTATTTGTAAATTGAACATTATATATTTTATATGTTATTTTTAATTTGACCATTATTTATAGTGAAGAAGTTATTTTATGAATTACGATAGCTTTCATTTACTATGCACTTATTGGCCAGGCATGTAACTAAATAGTTTATATGTATTATTTCAATTGATCCTTATGAAAATGCCACAAAGTAGATGACATAGTTGTACCCCATTTTTAGATAAGGAAATTGAAGCTTAGTGTATGAACAAATTAGTCCTGTAACTGGCTAAGCTAATAAGTGGCTGAGCTGGAACTTAAATTTAGGTACATAAAAATGTAAAAAAAATGGCAGTTCTGTAGCATCTTTTTTTTTTAAAGTTCATTTATTTATTTGAGAGAGAAAGGGAGAGCGCAAGCAGGGGAAATGGCAGAGAGAGAGAGAGAGGGAGAAGCAGACTCCCAGCTGACAGGGAGTCTGATGTGGGCCTCAATCCCAGTAATCTGGAATCATGACCTGAGCCAAAGACACTTAACTGACTGAGCCACCCAGGTAGCCCACAACCATTTTTTTTTTTTATATGTACACTGTGCCAGGTTGCTCTATGCTGGAGGTACAAAGATGAATGCAATACCTCGAGTGCCCCAGTAGAACTCAGAATTTAGTCAGAGAGAGAAGAAAGTGAAAAAAAAAATGGTTTCCATAGTAGCAGGACACCTGTGAAATAGGCTACTGTAGTCACTTAACCCAGTGCAGAGGCTCAGGGAGGAAACAGGGAAGACCTGAATATACTATGAAACCCCATGTCACCTAATGAATTTTCAGTTTTTTTTTGGAATTAAAGCATTCTCAGAGTTTGAACTATTTACTTTATCAAGATCCAATGCCTTCTGTATGTCAGGTACTGTTCTAAGCTCTTAGGAAAAAGAGCAGAGAAGAAATCAGGGGAATCCCCTTCTGTCAAGAAGCTTATGTTTTGATAGGGGTGATACAGCAGGACCTAATAGGTAATTTTGAAAAAGAAAATGGAAAAGTTTATTTGACAACTCTCCACTGAATATCAAATATGTTGTTAGATCCAGGGGAACATAAAGAAGACAAATTCACTATCCTTGCCTCTAGGATTTTATTTTGTATGTCTGAAAAGGTAAGAACAGTTTGAAAAAAAGTTTTAACCTTATTATTTTTAAATGGCTGAAAAAAATTAAAGAAGACTGTTTCAGGGCACATGAAAATTATATGAAATTCAGTGTTTATAGAGATAATATGTTTGAATGCAGCCAAAGCCATTTGTTTATGTATCATTTGTGGCTCCTTTTGTGCTACAACTGCATATTTGAATAGTTTTGATAAAGATCCCGTAACCCACAAAGCCTAAAACATTTACTGTCTGGCCCTTTATAGAAAAAGTTTGTCAACCTCTTCACTAGTCTCTAAACTTCTTGATTTACTGTCCTGTTAGAAAAAATATGTATGTTCGAGCAATAACCTCATTATATTTTATTTAAAAATTTTGTACATATTTGTATGTACTATGTGTAGTATAAAATGCAGACATAATAAAGAATAGGAAAAACATGAACAAGGTTTTAAAATGATTTAAAATTTTATTTATTAATAGTATAAAAGCCTTTGCTGTTATGATTAACTGTTTAGTGAGAGCAATGTCAATATGTCATAGGCAGTAATTAGAAGGTGTAGTTCCAAGTTCATTTCATTTGGTTATTTGGTTTAATGTCTGTTACAGTTGAAACATAATCTGACAGAAATATATAGGTCCCAGCAGAACAAGAACATCATTACAACACTTATTAAATCATATTATTAACTTTTCTCAGTCCAATCTATGAGTCAAGGAAAGGTTTTCTGTGGAACCATTGCTAGTAAATTTCCATCTTTCCTGATGACAATTATAACTAATTTGGAGTGTTGCATTTTTACATTTTTAAATAAATGAATCAAAATGTGCTTTAAAAAATGGGCTTTAACTAATTTAATAAGAGTCTCGGACTCTGCATTTTTGCAAAGAAGGGGAAAGAGGTGAGTCCTGCAAGAGTGAAGGAGACTGACAGGGAAGTTGGATCAGTTTAATGTGATTTTTTAAAAAAGATTTTATTTATTTGAGAGAGTGCCTGTACGTGAGAGAGAACATGAGCGGTGGGGAGGGACAGAAGGAGAGGGACAAGCAGTCTCCCCCCACCACAAGCAGGAAGCCCAATGTCGGGCTCTATCCCAGGACTCCGGGATCATGGCCTGAGCCAAAGGCAGACACTTAACCAACTGAGCCACCTAGGCGCCCCAAAGTGTTTCTTTCTTTAATGAAGTTTATTTGAAAAAAAAGTTTCTTTCTTACTAATTGTTAAACTTACAAGGGATTACTAGTGTTTTTGTGCATGAAAAAGCCTCATGCTAAATTTCAGCAGTTTTTAAATATTTTGTCGAGATAACCAGAAAGATTTGAGAGGTACAATATGTTTTCATCCTTACTTCCTATCAAATTTCATATTATAAATATTCCACACTATTTGAAATATCTTGCTTTTATTAAAAAGAACTACATTTTTGACTCTGTAGCACTTTGTGTATTTTGGTTTCATTTTCTTTCTTGCAATGGCTTAAGTTTTACATGTAGGGTAACCTTATTCAGGAATCTCACTTAGAAAAAAAAAAAAAGGAATCCCACTTAGGTTTTTCATAAAACATCTTTTTTAAATTTTCGTTTTATTTATTTACATCTTTTTTTTAAGTAAATCATATATATTGGCCATGTTTTTTGTTCCATTAGTGACTCAAAGAAAAGTAGTTTTTATATTTCATTATTGAAACAGTCTAGCAAATAAACTGAGTTCTTAAAAAAAAAAAGCCTGTATTTTCATTCAACTCTGATAAATCTCCCACACTGAGTAATTTTTCTACTTGTTTGAGTAAATTTTAAGCAATGATTTCTATGGGTCTTCTGACAGTATTTTCTGACAAAGGCAATGTGTTTTAGTTTAATGCTGTGTTGTTTTGTGTATATTTCAGCAGCTTCTAATGAGAGTTTCTCCAATGTCACCAGACCTTTTTCTTTTGCTATTAGTGAAAGAAAAAGTTTAAAAGAAGCTTCTAAACATGTCATTAAGTTTATAAAATTTCACTGAAGTGCTGGATTGAGTATCATATGATTTTAATTATTGCTGAGAAATTTGAAAAAGCTGTCTTCATGTTCTGAATGCTTGGCTTTTAAATGGTCTGCTAATTTGAAGTGGCCTTGTACTATCATTAGCTAATATTTTAAAGTACAATATGCACATAAACTGGGAGTCATCACTGATAATGATATATATCCATATTAATGGATGTATTAATAATTTTAATCTTGTGTGATCAGCTTATTTACTTTAGATTATCATTATTTTTATCATATGATGGATGAAAGGCTCAGACTTGGGAGTAGGATATATAATAGTCTAGTATTTTCCCTTGAGCTTACATTTTTGCTATTATCCTATTATCCTCAGTGTTTGATCTTTGTAGGAATCTTTGAATACCACTTTTCCATTTTTGTTATTTTTGATGGTTGATTTAGTTAAAACTATAGAAAACAACCCGTAAATCCATTTAGCCACATACATGTAAGCTGCAGTATGTTGCAGTACACTGACAGTGAACAGATATGCATTGTGAACACCTCACTCTGCTTAAGATACCTCATTTATCTTAAGGGCCTCTGGATCCAGTGATGATTCCATTGTTATGTGAAATATTAGACCTTATTTTCTTGTATTTTTAAATAAAAATACATATTTCTCAAATTACAGCAGATCCTTTATGTTGTCTCTGGACTCTGGAAACTACTGTTTCAGAATTAAGGATTATGGGAAAGTAAAAGCAATATTTGGTGTTTTTTTTAAATATCCAACATATGTTCTGAATTTACCCTCCTGATGGTAAAGAGGCATATTTTGGTATTAAAAGTTATATTCCTCCAATAAGACCTGAAAACAGAAATAAATAAAAATTTTTGTGCCATACTCAATAATATTCATTTAATATCATGCTTTTTTCTTGCTTTTGGCTTTATACTTTTGGTAGAGATAATGTATTTAGATAACTTTTTTCCTTTAACTTTGTTTTCAGTCTGAGATTTTATGTTTTATGACTGCAGTCTGTATAGGTAAAGTTAACTTGATCTTTTGAAAACATGAGATAGTTACTTAATTTCAGGTAGAATTGGCCAACTATTTAGTTATGTAGCAAATTCTTGATAACTTTATTGGAGTTTTACAAATGTTTTTTTTTTCTTTCCAGTTCACAGTAACTAGAGGAATTATGGAAGTATCTTTAGAAAAATTAATTAAACAAATATTGTAAAAAAAACTGTAATAATTATTCCTGCTAGGCATATTTTTAGATATTAGGGTAACATTGGTTCATTCCATTCGGGGTACAGTTCCCTTCAGCATAGAAGTTAAAGAATACTTGAATAATTACTACTGACAAGCAGAAGGAAGAAGGCAAGCATTTGATGATGAAGTCAAGTTCACATTTTAAAAGAGCAACTGGAAAATCCAGCCTTAAACTGGGATCAAGATATGTTGCAGAAACAGAAACAGTTTATAGAAAATAAAAAGAAATTGGGACGCCTGGGTGGCTCAGTGTTTGAGCATCTGCCTTTGGCTCAGGGCATGATCCTGGGATCCAGGATCAAGTCCCACATCAGGCCCCCTGCCAGGAGCCTGCTTCTCCCTCTGCCTATGTCTCTACTTCTCTCTTTGTGTCTCTCATGAATAAATAAAATAAAAATCTTAAAAAAATACATAGAAATTTATAACAAATTTATAGAAAGAAGGAAGAAATATTCTCGATCATAGGCAAGTAGAGATATAAAAATAACAGGTCGACACTTCTCATAATGCAAAATAGAAAAAATAGTGTAAAATAAAAAAATGATGTTGGAAGATAAGGAGAAAGTTTTCAAAATTATATTATCACCCATTAAAAAATTTATGAAGGGAGAGAATGAGAGGGGATGGGATAAGGAGAACAAGAGAGTGAAAATGAATGAATGAATGAATGAATGAATGAATGAATGAATGAATATGAAAATGAATAGACAGGTGATTCAACTTTTAACCTCATTTGACTATTCTCATATGGCTCCTCAGTAATAACTTTAAGAATCTGAAATTAATTTGCTGAAGAAGTCAATTTATCTGTAATGCTAACATTGAATCATGCTTGAAGGAAAATAAATGGTTTTGTGTTTACAAATATAGCTTTAATTTAACGCAGTCCCTATCAAAATACCATGGACTTTCCTCAGAGAGTTGGAACAAATTATTTTAAGATTTGTGTGGAATCAGAAAAGACGCCAAATACCAGGGGGAATTTTAAGAAAGAAAACTGCTGGGGGCATCACAATGCCAGATTTCAGGTTGTACTACAAAGCTGTGTCATCAAGACAGTGTGGTACTGGCACAAAAACAGACGCATAGATCAATGGAACAGAATAGAGAATCCAGAAGTGGACCCTCAACTTTATGGTCAACTAATATTCGACCAAGGAGGAAAGACTCTCCACTGGAAAAAAGACAGTCTCTTCAATAAATGGTGCTGGGAAAATTGGACATCCACATGCAGAAGAATGAAACTAGACCACTCTTTCACCATACACAAATATAAACTCAAAATGGATGAGAGATCTAAATGTGAGACAAGATTCCATCAAAATCCTAGAGGAGAACACAGGCAACACCCTTTTTCAACTCAGCCACAGTAACTTCTTGCAAGATACATCCACGAAGGCAAAAGAAACAAAAGCAAAAATGGACTATTGGGACTTCATCAAAATAAGAAGCTTTTGCACAGCAAAGGATACAGTCAACAAAACTAAAAGACAACCTACAGAATGGGAGAAGATATTTGCAAATGACATATCAGATAAAGGGCTAGTTTCCAAGATCTATAAAGAACTTATTAAACTCAACAGCAAAGAAACAAACAATCCAGTCATGAAATGGGCAAAAGACATGAACAGAAATTTCACAGAGGAAGACATAGACATGGCCAACATGAACATGAGAAAATGCTCTGCATCACTTGCCATCAGGGAAATACAAATCAAAACCACAGTGAGATCCCACCTCACACCAGTGAGAATTGGAGAAATTAACAAGGCGGGAAACAACAAATGTTGGAGAGGATGTGGACAAAGGGGAACCCTCTTGTACTGTTGGTGGGAATGAGAACTGGTGCAGCCACTCTGGAAAACTGTGTGGAGGTTCCTCAAAGAGTTAAAAAGTAGATCTGCCCTCCGACCCAGCAATTGCAGTGCTGGGGATTTACCCCAAAGATACAGATGCAGTGGGATGCCAGGACACCTGCACCCCGATGTTTCTAGCAGCAATGTCCACAATAGCCAAACTGTGGAAGGAGCCTCGGTGTCCATTGAAAGATGAATGGATAAAGAAGATGTGGTCTATGTATACAATGGAATATTACTCAGGCATTAGAAATGACAAATACCCACCATTTGCTTCGACGTGGATGGAACTGGAGGGTATTAAGCTGAGTGAAATAAGTCAATTGGAGATGGACAAAAATTATATGGTCTCATTCATTTGGGGAATATAAAAAATAGTGAAAGGGAATAAAGGGGAAAGGAGAAAAAAATAAGTGGGAAATATCAGAAAGGGACACAGAACATGGAAGACTCCTAACTCTGGGAAATGAACTAGGGGTGGTGGAAGGGGAGGTGGGCGGGAGGTGGGGGTGACTGGGTGGCTGGCCCTGAGGTGGGCACTTGATGGGATGAGCACTGGGTGTTATTCTGTATGTTGACAAATTGAACCAATAAAAAATAAATTTATTAAAAAAAAACAAAAAATACAAATACAGCTTTAAAAATATAGGTGGTCAAATATTTAGACTTTAAACAACATTTTTTTTGTAGCTACAAAGTACTATATTTTTTTCATGTATTGTGGAAGTACTAACTAAATGTTCTAATGTAAACTTTTGTGTTTTGAGTACTTTAAGAACTAGTGAGTTTAGAAGAGTTTCTTGTTCAGTTATATTGTTTAGAATTAATATTGCATAATGAGTATTGCTGTATTTAGTTTAATGATTGTATTATAAAGTTGGAGTTAATGATTTGGAAATATTAGCTGCCTAATTAGGAGTACGCATCTTATTTCTATAAGAATAAAATGAGTCATTGTGGTCTCTTCTGTTCATATGAATGATACCTATTCCTAATCAAACTTTGAAACCAATTTATAAGTATAAAAAATGTCAGTTGCTGTAAATGAAGTTAAAATATTTAGAGAAAAGTTCCTAAATACCACATTGGTTCAACAAATATTTATTAAGTGTTTAGTCGTTCCAGGAACGACTTTGGCTTCACTTTGTACTTTCAAATTAGCTTGGAGTTTAGGGGAGGTGATTTTATCAGATAGTTTCAGTTTAAGTGCTATAATATAGGATTTAATATGGAAGAATAGAATGTAGATAGTCATTTCTAAATGAGGTATTTCAGGGATAAATTTGAAGATAAATTGGAAGGATTCATAGTTAACCAGATAAGGATTTAGATGGGGTGGGTGGGATGAGATGGGATAAGGGTTAGGAATGGGGAGAGGGTGGTGAAAATGAGAGCATTCTAGGCAGAGAGAACATCATCATGAACGAAGTAATGGAAACGTGTAATATCATAGTGTATGTAGGAAAACTACAAACAACCTTGCGTTATTAAAGCAGTCTTTGAAAGCTAGTTAATATAAACCAGACTTAGTGTGCATGAGCATACTTAAACCTAACAACATTATTTTAAGCCTATAGTCTCATATCCTCCTTATTTTGCCTACTTCCATGATTGTACTCTGATGGTATGATCTTAGCAGTATATGCCATTAAAAATTAAATGGAGGCACATTATAATGTAGAAATATCACTGGAAGAAGAGTCAACTGTCTACCTAGAGACTGCCAGATGTGGCAATTCCACACTCTTATGCTTGGCTGTGAGGTGTACAGATACAGACACTTAATCTTGTTAGCATTCCAGAGTTGATTCTACTTGGGAGATGCAGATTTATGCTAACCACATTTGTCGAAGACTATAATTTAACCAGAAACCTAGCCTAGCATATGTAAGCAGTGCTTAGGGGTTTTGATGGAAACACTGTGAGTCAGCAGAATGATGTGCTGGACAATAAGGTCATAAAATCAGACGCTGAATTAATAGAGGTAAGGTATTTCAAGATGTGGGACATGGTAGTCCTTTCCTTCCTTGAATTGATCAAACCACAGAGTATTTGAGAAAAATAATTACAAACACTAAGTCATGTCAAATTAAAATAATTGAAGCAGATAGGTACACTTTAGCCTGAAGGAGAGAATGATGCCTTTAAATAACATTTACATGGTTTTTTAGTTTGTTAACCTTTGCCTAGTCTGACTTGCATCTTCTTAGGTCACACTCTTATCACTAGTCACTTGAATTACTTTAGTAGCCCAAATTATTGAATGAAAGAGAAGCTGTTCTGGCTAGTTATATATAACTGACTATTATTTAGAGATACTAGGTAGCTCTTGGGTCAGGAGGGTTATAGAAACAGGCTTCAGATAATACAGGAATAACTTTCAGAACCACACAACTGAAATTTGGTCCAGTGAAGGGCTATTGCCATCCCAGAACCACTTGGTCAAACTGTCGTGATAAAAAACACACAGCTGCAGCCATCAGTTCCATAACCATATCTCCTGTATTGCCATCCGTGCCAGCAAAATGGATTGCTTACTTGTGGCCTGCTTCCTTATATAGTTCATTTCTGAATCTACAAAACCTGTAAATGCATTTCATTGGTGGAAACTAAGCCATATCTCTGTATTCTAGTCATAAGGGAGTCTGGCAAATGTAGTTTTTATGGATTCTTCTTTGGTTTGGTGGGACTGACACTGAGAGGATGTATTAAAATGTAGAGAGTGTATTTAAATGATACTGAGAAGCCAAATATGACAGAAGACACTATGGTTTCCTAGCTATTCTCTTAGACTTCACTAAATTTTTTCTCATTCTTTAAGACCCAAATCCTGGTAAAAACTTCTCTGATCTTTCCATCTATCATCTGTGTTCCCAAAGCATCACATACATGCCTCTATTATTATTATTATTATTATTATTATTATTATTATTAAAGATTTTATTTATTTATTCATAGAGACATACAGAGAGAGAGAGTGGCAGAGAGGCAGAGACACAGGCAGAGGGAGAAGCAGGCTCCATGCAGGGAGCCCGACGTGGACTCGATCCCTGGTCTCCAGGATCACACCCCAGGCTGCAGGTGGCGCTAAACCGCTGCACCACAGGGGCTGCCCTACATGCCTCTATTATAATTGGATATATGTTTTCCCTACTACATCATGAATTATTTATTTTTATTTATTTAACAAAGATAGCGTTGACTAAGTATCAGGCATTGTTCTAAGTGCTGCATAAAGAATTCATTTAGTTTGTGGCTACAAGCTTTCTTTCAATTTGCACTCCTATAGCCAGCCTAGCATACAGAGTCCTTGGTGCATGGCACATTTCCAGTCAATAAGTGATTCAATATTTAGAAAGTAGAGAAGAAATAATGACCCAGTCCTGCAACTTTGACTATTCTATTTTGTTGCACATTAAGTCTTCTAAAGAAAAATTTGGCTAAAATTATACTTCCCTAATATGAGATGGGCTGACTGTGAGGTAATAGGTTTTCTGTTAGTTGAAATCAAATCAGGGCATGGGTGAGCATCTGTGGGCTACATTAAAAATGCTATCCAGCCTTGTTTGTCTGCTTCTGCTTTGACTCAACAATGCTAGATCTAGCCTATCTATGAGTGAGGGAGACCTAAAAAATGTCTTCTGTCTTCAAGTCAGAAGGCCAATATACAAATGAGAATTAAGGATATACGATAGGAAAGATAGGGGTAGAGACAGTGACAGAGGTGATTAGTAAGGAGGATCCTGTTATATATAAATAAAATGTATAGGTATTGACTGTGAACACATCATAGGAGTCCCTGCAATGCATGCAAGAATAGATCAAGAGATTCTTGCTGTCACTGAAGTTAGTATTCTATAGTAGATGCAGCTTGATTTCTTTTCATGGATCCTTTTCTCCCCCTCACATTCTTACATATGAGTCTTTAATGTTGATTTTATTTTTGCTCATTACTTTCCTTTATTAAAAAAAATAGTAATGGCCAGAATTATTAAGAGAATAAAAAGAAAAAATACTGATTTAAAAAAATTGAAATATAAATCACATACTGTAAAATTCACCATCTTAAACATTTCAGTGTGTTTTTTAGTATATTCTAAGAGTTATGAAGCTATCACAACAGTCAATTTTAGAACATTTTTATCACTCCAAAAAAACACCATACCCATCAGCAGTCATACCCCAATTCTCCTATTCCCCGTCCCCTGCCTGTGGCAACTACTAATCTATTTTCTTTCTCTATAGATTTGCCAATTCTGGGCATTTAGTGTAATCATACAATGTGTGGTCTTTTGTGACTGGCTTCTTTCACTTAGCATATGTGATTTCAAGTTTCATTCATGCTATAGCATTTATCAGTACTTGGTTATTCTTTATGACTGAATATTGCATTGTCTGGACATACCACATTTGTTTATCCATTCATCACTTGAGGGACATTTGGATTGTTCCCACTCTTTGATGCTTCTGCTGTGAACATTCATGTGCAAATTTTTGTGTGGACGTATTTCTTTCTTTCTTTTTTTTTTTGTATAAGCTGGGCCATGTGGTAAGTTTATGTGTAACTTTTTGAGGAACTGCTAGACTATTTTTGAAATGGGCTATATCATTTCACATTCTTACCAGCAGTGTGTGAGGGGTCCAGTTTCTCCATATCCTTACCAATGTTTCCTATTATCATCTTTTTGTATCTTAGCTATCCTAGTGCAAGTGAGGTGATGTCTCATTTTGATTGTACTTCTATAATGAATATTGATACTGAACATCATGTGCTTACTAGCCATTTGTAGATCTTCTTTAGAGAAATGTCTGTTCAGATCCTTTGCCCATTTGTAGTTGGGTTCTCTTTTTATTGTTGATTTGTGAGAGTTCTTTATATATTATGGATATAAGTCCCTTATCAGATATATGATTTGGAAACAATTTCACCCATTCTGCCTGTTGTCTTTTCATTTGATGTTGCTTTTTAAAAGATTTATTTATATACATAGAGAGAATGTGAGTTGGGGGCGAGACAAAGGGAGAGAGAGAATCTCAAACATACTCTGCTGAGCACAGAGCCTGATGCAGGACTCCATTTTAGGACCCTGAGATCATGACCGGAGCTGAAATCAAGATTTGGATGCTCAACCAACAAGGCCACCCAAGTTCTCCTGATGCTGCTTTTTGAATCATAGACATTTCCACCTTGGTTTTGTGATCCTTTATTAATGTCTTAATATGTTGTAAGGGTTTTTTAAATAAGATTTTATTTATTCATGAGAGACACACAAAGAGAGGGAGAGAAAGAGACACAGGCAGAGGGAGAAGCAGGCTCCATGCAGGGAGCCTGATGGGGACTCGATCCCGGGACTCCAGGGTGACACTCTGGGCTGAAGGCAGGCGCTAAACTGCTGAGCCACCCAGGCGTCCTGTGTTGTAAGGGTTAGTATAATTTCAAAGTGAAGAAAAATAATTTGTCCAGTGACAATGTTATATGTGTGGGTATCATGTAATAAAGGAAGATTCCCAGTCAAATTGAAGCTTATTGAATCTCAAAACATTTCTTGTAACTTAATATTTTTTCCTTTATTGAGTAATTTTTGTCATCCAAACACAGCTGATTATATTTCTGATTTTCTTTTTTTTTGCTTTCAGAATCCAGCAACTTCTCAAGAACTTTTCTTCAGTGACATATTGTAGATAGATATTTCCTATTACTTTAAAAGTCATATTTGTTCTTCTAGATAATAGTGATCTTAAGGGAGAATATGCCAAATGGTAAATTGTTTGTTTATTTTTGCTATCAGGGTAAATTAATATCTGTGCTAAGGTTATCTGATGTATGCTACAAAATAGCTGCCAGTTTATTCTGTGGAATAGTTTAAAAACATTTTTTCATTCTGCTCATTGGTTGACTAGGTAGAGATATAAACCATTAATATATGGTAAAATTTATACAATGTTATGGTAAAAACTGAAATAAGAAATAATAGTGAAGTATCCACCAAAATGAGCATTGTTGGTAGTTACAGCAGGACTTATGATTTTAAAAGAGAATATTAGCATTTATTAATCACTTTTGAAATTCAAGCAGAAATTTTTAAACACTTATCATAGATGTTCTTTCTAATAGGAGGACATGAACCTTAATGAAGAACGAAAAGCTCCTTTACGAAACAAAGATTTTACCACCAAGCGTGAGATGGTTGTGCAGTATATTTCTGCTACTGCCAAATCTGTAAGTAGTGACACTTCCCCGGCACTACCATAATGAGTTTAGCATTATCTGCTCAAAATTAAATAAACCTCAGCTCTTCAAGTTCTTGTCTCACTGTACTTCTATAGCTTATTAAGAAAAAAACACTTATGTGTATTTTTACACATTTGGTATATATTTAAAAACTGCTTACAATTAGACTTATTAAACAATACAGACTTAGGATAGAAGGCTCTGAGTTAATCCAGTGAGTTTTGGAGCAGTAGGTTTTTGTACATCCTAAAAATTGACAGAAATTTGCAGTAATTCCACCACATATACTGTTTGTTATATGAAAATTTTGAAGGAAAAGCCACAAACATAGGCTAGTCACAAGTTTTAACTAAGTTTACATTTAAGCTTTATGTTTGGTTTCTTCTTGCATGAAATTTTTAATTTAATTTAATTTTAATTTTTAATATTAATTTAAAAAATTTAAATTTAATATTTTTAATATGCTGTTTTAGTTTTTTATTATTTTATGTGGTGCTAACTATATAAACTACCTCATAATGGTTATTATACAGCTTAACTTAGTATAATTAATATAATATAATTTAATATAATAAGGTGCTTAATAGGAATGAGCTTTAATGAAATCTGTATGAGTTTCAAAAGACTTGTGTTCAGCAGGAGAAACTTTAGTGTTTTAATGGGATATATGGCTTTGTTTATTCTTAAAGCTGCTTCCAAAAATAGACTTCAGGTTTGATTTCTTTTTGTAAGAAAAAAATGTATTTTTGAAATGGTGAAATGTATCTTTTACATTTCTGTAAGGAAAAAGCTTTATACAGCTAGAGTTCATAGAATCACTGTATATATGTATATATGTTGTATGTATAGAGACACATATATACATGTAACATTTTATATATCTGTGTACATATACACATACAAACACAGATTTTGATTGTGTGGTATGTATATTATATGTGTATATAAATAATATCCATTTACATGTAAAAATATTTTATTTTTTAATATTATTTTAGTTTTATACTTTTAAAGATTTTTTTAATTTATCATGAGAGACACAGAAAGAGAGGCAGAGACATAGACAGAGGGAGAAGCAGGCTCCCCTTAGGGAGGCCAATGTGGGACTCAATCCCAGGACCCTGGGATCATGCCCTGAGCTGAAGGCAGATGCTCAACCACTGAACCATCCAGGCATTCCAAAAATACATATTTTAAATTACAAACTTGGCCAGTAAAGAAAATAATTCCTCATTGGAAAAAATATTCTAAAATTAATTGGCTATCCTGTTACTACTACTTCAGTACAGTAATTGAAATGGCAATTATTAATGCATGTTACCCTAAATTCTACAATTGTATTGATTTCATATTGTTGTTTAAGCAAGCTGAATCTGAATGCTGAATTATTTAAACATAACACAGTCCAGCTCTGCCGGAGCAGGGCAACAGCATGCATTTTACTTTGCTCCTCATATCCAAGGTCGGAAATATGTTCCAAATGATGTGAAATTTACCATGAGTGCTGTTTTCAATAGATTTTGGTGATGCAAAGGGTCTTACTTTGAAATTGTGATAAATCTCTTCTTATTTTACACTCAAGTTATTGTTCACAATAAAATGTGTTAGGAAATGCAGGGTGTACATTAGTGTTGTTTTTCAAATACCTAAAAGCAAATACACTAGTAAATTTATATAACTAAATTTGAATGCAAAGTACAGAAAATAATATATGAATAATTATGTGGTATATTTAATGGTAAGATTTGTTAGTGTTTCTGGCTCATTTGTCATTTTTGATTACATAAGAGGGATTAAATATGATGAAGATTTTACAAAGCTCTTATTCTTTAACATTTTGATTTTTACTCTATGTAGAACTTGTTTCTATTTGTTCTCATATTGTTTCCTCTTCAGCTGACCAAAGACATGTAAACTTTAGGTTATGGACTCATTTTGCACTTTCAAATGCTGAAATTGGGATAAATATTGGATGAGATCTTTGAATTGCTTTATTCGAAAGATGGAAATAGAATGTTTCTCATAAGACTTGAAAATTCTGTTTCAGGCATTAGCCTCAAAATCAGTACTTACTATTTAGTATATGACCCTTATTAGAGATTCAAATTTATACATTTTATTTGCTATTATTTTTTCATGTACCAAATATTATGATGAAAGAAAGCCTGTCAATAAACATGTTTTAAAGCTTTCATATCTTGGAGAGACGTTAAATTGTATTATGTTTTTTGTTGTTAAAACTAAGAAAATTGCTTATGTACTTTCCTTTTGAAGGTGAGAGTGATACCATTCAGTGACAGTCCTCTTACCTTTGACATTTTCATGATCATGACAATAATATTTGCATAAACTATAGCCCAATATGTGGCTGTTTACATATTTGGGTTTTTTTGTATAATTTTTTATTGGAGTTCGATTTGGCAACATATAGCATAACACCCAGTGCTCATCTCATCAAGTGCCCCCATCAGTACCTGTCACCCAGTCACCCAACCCCCTGCCCAACTCCCTTTCCACCACTCCTTGTTCGTTTCCATGAGTTAGGAGTCTCTCATGTTCTCTCACCCTCACTGATATTTTCCAATCAATTTCTCTCCTTTCCCCTTTATTCCCTTTCACTATTTTTTATATTCCCCAAATGAATGAGACCATATAATGTTTGTTCTTCTCCAGTTGACTTACTTCACTCAGCATAATACCCTCCAGTTCCATCCACGTTGAAGCAAATGGTGGGTATTTGTCGTTTCTAATGGCTGAGTAATATTCCATTGTATACATAAACCATATATTCTTTATCCATTCATCTTTCGATGGACACCGAGGCTCCTTCCATAGTTTGGCTATTGTGGACATTGCTGCTATCGGGGTGCAGGTGTCCTGCCGTTTCACTGCATCTGTATCTTTGGGGTAAATCCCCAGCAGTGCAATTGCTGGGTCGTAGGGCAGATCTATTTTTAACTCTTTGAGGAACCTCCACACAGTTTTCCAGAGTGGCTGTACCAGGTCACATTCCCGCCAACAGTGCAAGAGGATTCCCCTTTCTCCACATCCTTCCTAGCATTTGTTGTTTCCTGTCTTGTTAATTTTCAAAATTCTTACTCATTTGAGGTGGTATCTCATTGTGGTTTTGATTTGTATTTCCCTGATGGCAAGTGATGCGGACCATTTCCTCATGTGCTTGTTGGCCATGTCTATGTCTTCCTCTGTGAAATTTCTGTTCATGTCTTTTGCTCGTTTCATGATTGGATTGTTTGTTTCTTTGCTGTTAAGTTCAATAAGTTCTTTATAGATCTTGGATACTAGCCCTTTTTCTGATATGTCATTTGCAAATATCTTCTCCCATTCTGTAGGTTGTCTTTTAGTTTTGTTCACTGTTTCTTTTGCTGTGCAGAAGCTTCTTATCTTGATGAAGTCCCATAGATCATTTTTGCTTTTGTTTCCCTTGCCTTCATATGTATCTTGCAAGAAGGTACTGTGGCAAAGTCCAAAAAGGGTGTTGCTTGTGTTCTCCTCAAGGATTCTGATGGATTCTTGTCTCACATTTAGATATTTTATTCATTTTGAGTTTCGCTTTGCGTATGGTGTAAGAGAATGTTCTAGTTTCATTCTTTTGCACGTGGCTGTCCAATTTTCCCAACACCATTTATTGAAGATAGTGTCCTTTTTCCAGTGGATAGTCTTTCCTGCTTTGTCGAATATTAGTTGACCAGAGAGTTGAGGGCCCATTCCCGGGTTCTCTATTCTGTTTCATTGATCTATGTGTCTGTTTTTGTGCCAGTACCACACTGTCTTGATGACCACAGCTTTGTACTAAAACCTGATATCCAGCATGGTGATGCCACCGGCTCTGGTTTTCTTTTTTAGTATTCCCTGGGCTATTTCGGTTCTTTTCTGATTCCACAGAAATCTTAAGATGATTTTTTCCAACTCTCTGAAGAAAGTTCATGATATTTTGATAGGGATTGCATTGAATGTGTAAATTGCCCTTGGTAGCATAGACATTTTCACAATATTAATTCTTCCAATCCATGAGCATGGAATATTTTTCCATTTGTGTCTACCTCAGTGTCTTTCAGAAGTGTTTTGTAGTTTTTAGGGTATAGATACTTTACCTTTTTGGTTAGGTTTATTCCTAGGTATCTTATGTTTTTGGGTGCAGTTGTAAATGGGATTGACTCCTTAATTGCTCTTTCTTCAGTCTCATTGTTAGTGTATAGAAATGCCACTGATTTCTGGGCATTGATTTTGATTCTTGGCACACTGCCGAATTGCTATATGAGTTCTAACAATCATGCAGTGGAGTCTTTTGGGTTTTCTATGTACAGTATTATGTCATCTGCAAAGAGAGAGAGTTTGACTTCTTCGTTGCCATTTTGAATGCCTTTAACATCTTTTTGTTGTCTGATTGCTAAGGCTAGGACTTCTATCTAGTACTATCTTGAATAGCAATGGTGAGAGTGGACATTCCTGTCTTGTTCCTGATCTTAGGGGAAAGGCTCCCAGTGTTTCCCCATTGAGAATGATATTTGCTGTGGGCTTTTCGTTGATGGCTTTGAAGATGCTGAGGAATGTTTCCTGTATCCCTATACTCTGAAGAGTTTTGATCAGGAATGGATGCTGTTTTTTATCATATGCTGTCTCTGCATCTATTGAGAGGATCATATGGTTATTGTTTTTTTCTCTTATTGATATAAACTATCACGTTGATTGTTTTACGAGTGTTGAACCAGCCTTGCATCCCGGGGATAAATCCTACTTGGTCTTGGTGAATAATTTTCTTAATGTACTGTTGGATCCTATTGGGTAGTATCTTGTTGAGAATTTTTACATCTGTGTTCATCAGGGATATTGCTCTATAATTCTTTTTGGCGGGGTCTTTGTTTGGGAATTAAGGTGATGCTGGCCTCATAAAAGGAGTTTGGAATTATTCCGTCCCTTTATACGTTTTGGAACAGCATTGGTAGAATAGGTATGGTTTCTTTAAACATTTGATAGAATTCCCCTGGGAAGCCATCTAGCCCTGGACCTTTGTGTCTTGGATGGTTTTTGATGACTGCTTCAATTTCCTCCCTGGTTATTTGCCAGTTCAGGTTTTCTATTGCTTCCTGTTCCAGTTTTGGTAGTTTGTGGTTTTCCAGAAATGTGTCCATTTCCTCTAGATATCCTAATTTATTGGTGTACAGCTGCTCATAATAAGTTTTTAAAATTGTTTGTATTTCCTTGGTATGATTGTGATGTCTCCCTTTTCATTCGTGATTTTATTAATTTGAGTCTTTTCTCTCTCTCTCTTTCTTTTTTTTTTAAATAAGGGTGGCTAATGGTTTATCTATCTTATTAGCTCTTTGAAACAACCAACTCGTTTCGTTGATGTGTTCTACAGTTCTTCTGGTCTCTATTTCTTTGAGTTCTGCATGAATCTTTATTAAATCTCTTCTTCTCCTTGGTGTATGTTTTAGTTGCTGTTTTTTCTCCAGTTCCTTTATGTGTGAGGGTAGCTTGTGTATTTGAGTTTTTTCCATTTTTTTGAAGGAGGTTTGTATTATGATGTTTTTCCCTCTTAGGACTGATTTTGCTGTATTCCAAAGATTTTGAAGGGTTGTATCTTCATTCTCATTAGTTTCCATGAATCTTTTTATTTCTTATCTAATTTCCTGGTTGACTCTTTCATCTTTTAGCAGCATGCTCTTTAAGTTCCGGGTGTTTAAGTTTCTTCCAAATTTCTTCTTTTGATTGAGTTCAAGTTTCAAAGCTTTGTGGTCTGTAAATATACAGGGGACAATCCCAGTCTTTTGGTATCAGTTAATAACTTATTTCTGACCCAGTATGTGGTCTATTCTGGAGAAAGTTCCCTGTGCAGTTGAGAAGAATGTGTATTCAGTTGCGTTTGGATATAAAGTTCTGTAAATATTTGGGAAATCCATCTGGTTCAGTGTATCATTTAAAGTTCCTGTTTCTTTGGATATGTTGTGCTTAGAAGATTTGTCGATTATAGAAAGTGCTGTGTTCAAGTCACCAAGTATAAGTGTATTATTATCTAAGTATGTCTTCACTTTGGTTATTAATTGATTGATATAGTTGGCATTCCCTCATTTAGGGTATAAATATTGATGATTGTTAGGTCCTTTTGTTGGATAGATTCTTTAAGTATGATATAATGTCCCTCTTCATCTCTTACTACAGTCTTTGGGATAAACTTTAATTCATATGATATATGGATGGCTACCCCTGCTTCTGTTTGAGGGCCATTTGAATGGTAAATGGTCCCAACCTTTTATTTGCAGGTGTCAGTGTCCTTAGGTCTAAAATGAGTCTTGTAGACTGCAAATAGATGGGTCTTGCACTTTTATCCAGTCTGAAACCCTGCACCTTTTGATGGGGTCATTAAGCGCATTCACGTTCAGAATTACTGTTAAAGTTATGAATTTAGTGTCATCATGATACCTATTCAGTCCTTTTTTTGGATTGTATCCTTGGACTTCCTCTTCTTTTACAGAGTCCATCTTAATATTTCTTGCAATGCTGGTTTGGTGGTCACATATTCTTTCAGTTTCAGCCTATCTTGGAAGCTCTTTATCTCTCCTTGTATTCTGAATGAGAGCCTTGCTGGATAAAGTATTCTTGGCTGCTGGTTTTTCTCGTTTAGGACCCTGAATATATCCTGCCAGCCCTTTCTGGCCTGCTGGGTCTCTGTGGAGACCTCTGCTGTTAATCTAATATTTCTCCCCATGTAATTTAGGGATCACTTGTCTCTTGGTGTTTTAAGGATTTTCTCTTTATCTTTGGAATTTGCAAGTTTCACTATTAAATTTCCAGGTGTTGAAGTGTTTTTATTGATTAGGGGGAGAATCTCCATCTCCTGGATCTGAATACCTGTTTCCGTCCCCAGATATGGGTTGTTCTAAGCTATGATTTGTTGAAATATGCTTTCTGGTCCTCTCTCCATTGCAGCACCCCCTAGATCCCCACGTGAAACCTAGATTTTTTCTTCTGAGGCTGTCATTTATTTCCCTTAACTTTTCCTCAAGGTGTTTTAATTGTTTTTCTCTTTTTTCCTCAGCTTCCATCCTTGCCATCAACTTGTCTTCCATGTCACTCACTCTTTCTTCTACCTCCTTAACCATCATCGTCAGGACCTCCAGTTTGGATTGCATCTCATTTAATTAATGTTTAATTTCCATCAGATTACATCTGAATTTTGCGGTCATGATGTCTCTCAATACCATTATGCTTTTTTCCAGAGCCACCAGTAGCTTTATAATTTGGCTTCTGAATTGGCTTCCTGACATCGAATTGTTATCCAAATTCTGTAACTCTGTGGCAGAGTGTACTGTTTGTGATTCTTTCTTTTGTGGGGAGTTGTTTTGTCTAAACATTTTGCTTAGTGCAGAGTGGCTAGAAATGAGTTGTACTTGTTAGAAGCGCAAACTCCTCTCTCTGTATCGTTTCAGCTGTTCTCTCTTTAAATCTCAGGTTGAATTCGTAGGTTTTCAGGATGATTTGAAAGTTATGTAGTTAAGTTGGTGGGGATTGGTCACTTGGCGACCCTTCTCCTCTGCCTTCTTGCGCCGCCCCTCTTTACCTAGTTTTCACTAAGGTTTCCATCCTGCTTTCAATAGGCTTTAGATATGCCTTGTATATCTTGTACTATTTTATTATATTGATATACTATTTAATAATGTTTTCTAGTTGGGGCGCCTGGGTAGTTCAGTCAGTGGTGCTTCTGTTTCTTGTTTTTAGCTCAGCTCGTGACCTCAGAGTGATAGCATTGAGTTCTACATCCAGCTCTGCCTTCAATGTGGTATTGCTTTAAATCCTCTCCCTCCGTCTCCCTAGTCATTTGTGTGTGTGCAGAGTGTCTAAAGTAAATAAATCAGTCTCAGCTTTGCGCAGTGGCTGTATCATAGCCAATGAGGTTTATCCGAGGCGCAATTGTTACTAATAAATAAGTCAGCCTTAAAAAATGTTTCTTCATTTAAAGTAGATATGATTGTAATCACTTCTTCATGAAAATACTTTAAATGTAGTCCAAACTTTAATCTGGACGTAAAAATAAAGGGCTAGTGTTCCTGATGGAGAATGTTTTATAGTCACATATAGAATGTGAGAATTATAGTTACTTTTTAATTTAATTTAATTTTTTAAAATATTTTATTTATTTATGACAGTCACAGAGACAGAGAGAGAGAGAGAGAGAGGCAGAGACACAGGCAGAGGGAGAAGCAGGCTCCACACACTGGGAGCCCGATGTGGGATTCGATCCCGGGTCTCCAGGATCGCGCCCTGGGCCAAAGGCAGGCACCAAACCGCTGCGCCACCCAGGGATCCCTTATAGTTACTTTTAAACATAAATTATATATCTCCCTGTTTAGCACTTGCATTTATCATTTTGCATAGAATTGAAAAATAAACGAAATATGAACTCAGTAGGGAATGTCCATCATTCTCCTGGGTTCCTGGGTACAGACAATAAAGCAAGATGAAACTAATGCACAGGTTTGTGTTCAAGACCTGTTTTTAAAGCAGCGAATTTTTTTTTTTAGTATTGAATTAAAAGTAAAATTTTATTACAAAGGATTCATAAATGAACTTAAAAGACAAGCAAAGAGTGAAAAGTTATGTGCAATGCATACAACCCCTCAAGAATGTTATTCTGAATTTTTAGGGAAACTCCACAATTGCATGACCTAACAGAAAAATGGACAAAGGAACAACAATTTAAAAATCTTTACTGGGGAGGGACACGCCTGGGTGGTTCAGTATGTTAAGTGTCCAACTCTTTGTTTCAGCTCAGGTCATCATCTCATGGGTAATGAGATCGAGCCCCATGTCTGGCTCCACACTCAGCACAAAGTAAAGCAGAGAATTCTTTTGCTATGTAACTATCTTTGCTAAAACAACCATGGAATAAAAATATATAGGAAATTAAAAGATACTGATGAAAAAGCTATTGCCTAGTGTTTTCTTGTTAAGGTTCCATGTTAGAGAATATTGAATTGTGTGAGTGTTAAAGGAAAAAGTAGCTAGAATAGGTCTGTCAGTGATGAATGAGTGGAGAAGAACCTCTTCTTTGTTCAGGGTGGACTCATTTGCTCATTATATCAAGTGTGGTTATAGACCTTACATATAATAGTTGGCACATGGTCATAATTTAGCCACAAAAATCTGGAAGAATTTAGATTTTCAAAACACCAGCATGTATTTTAAGAGATGGAAAACCAAGCTTTGTTAATAATACAAACTTTGTCACCCATATTCATAATCCTGAAAGAGGCATGATATCTCAGTGATTTTTGGGATCCTATATGTTCTATCTTCAGAAAAATAAATCACTGAAATCCTAACAATTTGACAAAAGCCATTGTCTTTTTTAGAATATTAAGAAACTAGTTTATTACTAACTTAAATCTAACTTGTTTATTTGTAACTCAACAATTTTTGAAGTTGAGATTTTAAAATATGTGAAGTTACATTTTTGAAGACACATGACCCATTGAGAGGAATCATTAATTAGAAAAAAATCTTAATAGGAAATAATTTAAAATAGTGACACCAAATATATCTGTAGAATTTTTAGATCGACACATATAAGTTACAGAACTTGTAATTTGAAAGTTGCAGAACATCTCTCTTTGTGTATACATGTCTTATAGTTTAGCTTTTGCTATTAGCAGATATTTTCTTTCTCTGGTGAAACAATTGAAGTGAAACATGACCAGACATGTTTCTTTTAGCTTCCCTTAGCCATTCTAATCTGGTCACTATATGAGCTTTAGCTAAATAGAATCGTTTTGTAATCATAATGAATTACTAATGGGCTATACTTTGGTTGTCTTACTAAGTATAGACTTGCCTTAATTAAGACAGGCTTGCATTCTTGTTTTAGTCTCATGTCTGTGCTGTATAAACAAGGGATAAATAAGACCTCTGTCTTTTTGGTTGGGAAATAAGTTAGGTCTATAGCATATCTTTCAATTCAGAAGACTGTTAATGGCACCAGGGAGGCTTTTATTCAATCACTGCCTCTAAATAGTCTATTGAATGAATATTTAAGAAAGCTGCTTATCTATTTGGAGATTCATGTATTCCTCTGAAATAATTTGTTTGGCAGCTGTCATTGTCTTTTTGCGTCTTGTGGTGTCCTGTTTAAAACTTAGGATGCTTCCTGAGATTTCAGTATTTTATTTTTCTTTTTAAAGTACTATCTGGAAAAAAAAAAGTACTAGCTGGTTAATATTTATAATATTGATAATAACTGCTGTAATATTAATGGTTTTAGATTGTAGATTAGTTCTTTTTTGGACATTGCCTGATATTTAAGTGTAGGAATCTGATAACGATTTGATTTATAATTGGGCTTAGGCATAAAATTATGTTAGGACTATGATTTCAATTTTGCTTTCTTTTTCTTAATTTTTAAAATATTTTTTAAAAAGATTTATTTATTTATTCATGAGACACACACACACACACACACACACACACACACACACACAGAGGCAGAGACACAGGTAGAAGGAGAAGCAGGCTCCATGCAGGTAGCCTGACATGGGACTCAATCCCAGGTCTCCCGGATCATGCCCTGGGCTCAAGGCGGTGCTAAACCGCTGAGGTACCCAGGCTGCACCTACTTCCTGCTTTCTTAAACAGAACTCAGCTTCTCAGAAATTCTATTATCTCTTATCTATTAGGAAAGCTGAATTAATGTTTCAGTTTTTAAACTGTTACCTCCTTATGAAGATGTGCATGTTCACATATAATTGCTTCTTTGTCTTCATGTTATATGATATTATCTGATCTTTTAATAACAAATGTTTGCATGACCTAGACAACTAGAATCATAAGCAATCTATCTTCATAATTTTCAAGTATAATACAAATCAGTATTAAAAACCTTAAAATCATAATATAAAATATTCGTTTTCAACCTAGAATTCCTTTCTTAATACGTGACTTTAAATGCAACATTTATATTCTAAAGGGCCTTATTTCAGCCTTAATATATCTGTTGTAATGAGGAAAGAAAAAATTCAGTTTTTATTGGTAATTTTTTTGAGTAGCTGTGGGTTGGTAAAATTTCTGATGCTTGGTTACATGTAATTTTACATCAGTTGATACTTAGATTATACTATATTAGGCTATTACAATACAGTTAAAAAATCCTCAAACAGTAATAGTCTTTTATTTGGGAATCCTTATTTTGCAGACTACATATTTTTGAAATATGGTAGAAATTAATACTGGTATATTTGTTTTAGCCTCTAGATCTAAAGTATTAAATGTATACATATAGTTAGCTATTTACTAAACACTTCTGTGAAAAGCTTCTGATTTCTAATATTGTTGCTATTGTGTGTTTTTTTTTTATTTTTTTAATTTATTTTATTTTTTTTTTACACACCATAACCACTCTCCGTTGACCACTGCTTGCAGATAGTTGGAAGTAAAGTTATGGTGAGTACAAAAGATGTATTTTACCCTTAGATATGAATTTTTGCTTTTGGAAATTGAGCGAGTTTTGCTTATAGTCTTTTATATGTTTGGTTTTTCTTTTGGAGTATATTTTACAAAGTAGTGAGATGATTAATATCAGGTGATGAGAAGTAGGCTATGGTAAATATTTTTCCTGTGCTTTTTGGAAATGTTTTAGAACTGGAATATGCTTGTATATTTTATTTTAGAAAGTTTTATTTATTTTTTAGAGTTATACCTAAGCTTACAATTTTATGATTCAGTTTTATGATTCTGAGGAAATTGAGTGTTTTACCTCAGTGTCTTAGGATGGCAGAGAGAGACTCCTCATAGTTTGGTTTATGTTTGCAGGAATTCTTGTTAAAGTATCTCACTTTAATTTTAGTACCTCACTTTGATTTCATAGTGTAATGAAAGCAACATTTGACGTGCAGTTAAAGAGGCCTAGGTCTTTGTCTTCGTTAGATACTACTAATTAGTTGTATAACTTTGGGCACATCATGTAATTTCTTTGAGGTTCAGGTATTAAATGGAGAAATTGAAGTGATTGGTGTACATTATTTTTTAAGGGTCTTTTTGTTGCTGAATTTTAGAGATTTTAAAAAAGATTATTTATTTTAAAGAGAGAGAGCATGAGTGGAAGGAGGGGCAGAGGGAGAGGAAGAGGGAGAGAGAGAAACCTGAGCAGACTCTGTGCTCAGTGCTGAGTCAAGTGCTGGGCTTGATCCCACAACTCTGATATCCCAAATTTAGCTGAAACCAAGAGTTGAATGCTTTACCAGCTGTGCCACGCAGGTGCCCCCATGTCTTTTAGAGATTTTATACTCAAGACACTGTATTTCATTGCCACCTAAAATGTCCTGTATTAAAATTGAGAGGTATTTGTAAATACCTTGTCTTCATGACTAAGCAGTCTTTCTTTAGATACCAGGGCAGAAGACATCTTTACCATTATCAAGTACCATATTATTCAGAATAGTGAATGTATTTAATATTTTTTTCTTTTAAAAATTGATTTAGTCGTTTTTTCTTTTTAAATTTATGTGACATCCAGGAGAAAAACGCCATCAATATTTTGAGATAATTTCAAACATTAGCAAATATTTCTTTAGTCCTTTATATGTGCCAAGGATTGTGTTAGATTCCTTGATGACTGGAAAATAAGATTAAGACCTTATAGTTTATATATATAACAATATATATATTTCCATATATAACAATATATATGGAAAGAGTCAATCTTTAAATTGTGCATGCTGATTGTAAGTGTAGTAGGAATTCATAAGCAGGAGAGAGAAGTAGGCTTAGAATAATTAGAGAAAAGTTCATGTAAGTTTCTGAATTTAAGCTAGATTTTTGAGAATCCTTAATTATTATGGCTTGGATTTGATATGGGAGGTGAGACCAAAAGCAGCTCTCAGGTTGTGGAAATATTTGATGCAGAGGCCTAGATAAGGAACCAAACTGTGTGCATAGGAGGTGGATAAGAGGCAAACAAGAGATGAAGTTGACTTTGTTGAGAATATATATTGGAAAGCTTGAAAAATTAAGTTGAAAGAGATTCTTGAAGTCCAGTTTGAAGATTAGAAATTAGTTTGAACAAGGAAGTGACATGAAGGAAGCAGGGTTTGAGAAAAATAAGTATGATAGTAGCAGGTAGGCTGCATTAGACTAATTGTTCTAAAATTAAAAAGTGCATAAAAATGCAAATTTTGTCCCTCTTGGGGTTTAGGATAGGGCCACGAACTCTACATATTTATCAAGCACCTCAGGAGATCCTCTTAAGGTAGACTGAAGAGCATGCTTTGAGAAATACTAGATTAGGATAGAGATTTGTTTCCAGGGCTACTAGGAGACTTGTGTGTGAATCAATGAGGGTCTGTATTAAATTGGAGGCTAGGTGTAGGAGGGTGAGATTAAATAGAGTTTTGGGCTTTAAAAGAATCTTGAGCTTACTTTAATGTGAACTGAAGCTAGCTTGTTCTCTGCATGGCTTATGCCAGAGCTTCTAAAATATTACTGATTTCTCCATATCCAGTGGAATTAAAGTTCTGTTGATTATTTCTCTTACCTCTCAACTCTCTCCCTTAATTAGTCATTAAACACACCTGTGATTGCCAGAGCCTCCTAGGTAGTCTCTAGGTATTCACTCTCTAACCTTGCTCATGGCCTGTTCTACACTGTTACCATAGATCTTGCTGATTCCCCACCTTAAAACTTTGAAATGGGATCCTATAGCCCTTTGTGATCTTAACCCTGCTCCTTTTTCTAATTTCATCTTCATCTTCATTCATACATGTGCCTGTCCTCTATTTGTACAGGAGTGCTTGGCAATTCCTTAACATCCTACTCTTTAATACCTCTAAATCAAGCATATTCTATTTCTTTGAGCTAGAATGCCCTTTTCTTCTTTAGAGTGCCTAGAAAACTCCTAAATATCTATCAAGATTAAGCTTCATGTCAATCTTTGGAGAATTTGTCCTAAATAACTCCTTCCTTTCCATAGCACCATTATATAGCTGTATTACAATATTGAACATATTTTATTATAATGAATCATTTACATGTCTTTCTTCCCTTGTGAACATAGCTCATTTACTCAAAATACTAGGTCTAATGTGAAAGAGGTGTAAACAGAATAAAGAAAGATAGGGCTTTATAGATATATAGTAAATGGTTGAAAAGTGGCAGGCCAAAAGGCTATATATGGTTCATGGAGAAGTTTCATCTTGTCCGAGTGTTTTGTTTTGAAAGACAGTATAATTAGATGGATGTTATGATTGATCTTCAATATAAACTATTTCACACCCAAGTCTTATCTGTGACCTGCTTCTGACATTGGAATTTGCTTTGTATATCCTGCAATAAAGGGAGGAAAATATAGGAATCAGCTTCTAGAGGATGATAAAGGATTGGTTCTAGAGTTTAGGTGGGAGGGGTGCCTTAATTCTAGAGCTTCAGTGAGAGGAGTGCCTTAAGAGGGAAGATTTTTCTTCATTGTTTTCTTTTCTTTTCTTTCTTTTCTTTTTTTTTTTTTTTTTTGAGACCAGAGTCAAGAGCGAGAAAACAATCGTTAAAATCAGTCTGGTGAAAAGGCAGGTAGAAAAGGGCTTATTTTTCTTGGTCTCATTAGTGTTCAAAAGATGGGAAGTGTGTGTTTGTTGATAAAATTGGCAGATGAAAACATTCACAGAAGTGTTCCAGAGAGAATACATTGTCAAAATAACTACTTTTATGTATTATGGTTGCCTAGAGATTATATATGTTGGTCAAAAAATAAGTTATATAAAAATCAGATTGAAATTAGATGGAATATATAATAAACTAGGTCTGCATGACCCTCTCTTCCTTTCGCATCTCTAATGTTGATTAGAAGCAGATTTGAAGCCCTCTCAATCTTTAATTGCTGTCAGTTCGTACTTTTCATTTTCCTTATTCTCCTTTATAAATTTACTTTAAACATCAGACCAGAAACTGCAGGCTTTTACCTGAACATAACTACTCCCTGAGCCTCATGCAGTCTTTTTTTTTTTTTTAAGATTTTATTTATTTATTCATGAGAGACACAGAGAAAAAGAGAGACAGAGACACAGTCAGAGGGGAAAAGCAGGCTCCATGCAGGGAGCCTGAAAATGGACTGGATCCCAGGTCTCCAGGATCATCCCCTGGGCCGAAGGTGGTGCTAAACTGCTGAGCCACCTGGGCTGCCCGAACCTCCTGCAGTCTTGCTTCTGACTTTACTTATTCTGTGATCACTTTTTTGTATAGAATGTTATTCTTCTTCTGTCAACATTCTGCACATCCTCCACACCTCTCCCTGAAGCAATCTCCCCAATTGTCATCCCTAAGTCACTCCCCTCAATTTCCACCTTGTAACGTATATGAAGTATTGTAGCACTTTAGTTTTAACTCTCTTAATGAATCAATTTACTTTATCTTATACTTTCTATTACATGTTCCTTAAGAGCTTCTATTATAAAACTCCTAGTTGGGATCCCTGGGTGGCTCAGTGGTTTGGCACCTGCCTTCGGTCCAGGGCATAACCCTGGAGTCCTGGGATCGAGTCCCACATCAGGCTCCCTGCATGGAGCCTGCTTCTCCCTCTGTCTGTGCCTCTGCTTCTCTGCCTCTCTCTGTGTCTTTCATGAATAAACAAAAAAATAAAATCTTTAAAAAAATAAAAAAATATAAAACTCCTAGTTGATTTTAGTTTATAATAATGTATATATCATGAATAATATTATCACCCTGTGGGTCTCTTTTTGTCTACAGTATAGAGCTTATGAAGGGATGTAGATTTCAGTAAAGGTCATGGGTTTAGAGACAAATAGACTTGGGTTCAGATCCCCTCTCTTATGTGTCCTTAGATAATTACTTAACCTCTCTGAACTCTAGTCTCCACATTCAAACAAGAGGATAACAGTACTAAATTCAAGATGATTTTGAAGTTTATATTTACCGCATTTAACATACACAGAGGCTTTCAAGTTAGTAGGTCTAAATTACATTTTTTTGCTAAATGTATTGAATTCTATAAAATACTTGGTATGAAGAACATAAAAACATGAAGATTACATGGTAAAATGAGATGACTATGAGCAGCCTATTCTTTTTAACAAGTATTCAAGATGTGTGCTTGCACACATTAGGATTTATTCTGGATCAAGAATGTTAAGATTCAGCTAGATGGAAAAAGGAGAATGCTTTTCCTGTTTATTGGAAGCTATATGTTATGTAGTATAGATTATTGTTGGGCTTTGAGAAAAAAATAAAAAAAATTCATATGTGGTCTCAATATAATATTGAGAAGGTTATTCTAAAGATTTTATAAAATAGTTGAAGGCATGTTATAGATAGATCTGTGAAGTGGAATAATAAAAATATTTTCCTGTAGGTGTATATAGCAAATAGCAAAAGGGAATTGGGGCAGGAAATAACTGAATGAATTTTTCAGTGTCTTCTGGTTTTAAATAAGTGTTGTGCAGTTTTTTGAACCAAAATAAATTGTTTTTGTTATTTATGAACACATGACAGAAAACCGATTTAGAAAACAGTTAAACTGATTGATTTGATTTCATTGCAAACCAGGAATAATTTATCCACAGGTGGAAAAAAATCACCATTCTTCTGTGGAAAAAAAAGATAAGAATGATATGATTATATATGATAATTGGAAGATAGAATTATAGTGACCAGACCTTATAATGTTAAATGTAAGGGGATTTAGCAACATAGTTGAATGCCTAGGGCAGTAGTAGGGTGTTTTTGGAATAGTATTTGTTTAGACATCATAAAGACCTGAATTTTAACCCCTTTTTCACCACTCATTCATTCATTCCTTTTGGTCTTATTAACCTCTCTAACCACAGTTTCATTTTTTTTAACAAAAAGTTATTGGACTCCTATTATGGGCCAGGCACTATTCTAGGCAGTTGAATCATGAACAATATAGATAAATTCCTCATGGAGCTTACATTGTAGCTGGGGAGACAGACAATGACACATATCAAATTTAATGGCAAGTACTACTGGTAAGTGCTGTGAAAGAAAAAAACATAAAATGAGAAAGCTGAGAGTGATCAAGGATGTACTATTTTAGATAGATGAATTCTCTATGTGGTGACATTTGAAGAGACATGAATGAAATTCGGGAGAACCATGTAAATATATAGGGAAGAACTTTACAGGCAGAGAGAACCTCAAGTGCCATGGTTTTGAGGCTGGAGTGTGCCTTGAGTATTTGAAGAATAGTAAGGAGGCTAGTGTGGTTAGAGTGAAGTTGAACAAGGGCAGGTATGGGCATATTTAATAACCAACCACAAGAACTATTTAAGGTGACTGGAAACATAGGTTAAATGTAGTACTGAGTTGCACATTTGAAAAGATAGGATAAGGTCACTTTAGGAAGGATATGGTGAGGAGTTGTACTTCAATAGAGAAGAATCCTAGAAGGTTATGAGCAATAGAATGGCAAAATCTGAGCTGTATTTGGGGAAGATTAATTGAGCAGTAGAAACAGGAGAGATTAGAAACTAGGGCAAGGAGATGAAGCTGAGATTTGTTGTAGTAGATTAAATGGAGAGTATAGATGAGTGATTGTGGAAATATATTAGTCTCAGCAAATGGTTGAAAAGAGCAGAGGAGATATGTACAATAATAATGACTGAAATTTCAAACATGGGTGGCTGAAATGATGGTGATTTGAGGATGCATAGAAAAATCAGGAGGAAGACTAAGTTTGGAGTAAAAAATGAGTTCATAGTAAAATCACAAAAACAAGAATACAGTTATCACCATACAAGAAGGTTTCTTTAGCACTTGTAGTGTTAAGAGTAGAATTTTATAATTTAGTTCACTGTTTTACACTCCTACTTTTACTGTTTTAAGTATACTCTCTGCACATTGCTGCTGAACATATATTTATCATTCTGACAATATTTACCGGTTTATAAACTGAAGCCTCAGTACCTGTATTAGGCAATTAAGGCTATATATACTTCTAGGTGACTCAATGTATCCAGATAGAAAAGAGCTAATCATTTTGTTGGCTTATAGTATTGCTTACTAGATAAGGATTTTACATAATTAAGATTGCATTATTAAATTGAAATCTTATTTGCTTACTGATTGAATAGTGTCTTAGTGATTCCTTCATATAATGTTGTACTTGTGTGAGGACAATTATTTGAAAATATCCTATGAAAAAAGAGTAAAGTTTTGTGTGTGTGTTTTTTTTAATAATTGTACAGTCCAGAAGGGGGAGACAAAACATTGATTATTGGAGTTTGAAGTAGCTGCTTCCTGATAAAACAGGATTTTCTTACACTCCAACTTGACTGTTTTTTCTTATGGGTTTAGAAATCTTAGGAAAGTTGCTACTATAAAAAATTAGTTTTATGGGGGTGACGATTTTGTTAAAAATATCAATTCAATCAGAATAAAAATAATCAATACAATTATTTTTAACTAGTATATATAAAGTAGAATAACTCATTTGGTAATCAGATGAAAATAAGACCTGAAAGTATGTAATGATGGTATATTATAAGAGATCTTTTCAAAATAGCATGAGCTATTTTAAAGTTCCAAGTTCAGTCTTTTCTTATTTCACGTTCATTATATACAGTGAATAGCTAACTTCCTGTTTCCTTATGTTTTTTTTTTAATTTTTATTTTTATTTATTTATTTTTTCCTTATGTTTTAATACTGCAAGCCAGCTTGTGTGTTATACTTGTTTTAGATTGGAGTATCTGTCTATGTTTTGAAAAGTTTATTATTAAAATCTCCATTTTTAGAACAGTTTCTTATCAGTCCCTTCCCTTCCACTGCATTTTCACAAATTATATAATTTTATTATGCCAGATTAAATTTATTGTTTAAGAAATGCTAAAATAACAGATTATAAAATATTAGTAAGTCATTATGCCTTGGACATTTGGAAACATCTAAGTATGAATTTTGACTTATGTTTAGACATATATTTTGTAAGTTGATTGCATTAATATTTATGAGTATGGGGTAGTTATGCTTTATAATATATCCTGATATTGGAAAGAAGAAGACAAACTTTTCATGTAGGATTCTGCATTGCAGTTTTATTTTTTGTGTATTTTAATTGCAACCGTGATAGAAATTTCTGTTGATAACATTTCTTTGTGTGTATAGTCAGGTAAAATAATATGTTTAAAATATGATGCTTGATAAGACATTTAAAGCACCTGTAGTGATTGAGAGGACAGTATAAGATGGCAGGATAAGAAGATCCTTAATTCACCTCTTCCCACACACTGCATCTGCAACTACAAATAGAATAGTTCCTTCTGAAAACTGGCTGAAAATCTCCTTCAAAACACAGCAGACTGAAATACACTGTGAGTCATTCTGTGAAAAAGTCCTATTTACTTGTGTTGGAGCTTCATCCAAGGGTTAGACTTCAGATTTGCCATACATTCACAGGCTCTGGAGCTGCTCTTAAGGAACATAGTCTAGGGGAAGCCATCTTTGCACTCTCCATTAGCCTCACTATAGCCCACTGGTATATCCCATTAAAGAGCTTATCCATCCCTCTGAAGCCCTGATTTTTGCAACTGTCACCCAGGGGACACCTCCAGATTGTCTGATCTGGAGGTTGGCAGGTTTTATGATTGTGGTATCAAAGGACTATATAGATTTATTAACTTTATAAAAGCTGCTACCTGATGGTCTGGCTTCCAGGTAGCATGAATCTAGGTTCTGACTGAGTTCACTTCTGGAACACTGACAGGTACTGGCACATCCTCAACAATGGGACCTATTAAGAATAAATCAGGCTACTGAGATAATCACAAAGGTATAAGAAACAAACTAGAGCTATGACAAGGTTTCAAAATTGAGTTAATCTCCTACATGGGATCATTCCCTCAAGACTGGAAGAATTAGTTGTTTTGCCCAATACGTAGAAACAGAGAGTTAAGCAAAATGAGGAAACAGAGGAATATGTTGCAAACAAGAGAACAAGGTTAGACTGCAGAAAAAATCTTAATGAAATGTAGATGAGTAATTTACCTGATGGAGAGTTCAAAGAAAAGGTCATATACCTTAATAGCCAGTTTAAGAAAAAATTGTTCCTAGACAGGAGCTAACCATTTCTACCCACTACATCACACCAAAATTCTTGTCAAGATGATAATCTAGATGTGTAGACTGAGGTATGAGATTCACATTTTTCTGACTGTAAAGCAGTTTCATAGGCAAATTAACCAATACTTTTTCCATTGTTAAACTAAATTTGTAACTTCTTGGGATAAAAGATTATTTTAAAGGAATATTGTTATGTACACACATCTTGAAACTCTTTTATTAGCCACTGTATCTTCTCCACTTTGTTGCAATCAATGGAGGGAACATTATTATTAAAGCAAATCACAACAAAACTTACTAAAACAATGAAGTAGAGGGCATAAAGATTCTCATTGAACTTGGAGAAGATTAGATGAACACTGTGAGAACTTTAACTAACAGACAGAAAATATAAGAAACAACCAGAAAATATAAGAAACAAGGCAGAAGAAGATAATACCTAAACTGAAAAATACCCTAGGGGCTTTCAACAGCAGACTAGATGAAGCAGAAAAAAGAACCAGTGATCTAGAAGACAGGGCAGTGGAACTTATCCAAATGGAGTAGCATAAAAACAACAAATAATTTTAAAAAGCAAAGATAGATTAAGGGACCCATAGAACAACATCAAGTGGAATAGTGATTGCATTATAGGGGTCCCAGAAGGAGAAGAGTGAGAAAGGGGCAGAAAACTTTTTTGAAGAAATAATGGCTGGAAATATCCCTAACCATAGGGAGGAAAACAGACATTCAGATCCAGGTAGCTAAGAGTTCCAAATAAGAAACTACAAAGATCCCTACCAAGGCACATTATAATTAAAATGTCAAAAGTTAACAAGAGAATCTTAAAAGCAGCAAGAGAAAAACAAGTTGTTATGCATAAGATAAACCCCATGAGAGTAGTAGCAGATTTTTCAGGAAAAACTCTAGGCCAGAAGGGAGTTGAATGACATATTCAAAGTGCTGAAAGGGAAGAATTTCCAACCAAGAATATTCTGACAAGTTGTTACCATTTAGATTTGAAAGACTGATAAAGAGTTTTCCAGATATGCAAAAGCCAAACATGTTCATGACCACCAAACCAGCTTTATAAGAAATGTTAAAGAGACTTCTGTAAGTTGAAAGGATAGTAAGGATGTTAAGGGCATGGATTAGCAATAAGAAAACATAACAAAAGTACAAATCTTATTGGCTAAGGTAAATATATAATAAAGGTAGCATATTAATCACTTAAAAAGTTAGTATGGAGATTGAAAGACAAAAGTAGTAAAAAATAACTAGAACTACCATAGTCAATTAAGACACACAAAATAAAAAGGATGTAAAATGTGACATGAAAAACATAAAATGGGAAAGGAGGGAGTAAAAATCAATTTTAGAATATAATAAAATTTATATTGTGGGTAGGAGGGAGTAAAAATATAGAGTTTTAAAATGCATTAAAACTTATGTTGCTGTCAACTCAAAATGCAGTTATATTTATGAACTATTATATGTGAGGCTCATTCTAACCACAAAGCAAACATTATTATATGGTCTTATTCATTTGGGGAATATAAAAAAATAGTGAAAGGGAATAAAGGGGAAAGGAGGAAAAATGAGTGGGAAATATCAGAAAGGGAGACAGAACATGAGAGACTCCTAACACTGGGAAACGAACTAGGGGTGGTAGAAAGGGAGGTGGGTGGGAGGTGGGGGTGACTGGGTGACGGGTACTGAGGGGGGCACTTGATGGGATGAGCACTGGATGTTATTCTATATGTTGGCAAATTGAACACCAATAAAAAATAAAATAAAATTAAAAAAAAACAAAAATATAGAGACACAGACATACATAAAAAAGGATTCTAAGTATAACACTAAAGAATGTAATCAAACCACAAGGGAAGAGAACCAGAAATAATGAGCAAAATAGCAATAAGTGCATACCTATCAGTAATTACTTTAAATATAAATGGTCTAAATTCTCCCGTCAAAAGACAGAATGGTTGAATGGATAATGGATGTAAAATCTATCTATTTCCTGCTTTTAAGAGACTCACTTCAGATGTAAAGATTCACATAGGCTGGAAGCGAAGGGATGAAAAAAGATGTTTCTTTCTTTCACGTGTAAACTAAATGAAAACAAATAGCTATACATTTTGCAAAATGAACTTTAAAACAGAGACTGTAATAAAATACAAAGAAGGGTTCTACATAATGATAAAGGAATCAATTCGTCAAAAGGGTATGACATTTGTAAATATTTACATACCCAACATAGGAGACCTAAATATATAAAGGAGATATTATCAGACCTAAAGTGAGAAATTATCAGCGATACAATAATAGTAAGGATGTTAATACCCTATTTATGTCAATAGATCATCTAGACAGAAAATCAATAAGGAAATATTGACCTTAATGGACATATTAGACAGAAGGACTTAATAGTTATAAATAGAATGTTCCATACAAAGACAGAATATACATTCATTTTAAATGCACATGGAAAACTCTCTAGAATAGATCATAAGTTAGGCCTCAAAAAATGTCTCAGTAAATTTAAAAAGATTGAAATCATATCAGCTGTCTTCTTTGACACACCACAGTGGTACAAAATCAGAGATCAATTACAAGAAGAAAACTGGAAAAATCACAAAAATGTGGAGATTAAAAAGTATACTCCTGAACAACCAGTGCGTCAACAAAAGAAATCAAAGGAGAAAAAAATACTTTGTGACAAATGAAAATAAAAATACAACTTTCTATGGGATGCAGCAACAGTGTTTCTAAGAGTAAAGTTCCTAGAGGTACTGGATTACCTCAAGAAACAAGAAAATGTAAATCTAATTTTCCTTTCCACACAAAACAACTAGAAAAGAAGAATAAACGACACCCAATGTTAGTAGAAAGACGGAAATAGCAAAAATCAGAATAGAAATAAATGAAATAATGACTAAAAGGAAAATAGATCAATTAGATCAATGAAACTAACAGCTGTTTCTTTGAAAAGATAACAAAATTGGCCAACATTTAGATTCACAAGGAAAATAGATCAATTAGATCAATGAAACTAACAGCTGTTTCTTTGAAAAGATAACAAAATTGGCCAACATTTAGATTCACAAGTTGAAAAAAAAGGGCTCTAATAAATAAAATCAGAAAAGAAAGTTGTTAAAGCTGATAGTGCAGAAATACAAGGGATCATAAGAGACTACCATGAACAAACTAGATAACCTAGAAGAAATGGATAACTTTATTGCAATGAACAGTCTTCCAAAAACTGACTCATGAAGAAATGAAAAAAAAATTGAATAGGTCAATTACTAGTAAGGAAATTAAATCAGTAATCAAAAACCTGCCAACAAACAAAAGTCTAGGACCAGATGGCTTCATAGGTGAATTATTCCAAACACTTGAAGATTTAATAGCTGACCTTTTCAATTTCTTCCAAAAAAAGTTGAAGAGAAAGGAAACTTATTTTAATGAGGCCAGCAATATCCAGGTAGCAAAACCAGACAAAAGGACACCACAAAGAAAGAAAATTGCAGTCCAATATCCCTGATGAACACAGATGCAATAATCATCGACCAAATACAGCAAACCAAATTCAAGAATGCTTTAAAAAGATAATATACCATGATCAAGTGGTATTTTTTCCAGGGATGCTAGGGTGCTTCATCATCCTCAAATTAATATGTGTGATATACCATATTAGCAAAATGAAGGATAAAAATGATATCATATCATTTAACATCCATTTATAATACAAACTCTTACCAAAGTGGGTAGAGAGGGAGTGTACCTTAACATAATAAAGTTTCTGTATGAGAATCCCACAGCTAATTTACATACTTAATGGTAGAAAAGGAGAACTTTGTTTCTAAGATCAGGAACAAGACAAGGATGCCCATTCTCTCCACTTTTATTCAGTATAGCATTGGAAATCCTGGCCAGAGCAATTTTGCAAGAAAAAAAAAAAACATCCAAATTGGAAAGGTAGAAATAAAACTGTCACTATTTGCAGATGACATGATTTTATATATAGAAAAACCTAAAAACTACCAAAAAACTTAGAAGTAATAAATGAATTCAGTAACCTTGCTGAGTATAAAAACAATATACAGAAAATGTTGCATTTCTATACACTAACAACTAACTGTCAAAAAGGGAAATTGAGAATACAATCCTGTTTATAATTGCATCAAAAAGACTAAAATACCTAGAAATAAATTTAACCAGGAGGTGAAAGACCTATTCACTGAAAAGTATAAGACATTGATGAAAGAAATTGAAGACATAGATAAATGGAAATATTTTCCATGCTCATGGATTGAAAGAATTAATATTGTTTAAATGTCCATCTTACCCAGAGAAATTTATAGATTCAGCGTAATCCCTATCAAAATCCCAGTGGTATTTTTCACAGAAATAGAACAAACTATCCTAAAATTTGTATGGAACCACAAAGGACCCCAAATAGCCAAAGCAATGTGGAGAAAGAACAAAACTGGAAGCATCACACTACCTGATTTCTTAAATACTACAAAACTATAGTAATCAAGGTAGTATGGTACTGGCATAAAAATAGACACATAGATCAATGGAACAGAATAGAATTCTCAGAAATAAACTCAGGCATCTATGGTCAACTAATTTTTCACAAAGGAGGCAAGAATATATAATAGAGAAAAGTTAGTCTCTTTAATATATGGTGCTGGGAAATCTGGACAGCCATATGCAAAGGAATCAGACTATTGTCTTATACCATACACAAAAATTAGTTCAAAATGGATTAAAGAAAAAACGTATATGCCTGAAGCCATGAAACTTTCAGAAGAAACCAGACGTTGTAAGCTTGACATTGGTCCTGATGATGATTTTTTCCATCTGATTTCCAAA